>NC_091357.1:10431638-10654138 GCF_038502225.1 Cherax quadricarinatus
ACTGCAACATTAACACCCCTCCTTCAGAGTGCAGGCACTGTACTTCCCATCTCCAGGACTCAAGTCCGGCCTGCCGGTTTCCCTGAACCCCTTCATAAATGTTACTTTGCTCACACTCCAACAGCACGTCAAGTTTTAAAAACCATTCGTCTCCATTCACTCATATCAAACACGCTCACGCACGCCTGCTGGAAGTCCAAGCCCCTCGCACACAAAACCTCCTTTACCCCCTCCCTCCAACCTTTCCTAGGCCGACCCCTACCCCGCCTTCCTTCCACTACAGACTGATACACTCTTGAAGTCATTCTGTTTCGCTCCATTCTCTCTACATGTCCGAACCACCTCAACAACCCTTCCTCAGCCCTCTGGACAACAGTTTTGGTAATCCCGCACCTCCTCCTAACTTCCAAACTACGAATTCTCTCCATTATATTCACACCACACATTGCCCTCAGACATGACATCTCCACTGCCTCCAGCCTTCTCCTCGCTGCAACATTCATCACCCATGCTTCACACCCATATAAGAGTGTTGGTAAAACTATACTCTCATACATTCCCCTCTTTGCCTCCAAGGACAAAGTTCTTTGTCTCCACAGACTCCTAAGTGCACCACTCACCCTTTTCCCCTCATCAATTCTATGATTCACCTCATCATTCATAGACCCATCCGCTGACACGTCCACTCCCAAATATCTGAATACATTCACCTCCTCCATACTCTCTCCCTCCAATCTGATATCCAATCTTTCATCACCTAATATTTTTGTTATCCTCATAACCTTACTCTTTCCTGTATTCACTTTTAATTTTCTTCTTTTGCACACCCTACCAAATTCATCCACCAATCTCTGCAACTTCTCTTCAGAATCTCCCAAGAGCACAGTGTCATCAGCAAAGAGCAACTGTGACAACTCCCACTTTATGTGTGATTCTTTATCTTTTAACTCCACGCCTCTTGTCAAGACCCTCGCATTTACTTCTCTTACAACCCCATCTATAAATATATTAAACAACCACGGTGACATCACACATCCTTGTCTAAGGCCTACTTTTACTGGGAAATAATTTCCCTCTTTTCTATGTACTCTAACTTGAGCCTCACTATCCTCGTAAAAACTCTTCACTGCTTTCAGTAACCTACCTCCTACACCATACACCTGCAACATCTGCCACATTGCCCCCTATCCACCCTGTCATACGCCTTTTCCAAATCCATAAATGCCACAAAGACCTCTTTAGCCTTATCTAAATACTGTTCACTTATATGTTTCACTGTAAACACCTGGTCCACACACCCCCTACCTTTCCTAAAGCCTCCTTGTTCATCTGCTATCCTATTCTCAGTCTTACTTTTAATTCTTTCAATAATAGCTCTACCATACACTTTACCAGGTATACTCAGCAGACTTATCCCCCTATAATTTTTGCACTCTCTTTTGTCCCCTTTGCCTTTATACAAAGGAACTATGCATGCTCTCTGCCAATCCCTAGGTACCTTACCCTCTTCCATACATTTATTAAATAATTGCACCAACCACTCCAAAACTATATCCCCACCTGCTTTTAACATTTCTATTTTTATCCCATCAATCTCGGCTGCCTTACCCCCTTTCATTTTATCTACTGCCTCACGAACTTCCCCCACACTCACAACTGGCTCTTCCTCACTCCTACAAGATGTTATTCCTCCTTGCCCTATACACGAAATCACAGCTTCCCTATCTTCATCAACATTTAACAATTCCTCAAAATATTCCCTCCATCTTCCCAATACCTCTAACTCTCCATTTAATAACTCTCCTCTCCTATTTTTAACTGACAAATCCATTTGTTCTCTAGGCTTCCTTAACTTGTTAATCTCACTCCAAAACTTTTTCTTATTTTCAACAAAATTTGTTGATAACATCTCACCCACTCTCTCATTTGCTCTCTTTTTACATTGCTTCACCACTCTCTTAACCTCTCTCTTTTTCTCCTTATACTCTTCCCTCCTTGCATCACTTCTACTTTGTAAAAACTTCTCATATGCTAACTTTTTCTCCCTTACTACTCTCTTTACATCATCATTCCACCAATCGCTCCTCTTCCCTCCCGCACCCACTTTCCTGTAACCACAAACTTCTGCTGAACACTCTAACACTACATTTTTAAACCTACCCCATACCTCTTCGACCCCATTGCCTTTGCTCTCATTAGCCCATCTATCCTCCAATAGCTGTTTATATCTTTCCCTAACTGCCTCCTCTTTTAGTTTATAAACCTTCACCTCTCTCTTCCCTGATGCTTCTATTCTCCTTGTATCCCATCTACCTTTTACTCTCAGTGTAGCTACAACTAGAAAGTGATCTGATATATCTGTGGCCCCTCTATAAACATGTACATCCTGAAGTCTACTCAACAGTCTTTTATCTACAATACATAATCCAACAAACTACTGTCATTTCGCCCTACATCATATCTTGTATACTTATTTATCCTCTTTTTCTTAAAATATGTATTACCTATAACTAAACCCCTTTCTATACAAAGTTCAATCAAAGGGCTCCCATTATCATTTACACCTGGCACCCCAAACTTACCTACCACACCCTCTCTAAAAGTTTCTCCTACTTTAGCATTCAGGTCCCCTACCACAATTACTCTCTCACTTGGTTCAAAGTCTCCTATACATTCACTTAACATCTCCCAAAATCTCTCTCTCTCCTCTGCATTCCTCTCTTCTCCAGGTGCATACACGCTTATTATGACCCACTTCTCGCATCCAACCTTTACTTTAATCCACATAATTCTTGCATTTACACATTCATATTCTCTTTTCTCCTTCCATAACTGATCATTCAACATTACTGCTACCCCTTCCTTTGCTCTAACTTTCTCAGATACTCCAGATTTAATCCCATTTATTTCCCCCCACCGAAACTCCCCTACCCCCTTCAGCTTTGTTTCTCTTAGGGCCAGGACATCCAACTTCTTTTCATTCATAACATCAGCAATCATCTGTTTCTTGTCATCCGCACTACATCCACGCACATTCAAGCATCCCAGTTTTATAAAGTTATTCTTCTTCTCTTTTTTAGTAAATGTCTACAGGAGAAGGGGTTACTAGCCCATTGCTCCCGGCATTTTAGTCGCCTCATACGACACGCATGGCTTACGGAGGAAAGATTCTTTTCCACTTCCCCATGGACAATAGAAGAAATAAAGAAGAACAAGAACTATGTAGAAAAAGGAGAAAAACCTAGATGTATGTATATATATATGCATGTGCATGTCTGTGAAGTGTGACCAAAGTGTAAGTAGGAGTAGCAAGATATCCCTGTTATCTAGCGTGTTTATGAGACAGAAAAAGACACCAGCAATCCTACCATCATGCAAAACAGTTACAGGTTTCTGTTTCACAGTCATCTGGCAGGACGGTAGTACTTCCCTTGGTTGCTGTCTACCAACCTACTACCTTTTTATTCTTCTTATTTTTCTTTCTTTCTTTCTCTTTCTTTCTTTCTTTCTTTCTTTCTTTCTTCCTTTCTTTCTTTCTTTCTTTCTTTCTTTCTTTCTTTCTTTCTTTCTTTCTTTCTTTTTTTTTGCTTCTTCTTCTTCAGTATATGTTGCAGTATGTTGAGTTTATTACGAGTTTTGGGTGACGTCTGTGTGTGTGTACTCAACTATTTGAGGTTGCAGGAGTCGCGCGCGCGCGTATGTGTATGTGTGTGTGTGTGTGTGTGTGTGTGTGTGTGTGTTTACATCAAACAACCTTCTATACATTCTCTCGTACACCCATGTACACACCCACCCTGCACTACACTCTCAGACTCATCTCAACATACACATCACCGGCGCGCCACAATACACCCTGCCTACTCCCTCCTCTTTCATACACTCTCTAGCAGCTTTAAGAACCTATTCAATTCTGAAAAGTCTCATTGGTCTTATCTCCCCCTTCTCTTTTTTTTTTTGTTTCCGGACATTTCCGGCACTGAGGAAAGAAATAGAAGAGGAATAGGCAAATGAGTAATGGGTAAAAAGGGAGGAGTGAAGAAAATAGAAAGTAAGAAAGGAAGAAGCGAGAGATAGGGAAATAGAAAACGGAAGAGAAAAGGACAGAAGGGAAAAGGAATGGAAGACGTAGGAGGAGAAGAAGGGGAGGATAAAGAAGGGAGATAAGGGGAACGGGGCACAAGGGAGTAGAGTGAAACACAGAAACTTTTATATATTGTTGAGATACCTTCTCTTTTGCTTCTTTTTTTCTTTATTTTTATTTTTATCATCCTCTTTATCTCTCTGGTTTATTCATTCATTGTTTTTCTCGCTTCTTCCGTATCTCCTTCTTCTTCGTCTCCCTCCCTTCTTTCCTACCACTCCCATCCTTGCCTCCTTCCTTCCTTTCCTGTCTCCCTCCTTCCCTACCCACTCCCAATCCCTCCTTACCTACCCACTCCCAATCCCTCTCTCCCACCCTCCTTCCCTCTCTACCTCTTTCCCTGCCTCCCTGCCTACTTCCCTCCCTCCCACCCATCTTCCCTCCCATTTCCTCCCTCCGTCTCACGCTGCCTCATATTCAACTCTTCTCTGGCAGCTAGCAACTTTATGGGCAAAATTGTTTGTGTGAGTAGGTGCACCAGTAAGATAACTTATGTGTACCTGTGATAGATTTCCAGAATTTTTCTATCCTTGCAGCCCGGCCTGGAGCTAGGCCTTCCTGTTGATTGCTTGTTCAAGCTGGCTGTTGTTGTTGACGGCCCGCTGGCCTACATAGCCATCTCAGTTTGGTTGATCTATCACTTGGCGGAGGTAGTAATCCAGTTTTCTCTTGAAAACTCATACACGTATTCTAGCAACATTTCTGATATCTGCTGGAAGCAGACTGAAGAATCCTGGACCATGGATGCTGACACAGTGTTCTGTTATTGTGTTCTTGGCGTCCCTGCTTTCCTCTGGTTCTGTTTTACACTTCCTTCCATATCTCTCACGTCAGTAAGTTGTTAAGGTAGTGTGTAGATTTGTTACTATGCCTTCACGTATCTTCTGTGTACATATTTTCATGATGATTAAGACAACATGTGCAACAGTTTTGTATCTTTATTGTTGAAACGTTTCGCCTACACAGTAGACTTCTTCAGTCAAATACAGAGGCAGCAGGTGTAGTAGTGAAATGAAGATGATGTAATTAGTCTTTCAATGTATGGGATTTTGGGAGATGAATACTGTAACTAAAGATAAAATAAAGATTACTGTTGGTCTGGGGTACTCATATCTTTGTCGGTGACAGCTCAGAACCCCAGCACCGCGGGTCTGGGGGATCTCCTCTGCTTGTCTGTCTCTGATTTCTCACCAGGGTTGGAAAAGGGTGATTATAACCAAGGTTAATACACGCCCTGCTGACATATATTATTCAGATATGCCAGGTATATCACCTGAAGTCATGGGTGACTCTTACCTGTGGTTTGGGCGTGGGCCCGCCCTTGACGGCGTTGAATGGTTAGTCTTATCAACCCAGCTGAATGGTAAAACCAAGGGTTTGATGAGGACTTACCTGGATGTGTGTAGTGTACCCATAAATTAACTAACGCCAATATCGTTGGCTTGATTGAAGAGATGACGCTGGACACCTTCACTTCTTTTATCTGCTTGGCACATGGAACGTCGCCTGATGACTATCACTTGTCCACAAGTTCGACTTGTGAACTATATCTGTAGATAATGTCCACAAGTAGGGAGAAAGTTCTCCCCACGTCGTTAATACACGAATGAGCGACACGAAGAATATTTCTGCTGCTTCGCCCTCGGTTGGAGAATATTTCTCCACAGTTAACCTTGGAGAAATAGTATTTGATGCGGTCAGTCCCTCAGCCTGGAGAACAGTTCAGCTCCGTAATCTGGAAGGATATGAAGCTGAAGCATGAGAATGGAGACTTAAATACTGTCGAAGGTTAGGTGGAAGAACTCGAAGACATTGCAGGGGACGAGTTTCACTAGTAGAAGTAAGAAGGCAGTTTCTTCTGGAATCCAATCCATCTCACTCATATCCAGTAGTTCCAGAATGAAGTGTGGAAGATGTCCTTTGTACCAAGATAGCACTGTGCTGCAGTGTCTAACAGTTTAGCCTACTGTTAAGGCGAAACGTTTCAACAGTAAAGATAAAAATGTTGCATATGTGTCTTAATCATCAGCTTGTCGGTGTTTATACCATTTTCAATACATATCATGCGTGTCTCTTTTTTGTTTTAGATAGTTCATTCCCAGTAGTTGAAATCCTTTTATGACTATCTTTGTCTTGAACGGAGCCGTCAACATTGAACAATATTCTAGGCAAGAGAGAACAGGTGATCTGAATAGTGTCATCACTTGTATCATTTCTCATGAGCCCTATCATTTTCCTGGCCTTTGTGACATTTTCCTTATTGTGTTTTCTAAATGTTAAGTCTCCAGACATCATTATGCCCAGGTTTTTTACATGTATCTTTCATTGTATTAGATAGTCTTGTGTTTCGTATACAATGCCCATTCTGAGTTCTTTATTCTTTACATATAAGAACACAAGAACATAAGAAAGGAAAAGTGTTAAGTATTTACATTAACAGTCTCGGGAAAATACGCTTTTATAATAGGGAAAAAATAAAGAAAGATATATACTCTGATCGTTACTTAAAAAAATTGCTACTTCGTGGTAGGGTGAGTAAGAAGTGAAGCCGGGTATTAACTTTTCAGAATTTTGAGTTAGGGCTTGAGGATACTGGCGGCGAGGGCTGAACCACTTAACTGTATATATATATATATATATCGATAATATCCCGTAACTGAGTTTATAATTTATACGTGACATCATTCTTTAGGTAATATATGACGTCCGGCCTGCCCACGGCGCCAGAGTGTGCTATACTTCGTATAGGAGCAGCGGATGTTGTGGTCGTTTATCCTACTGTACGTAACTTGGAGGTGGCTCTTATGGAGGGATGTTCCGCCCAGCAGGCGTGGCTCTCGTCTTAGCTAGAGGGAATGATGGAGGGAGAGAATGATGGAGAAGGGTTGCTGCAGGGAATGATTGAGGGAGGAGATTCGGGAAGGAATAATGGAGGGAGGGGATTCGGGAAGGAATAATGGAGGGAGGGGATTCGGGAAGGAATCGTGGAGAGGGGTTGCTGCAGAGAATGATGGAGGGAGTGATGAAGAGGGGTTGCTGAAGGGAGGGGATGCTGGGGGGAATGATGAAGGGAGAATGGGGAAGAGAAGGGATGCTGGAAAGAATGATGAAGGGGGAATGTTGGAGGAAATGATGAAGGCCGAAGGCGCTACAGAGAATGAGAGGAGAATGCTGGAGGTAACGAGGGAGGGAGCGGATGGAGTGAGATGGTGGGTGGAAAAGGAGAGAGAAAGAACATAAAACTTGGAAGGAAAAAGGAGGTATAGATGCAGTGATAATAAGATGATGATAATAATAATAATAATAATAATAATAATAATAATAATAATAATAATAATACAATTAAAGTTCGCAGACAGTTGATAATATAAAATTTATCTCCAGTGATGGAGAAGAAAGTTATGGAACTAAGTGTAAAGTTTACTTCAGGTGGTTCACTTCCAAGATCACCTGACATAAACCAGAAGTGGTTCACTTCCAAGATCACCTGACATAAACCAGAAGTGGTTCACTTCCAAGATCACCTGACATAAACCAGAGGTGGTTCACTTCCAAGATCACCTGACATAAACCAGAGGTGGTTCACTTCCAAGATCACCTGACATAAACCAGAAGTGGTTCACTTCCAAGATCACCTGACATAAACCAGAGGTGGTTCACTTCCAAGATCACCTGACATAAACCAGAAGTGGTTCACTTCCAAGATCACCTGACATAAACCAGAAGTGGTTCACTTCCAAGATCACCTGACATAAACCAGAGGTGGTTCACTTCCAAGATCACCTGACATAAACCAGAAGTGGTTCACTTCCAAGATCACCTGACATAAACCAGAGGTGGTTCACTTCCAAGATCACCTGACATAAACCAGAAGTGGTTCACTTCCAAGATCACCTGACATAAACCAGAGGTGGTTCACTTCCAAGATCACCTGACATAAACCAGAAGTGGTTCACTTCCAAGATCACCTGACATAAACCAGAGGTGGTTCACTTCCAAGATCACCTGACATAAACCAGAGGTGGTTCACTTCCAAGATCACCTGACATAAACCAGAAGTGGTTCACTTCCAAGATCACCTGACATAAACCAGAAGTGGTTCACTTCCAAGATCACCTGACATAAACCAGAGGTGGTTCACTTCCAAGATCACCTGACATAAACCAGAAGTGGTTCACTTCCAAGATCACCTGACATAAACCAGAAGTGGTTCACTTCCAAGATCACCTGACATAAACCAGAAGTGGTTCACTTCCAAGATCACCTGACATAAACCAGAAGTGGTTCACTTCCAAGATCACCTGACATAAACCAGAGGTGGTTCACTTCCAAGATCACCTGACATAAACCAGAAGTGGTTCACTTCCAAGATCACCTGACATAAACCAGAAGTGGTTCACTTCCAAGATCATCTGACATAAACCAGAAGTGGTTCACTTCCAAGATCACCTGACATAAACCAGAAGTGGTTCACTTCCAAGATCACCTGACATAAACCAGAAGTGGTTCACTTCCAAGATCACCTGACATAAACCAGAAGTGGTTCACTTCCAAGATCACCTAACATAAACCAGAGGTGGTTCACTTCCAAGATCACCTGACATAAACCAGAAGTGGTTCACTTCCAAGATCACCTGACATAAACCAGAAGTGGTTCACTTCCAAGATCATCTGACATAAACCAGAAGTGGTTCACTTCCAAGATCACCTGACATAAACCAGAAGTGGTTCACTTCCAAGATCACCTGACATAAACCAGAAGTGGTTCACTTCCAAGATCACCTGACATAAACCAGAAGTGGTTCACTTCCAAGATCACCTGACATAAACCAGAAGTGGTTCACTTCCAAGATCACATTAGGGTATGCTTGTTGAGAGTGACAACAACAATGGCAACTTTATTTTCATTACGTACAATGCAGTACAGTACAGTACAGTACAGCACAGTACAGTGCAGTGCAGTACAGTACAGTACAGTACAGTGCAGTACAGTGCAGTACAGTGTAGTACACTACAGGGCAGTACAATACAGTACAGTGCAGTACATTGCAGCACAGAACAGTGCAGTACAGTGCAGTACAGTACAGCACAGTGCAGTGCAGTACAGTGCAGCACAGTACAAAACAGTACAGTGCAGTACAGTACAGTACCGTACAGTGCAGTGCAGTACAGTACAGTGCACCGCAGTACAGTACAGTGCAGTGCAGTACAGTACAGTGCAGTTCAGTGCAGTGCAGTACAGTGCAGTGCAGTACAGTACAGTGCAGTACAGTACAGTGCAGTACAGTACAGTGCAGTACAGTGCAGTACAGTACAGTACAGTACAGTACAGTACAGTGCAGTACAGTACAGTGCAGTACAGTGCAGTACAGTACAGTGCAGTACAGTGCAGTACAGTACAGTGCAGTACAGTACAGTGCAGTACAGTACAGTGCAGTACAGTGCAGTACAGTACAGTGCAGTGCAGTACAGTACAGTGCAGTACAGTACAGTACAGTACAGTGCGGTACAGTACAGTGCAGTACAGTACAGTACAGTACAGTGCAGTACAGTACAGTGCAGTGCAGTACAGTGCAGTGCAGTACAGTACAGTACAGTGCAGTACAGTACAGTGCAGTACAGTACAGTTCAGTACAGTGCAGTACAGTACAGTGCAGTACAGTGCAGTACAGTGCAGTACAGTACAGTGCAGTACAGTACAGTGAAGTACAGTACAGTGCAGTACAATGCAGTACAGTACAGTGCAGTGCAGTACCGTACAATACAGTGCAGTGCAGTACAGTGCAATACAGTACAGTGCAGTAGAGTACAGTGCACTACAGTACAGTACAATGCAGTACAGTACAGTGCAGTACAATGCAGTACAGTACAGTGAAGTAGAGTACAGTGCAGTACAGTATAGCGCAGTACAGTACAGTATAGTACAATACAGTGCAGTACAGTACAGTGCAGTGCAGTACAGTACAGTGCAGTACAGTGCAGTATAGTGCAGTACAGTGCAGTACATTGTAGTACAGTACAGTACAGTGCAGTAGAGTACAGTGCAGTACAGTGCAATGCAGTACAGTACAGTGCAGTACAGTGCAGTATAGTGCAGTACAGTGCAGTACAGTGCAGTACATTGTAGTACAGTACAGTGCAGTACAGTGCAGTATAGTGCAGTACAGTGCAGTACAGTGCAGTACATTGTAGTACAGTACAGTAGAGTACAGTGCAGTACAGTACAGTACAGCACAGCGCAGTACAGTACAGCACCGTGCAGTACAGTACAGTGCAGTACAGCACAGTACAGTGCAGTACAGTGCAGTACTGTACAGTACAGCACAGTACAGTACAGCACAGTGTAGTACAGTACAGCACCGTGCAGCACAGTACAGTAGAGTACAGTGCAGTACAGTACAGCACAGTGTAGTACAGTACAGTACTTTACAGTACAGCACAGTGCAGTACAGTGCAGTACAGCACAGCACAGTGTAGTACAGTACAGCACAGTACTTTACAGTACAGCACAGTGCAGTACAGTACAGCACAGTACAGTACAGTACAGCACAGTGTAGTACAGTACAGTACAGTACAGTGCAGTACAGTACATTACAGCACAGTACAGTACAGTACAGCACAGTGCAGTACAGTACAGTACAGCACAGTGTAGTACAGTACAGTACAGTACTTTACAGTACAGCACAGTGCAGTACAGCACAGCACAGTGTAGTACAGTACAGCACAGTACTTTACAGTACAGCACAGTGCAGTACAGTACAGCACAGTACAGTACAGTACAGCACAGTGTAGTACAGTACAGTACAGTACAGTACAGTACAGTGCAGTACAGAACATTACAGCACAGTACAGTACAGTACAGCACAGTGCAGTACAGTACATTACAGCACAGTACAGTACAGTACAGCACAGTGTAGTACAGTACAGTACAGCACAGTACAGTGCAGTACAGTACAGTACAGTACAACACAGCACAGTGTAGTACAGTACAGCACAGTACTTTACAGTACAGCACAGTGCAGTACAGTACAGCACAGTGCAGTACTGTACAGTACAGTACAGTACAGTACAGTACACTACAGTACAGTACTGTACAGTAAAGTACAGTACTGTACAGTACAGCACAGCACAGTGTAGTACAGTACAGCACCGTGCAGTACAGTACTGTACAGTACAGTACAGTACAGTACAGTACAGTACTGTACAGTACAGCACAGTACAGTACAGTACAGAACAGTACAGTACAGTACAGCACAGTACTGTACAGTACAGTACAGTACAGTACAGTACAGTACAGTACAGTGCAGTACAGTACAGTACTGTACAGTACAGTACAGTACAGTACAGTACAGCACAGTACAGCACAGTGTAGTACAGTACAGTAAAGTACAGTACAGTACTGTACAGTACAGTACAGTACAGTACAGTACAGTACAGCACAGTACAGTACAGTACAGCACAGTACAGTACAGTACAGTACAGTACTGTACAGTACAGTACAGTACAGTACAGCACAGTGTAGTACAGTACGGTACAGTACAGTACAGTACTGTACAGTACAGTACAGTACAGTACAGTACAGCACAGTACAGTACAGTACAGCACAGTACAGTACAGCACAGTACAGTACAGTACAGTACAGTACAGTACAGCACAGTACAGTACAGCACAGTACAGTACAGTACAGCACAGTACAGTACAGTACAGTACAGTACAGCACAGTACAGTACAGTACAGCACAGTACAGTACAGCACAGCACAGTACAGCACAGTACAGTACAGTACAGTACAGCACAGTACAGTACAGCACAGTACAGCACAGTACAGTACAGTACAGTACAGTACAGCACAGTACAGTACAGTACAGCACAGTACAGTACAGTTCAGTACAGTACAGCACAGTACAGTACAGTACAGCACAGTACAGCACAGTACAGTACAGTACAGCACAGTACAGTACAGTACAGTACAGTACAGCACAGTACAGCACAGTACAGTACAGCACAGTACAGTACAGTACAGCACAGTACAGTGCAGTACAGTACAGTACAGTACAGTACAGTACAGTACTGTACAGTACAGTACAGTACAGTACAGCACAGTACAGTACAGTACAGTACAGTACAGCACAGTACAGCACAGTACAGTACAGCACAGTACAGTACAGCACAGTACTGTACAGTACAGTACAGTACAGCACAGTACAGTGCAGTACAGTACAGTACAGTACAGTACAGCACAGTACAGTACACCACTGTACAGTACAGTACAGTACAGTACAGCACAGTACAGTACAGTACAGTACAGTACAGTACTGTACAGTACAGTACAGTACAGCACAGTACAGTACAGTACAGTACAGTACAGTACAGCACAGTACAGCACAGTACAGTACAGCACAGTACAGTACAGCACAGTACTGTACAGTACAGTACAGTACAGCACAGTACAGTGCAGTACAGTACAGTACAGTACAGTACAGTACAGTACAGTACAGCACAGTACAGTACAGCACAGTACAGTACAGTACAGTACAGTACTGTACAGTACAGTACAGTACAGTACAGTACAGCACAGTACAGTACAGTACAGTACAGCACAGTACAGTACAGCACAGTACAGTACAGCACAGTACAGTACAGTACAGCACAGTACTGTACAGTACAGTACAGTACAGTACAGCACAGTACAGTACAGTACAGTACAGCACAGTACAGTACAGTACAGTACAGTACAGTACAGCACAGTACAGTACAGTACAGTACAGCACAGTACAGCACAGTACAGTACAGTACAGTACAGTACAGTACAGCACAGTACAGTACAGTACAGTACAGCACAGTACAGCACAGTACAGTACAATACAGTACAGTACAGCACAGTACAGTACAGTACAGCACAGTACAGCACAGTACAGTACAGTACAGTACAGCACAGTACAGTACAGTACAGTACAGCACAGTACAGTACAGTACAGTACAGCACAGTACAGCACAGTACAGTACAGTACAGTACAGTACAGCACAGTACAGTACAGCACAGTACAGTACAGTACAGCACAGTACAGTACAGCACAGTACTGTACAGTACAGTACAGTACAGCACAGTACAGCACAGTACAGTACAGCACAGTACAGTACAGTACAGCACAGTACTGTACAGTACAGTACAGTACAGTACAGCACAGTACAGTACAGTACAGTACAGTACAGTACAGCACAGTACAGTACAGCACAGTACAGCACAGTGTAGTACAGTACAGCACAGTACAGTACAGTACAGTACAGTGTAGTACAGTACAGTACAGTACAGTACAGCACAGTGTAGTACAGTACAGCACAGTACTTTACAGTACAGCACAGTACAGAGCAGTACAGTACAGTACAGTACAGTGCAGTACAGTACAGTACAGTACAGCACAGCACAGTGTAGTACAGTACAGCACAGTACAGTACAGTACAGTACAGTACAGTACTGTACAGTACAGCACAGTGCAGTACAGTACAGTACAGTACAGCACAGTACAGTACAGTACAGTACAGCACAGTACAGTACAGTACAGTACAGTACAGTACAGTACTGTACAGTACAGCACAGTACAGTACAGCACAGTGTAGTACAGTACAGTACAGTACAGCACAGTGCAGTACAGTACAGTACAGTACAGTACAGCACAGCACAGTGTAGTACAGTACAGCACAGTACAGTACAGTACAGCACAGCACAGTGTAGTACAGTACAGTACAGTACAGTACAGCACAGTACAGTACAGTACAGTACAGCACAGCACAGTGTAGTACAGTACAGTACAGTACAGTACAGTACAGCACAGTACAGTACAGTACAGCACAGTACAGTGCAGTACAGTACAGTACAGTACAGCACAGCACAGTGTAGTACAGTACAGCACAGTGCAGTACAGTACAGTACAGCACAGTACAGTACTGTACAGTACAGTACAGTACAGTACAGCACAGTACAGTACAGTACAGTACTGTACAGTACAGCACAGCACAGTGTAGTACAGTACAGTACAGTACAGTACTTTACAGTACAGTACTTTACAGTACAGCACAGTGCAGTACAGTACAGTACAGTACAGTACAGTACTGTACAGTACAGCACAGCACAGTGTAGTACAGTACAGCACAGTGTAGTACAGTACAGCACAGTACAGTACAGCACAGTACAGTACAGTACAGTACAGTACTGTACAGTACAGTACAGCACAGTGCAGTACAGTACAGTACAGTACAGCACAGTACTTTACAGTACAGCACAGTGCAGTACAGTACAGTACAGTACAGTACAGTACAGCACAGTGTAGTACAGTACAGCACCGTGCAGTACAGTACAGTACAGCACAGTACAGTACAGCACAGTGTAGTACAGTACAGCACCGTGCAGTACAGTACAGTACAGTACAGTACAGTACTGTACAGTACAGCACAGCACAGTACAGTACAGTACAGCACAGTGTAGTACAGTACAGTACAGCACAGTACAGCACAGTACAGTGCAGTACAGTACAGCACAGTGTAGTACAGTACAGTACAGCACAGTACAGCACAGTACAGTACAGTACAGTACAGTACAGCACAGCACAGTGTAGTACAGCACAGTACAGTACAGTACAGTACAGTACAGCACAGCACAGTGTAGTACAGCACAGTACAGTACAGTAGAGCACAGTACAGTACAGTACAGTACAGTACAGTACAGCACAGCACAGTGTAGTACAGTACAGTACAGTACAGCACAGTACAGTACAGTACAGTACAGCACAGTGCAGTACAGTACAGTACAGTACAGTACAGTACAGTACAGCACAACACAGTGTAGTACAGTACAGCACAGTGCAGTACAGTACAGTACAGTACAGTACAGTACAGTACAGTACAGCACAGTGCAGTACAGTACAGTACAGTACAGTACAGTACAGCACAGTGCAGTACAGTACAGTACAGTACAGTACAGCACAGTACAGTACAGTACAGTACAGTACAGTACAGCACAGTGCAATACAGTACAGTACAGTACAGTACAGTACAGTACAGCACAGCACAGTGTAGTACAGCACAGTACAGTACAGTACAGTACAGCGCAGTACAGCACAGTGTAGTACAGTACAGCACAGTACAGTACAGTACAGTACAGTACAGTACAGTACAGTACAGTACAGCACAGCACAGTGTAGTACAGCACAGCACAGTGTAGTACAGTACAGCACAGTACAGTACAGTACAGTACAGTACAGTACAGTACAGTACAGTACAGTACAGCACAGTGTAGTACAGTACAGCACCGTGCAGTACAGTACAGTACAGTACAGTACAGTACAGTACAGCACAGTGTAGTACAGTACAGCACCGTGCAGTACAGTACAGCACAGTACTTTACAGTACAGCACAGTGCAGTACAGTACAGTACAGCACAGTGTAGTACAGTACAGCACCGTGCAGTACAGTACAGTACAGTACTGTACAGTACAGCACAGTACAGTACAGTACAGCACAGTGTAGTACAGTACAGTACAGTACAGCACAGTACAGCACAGTACAGTGCAGTACAGTACAGTACAGTACAGCACAGCACAGTGTAGTACAGTACAGCACAGTACGGTACAGTACAGCTCAGTGTAGTACAGTACAGCACAGTACAGCACAGCACAGTGCAGTACAGTACAGTACAGTACAGTACAGCACAGTGTAGTACAGTACAGCACAGTACAGCACAGCACAGTGCAGTACAGTACAGTACAGTACAGCACAGCACAGTGTAGTACAGTACAGCACAGTACGGTACAGTACAGCACAGTGTAGTACAGTACAGCACAGTACAGCACAGCACAGTGCAGTGCAGTGCAGTACAGTACAGTACAGTAGAGTACAGCACAGTGTAGTACAGTACAGCACCGTGCAGTACAGTACAGTACAGTACAGCACAGCCAGGTAGATCTGTTTGTGACTAATAAAGCCCACTGCGTGGGCGAAACGTTGTCAATAAAGGATCACATTGTACTGCTTATGTGTTTATATTTCCATTGTGTCGGTATTTTATACCATTTATTTCCACATTGTGGCTTAGGTCCTCTCCCAGAAGGTAACTCTTAGGTTCCTGTTTATTGCTAGGTAAACAGTAACACCAGGTACTGACAGATTTGAAGATTGAGACACTTATGCAACATATGGGAATCTTTATTGAAGAAACTTTTCGCCACACAGTGGCTTCATCAGTCCTGTGCTGTACTTTCTACAAGATTGATGGACTGAACACATCGACTCCAGGCTGAGGATCTGATTACCTCAAACTCCTTCTCTCCTTACACCCTTCTGAATTGTATTGGACTGATGAAGCCACTGTGTGGCGAAACGTTTCTTCATTAAAGATTCCCATATGTTGCGTAAGTGTCTCAGTCTTCAACTTGTTGGTTTTAAACCATTTATCACACTAACAGATTTGCCCATATGTCTCTCCTCTCCCCTCCCAAGTTTGAATCTGGGTACTTCGGTTGTGAGCTGAATGCATTAATATGTACTACAAAAATATGTTGTTAAAAATTTGAAAAAAAAAATCGTTAGCGTGTTATGCAAAATAATGTTTGATAGCGTCTACAGCAGTGTGGCCGAAACCTCCATCACAATCTACTAGTAAATAGAAGATTAATTTCTAGATCACACGATGACCACTCTAAAATACGATTTTAGGTTAAATTGTAATGAAAAAAATATCTGTGTGTATTTGGCAATATATCTATATATTCACTGTATTTTATTCTTAGTCTCTCTCTCTCTCTCTCCCTCAGGAAAAGTAGGCCCATTCTTACAAAAGTGTGGCCACTTCTGCGCCACGCTTTTGGAGTGAGTATAATACCGAGCACGCCTCCAGAAGCACATATCAACCAGATAACTGCTGCAGCATGTGGGCGCCTGGCAAACCTGAGAATAGCGTTCCGATACCTCAGTAAGGAATCGTTGAAGACACTGTACACCGTGTACGTTAGGCCCATCCTGGAGTATGTAGCACCAGTTTGGAGCCCACACCTGGTCAAGCACGTCAAGGAATTAGAGAAAGTGCAAAGGTTTTCGACAAAACTAGTTCCAGAGCTAAGGGAAATGCCCTACGAAGAAAGGTCAAGGGAAATCGGCCTGACGACACTGGAGGATAGGAGGGCTGGGGGAGACATGATGACGACATACAAAATACTGCAAGGAATAGATAAGGTGGACAGAGACAAGATGTTCCAGAGATGGAATACAGAAACAAGGGGTCACAGTTGGAAGTTGAAGACTCAGATGAGTCAAAGGGATGTTAGGAAGTATTTCTTCAGCCATAGAGCTGTCAGGAAGTGGAATAGTCTGCAAGTGATGTAGTGGAGGAAGGATTATTATTATTATAATCAAAAAAGAAGCGCTAAGCCACAAGGGCTATACAGCAGTGGAGGAAGGAACCATACATAATTTTAAGACGAGGTATGATAAAGCTCATGGAGCAGGGCGAGAGAGAGGACCCAGTAGCGGTCAGTGAAGAGGCGGAGTCAGGAGCTGAGTCTCGACCCCTGCACCCACAAATAGATGAGTACAAATAGGTGAGTACACATACACACATATGACTGTTGCTGTTATCGTTACCATCTGGGGAGAATAAAACCAACGAGACATGACCATAGAACGTATGCGACATGACTGTGTAGGGCCGTCACACTCACACAAGGCTGAACAAGCCAACAAGAGAGAGAGAGAGAGAGAGAGAGAGAGAGAGAGAATAATTAACAAGTCAAGGTTCGTCCAGGGTAAATATTAACCCAGCCGTTGGCAACTCCGAGGCCAGTGTCAGTGTGTGTGTGTTTGTTTTGGTAATGGTGTTGTCTAGAGAGGAAGGGTGGCCGGTACCGGTGACAAAGTCAGCTGACACTGCCCTAACACCTTCGCCACTAGCAGGGCCTTGACACTGCCACCTGCTGTAACAAGGTGAGATTTCCGGCTGGCTGTGAACACTTGTCGATACTTCAAGTTCGGAGTATTTGTTGATAATACTTGCAGATGCTAGTGGAGACAAGTCACTCAAACTCTCACTTACATGCCTAAATAAATATATCTAAATGCAACATATCAAACATACAACTGCACGTGGCTGAAAATATACACAAACACATTCAGGAACAAATTCCTATTGAAGGATATTGGAAATAAATTAGAGACAAGTGGAGTATCTCCAGAGAACACAAACCTCAGTGTTCACCCCAGTTAAAGACTGAGAACCAAGGGAAAAGCAAGAGGATTATATTTTTCTAGATTGAAACAAACTTAAATAATGTACCACATAGAAGACTATTATAAACACTATGATCATCTCAGGCTGGAATGACTGGCAAGCTATTAGCGTGAATAACAGAAAACAGGGAAGTCAAAAACAATCATTATTAAAGAGAACACGTGAGATGATTAACCTCAAGTCAGGTAGAGTTTCCCAAGGCTGCCCTTGTCCCTGTACTAGTACTAGGTGTAATAATGGACTTTGGGATCTGAACAAAGAATCTACGAAAGGACTAGTAAACACACGGAATACTGGTGCTCCGAGACTGCAGCTCCATCGCGCGCGCGCGCGCACGCACATACATATAATATACATACATACATACACACACATATATATATATATATATATATATATATATATATATATATATATATATATATATATATATATATATATATATATATATATATGCAATAAGATCACAGTAAACAGGTGATTTCAGAATATGCAAAACAACCACTCTGAAAGAATAGAGAAATTCCAAGCGCTTTCGTGATTACTCACATTATCAAGGAACAATGATAATGTGAGTAGACACGAAAGCGCTTGGAACCCCTCTACTCTTTCACAGTGGTTGTTTTGCACTTATATATATATATATATTATATATATATTATGTATATATATATATTTATATATATATATACATTATATATATATATTATATATATATATATTATATGCAAAACAACCACTCCGAAAGAATAGAGAAACTCCAAGCGCCTTCGTGACTACTCACATTATCAAGGAACTATGAAAGTAAAGCATCCAAGGAAGCTATATAAGGGGTCTGGTCGGCACCTCACTATCAGATCCCACAACGGTTTAAACACGTGACGCGCGGCGAGCCAACTTGGAAAGGTCCTTGGCACAACTCACCCCACAAACTATTCTACCCAAGAAATAAGAAATTTTAAAGATTATTTGTCCAGTGTATTATTAAATTCTTCCCAAATTCTATTAATTATAAATGGATCTAATTTATATAAACCAAAGGAAATATTCATATTATTGTCAAAACTGCTCACAGGAATATAATTGAATCTTGTTTCATAAAAAGCAGTTTTGACAATAATATGAATATTTCCTTTGGTTTATATAAATTAGATCCATTTATAATTAATAGAATTTGGGAAGAATTTAATAATACACTGGACAAATAATCTTTAAAATTTCTTATTTCTTGGGTAGAATAGTTTGTGGGGTGAGTTGTGCCAAGGACCTTTCCAAGTTGGCTCGCCGCGCGTCACGTGTTTAAACCGTTGTGGGATCTGATAGTGAGGTGCCGACCAGACCCCTTATATAGCTTCCTTGGATGCTTTACTTTCATAGTTCCTTGATAATGTGAGTAGTCACGAAAGCGCTTGGAGTTTCTCTATTCTTTCGGAGTGGTTGTTTTGCATATAATATATATATATATAATATATATATATATATATATATATATATATATATATATATAATATATATATAATATATAAGTGCAAAACAACCACTGTGAAAGAGTAGAGGGGTTCCAAGCGCTTTCGTGTCTACTCACATTATCATTGTTCCTTGATAATGTGAGTAATCACGAAAGCGCTTGGAATTTCTCTATTCTTTCATAGTGGTTGTTTTGCATATATATATATATATATATATATATATATATATATATATATATATATATATATATATATATATATATATATATATATATAAATAGCTATTGGAGGATAGATGGGCTAATGAGAGCATAGGCAATGGGGTCGAAGAGGTATGGGGTAGGTTTAAAAATGTAGTCTTGGAGTGTTCAGCAGAAGTTTGTGGTTACAGGAAAGTGGGTGCGGGAGGGAAGAGGAGCGATTGGTGGAATGATGATGTAAAGAGAGTAGTAAGGGAGAAAAAGTTAGCATATGAGAAGTTTTTACAAAGTAGAAGTGATGCAAGGAGGGAAGAGTATAAGGAGAAAAAGAGAGAGGTTAAGAGAGTGGTGAAGCAATGTAAAAAGAGAGCAAATGAGAGAGTGGGTGAGATGTTATCAACAAATTTTGTTGAAAATAAGAAAAAGTTTTGGAGTGAGATTAACAAGTTAAGCCTAGAGAACTTATGGATTTGTCAGTTAAAAATAGGAGAGGAGAGTTATTAAATGGAGAATTAGAGGTATTGGGAAGATGGAGGGAATATTTTCAGGAATTGTTAAATGTTGATGAAGATAGGGAAGCTGTGATTTCGTGTATAGGGCAAGAAGGAATAACATCTTGTAGGAGTGAGGAAGAGCCAGTTGTGAGTGTGGGGGAAGTTCGTGAGGCAGTAGGTAAAATGAAAGGGGGTAAGGCAGCCGGGATTGATGGGATAAAGATAGAAATGTTAAAAGCAGGTGGGGATATAGTTTTGGAGTGGTTGGTGCAATTATTTAATAAATGTATGGAAGAGGGTAAGGTACCTAGGGATTGGCAGAGAGCATGCATAGTTCCTTTGTATAAAGGCAAAGGGGACAAAAGAGAGTGCAAAAATTATAGGGGGATAAGTCTGTTGAGTATACCTGGTAAAGTGTATGGTAGAGTTATTATTGAAAGAATTAAAAGTAAGACTGAGAATAGGATAGCAGATGAACAAGGAGGCTTTAGGAAAGGTAGGGGGTGTGTGGACCAGGTGTTTACAGTGAAACATATAAGTGAACAGTATTTAGATAAGGCTAAAGAGGTCTTTGTGGCATTTATGGATTTGGAAAAGGCGTATGACAGGGTGGATAGGGGGGCAATGTGGCAGATGTTGCAGGTGTATGGTGTAGGAGGTAGGTTACTGAAAGCAGTGAAGAGTTTTTACGAGGATAGTGAGGCTCAAGTTAGAGTACATAGGAAAGAGGGAAATTATTTCCCAGTAAAAGTAGGCCTTAGACAAGGATGTGTGATGTCACCGTGGTTGTTTAATATATTTATAGATGTTTGATATGAGTGAATGGAGACGAATGGTTTTTAAAACTTGACGTGCTGTTGGAGTGTGAGCAAAGTAACATTTATGAAGGGGTTCAGGGAAACCGGCAGGCCGGACTTGAGTCCTGGAGATGGGAAGTACAGTGCCTGCACTCTGAAGGAGGGGTGTTAATGTTGCAGTTTAAAAACTGTAGTGTAAAGCACCCTTCTGGCAAGACAGTGATGGAGTGAATGATGGTGAAAGTTTTTCTTTTTCGGGCCACCCTGCCTTGGTGGGAATCGGCCAGTGTGATAATAAAAAATAATATATATATAATATATATATATATAATATATATATATATATATATATATATATATATATATATATATATATATATGTATATATATATATATATATATATATATATATATATATATATATATATATATATATATGTTCCCATAGGCTCAGAGACCCTTGGCTCATGGGGAAAGATTGCATCTAAATTCCTTAAGGAGCTGGGAAAAAGACTCATCAGGGTAACTTGGGATCCCAGGGCAACTAGTTTCCTGTTCCAGCGGCTCAGTGCGGCTGTTCAAAGGGGTAATGCCTGCTGTATTTTGGGCACACGCCCCAGCTCTGAGGAGCTGGATGAGATTTTCGCCCTATAATCGGTGATACACACGTAACAACATGTACCGTATATGCCACCTTTATATCAACAATGTATCTCTTAAATCTTTTGTACCATGTTATGTAATAAAATATTCCTACTAGTAAAAAAAAAATATGAAAAGATGGGGTGGTAGGGAAAGTGGAATATTCAAACGGCTTCAGGAAGAAATCCAAATATTCTTCCTTGAAGCCTTTTTATCCCTTTGTATATATATATATATATATATATGTATATGTATATATATATATATATATATATATATATATATATATTTATATATATATGTATATATATATATATATATATATTTAATCTATGACTATGGATGTGATTTTTCAAGAAGGTCAAGGAAATTTATGAGCACCGAGAGGAAATTAAAAGCTAATTAAGGGTGAAATTATAAAGTAAATGTCCTCCTTCATTTGAAAAATAATTATGTACTTAAAATTCTAAGAACTTGGACGCTGGGGTCTTTGTTGGTCCCTTGTGTCACTTTCTCTCTCTCTCTCTCTCTCTCTCTCTCTCTCTCTCTCTCTCTCTCTCATGCTTGCCATAATCATTTTCTCCAGTCATGAGGCAGAGAATAAGGTGCACTTGTCAAGATGTTTTCTAAGCTAACTCTTTCTTCTATCGCAGCTCCAGGAAAATACCCTCTGCCACTTCTCGTTATTCACATCTCTAGGGTAATGTGGGATACTGCTTTGATTGTAAATTCAGAATATCAGTATTTTATTAAGAAATCACTGTTTAAACAAAAGATCCTTGAACCAGTTATATGTAGATTTGTTGTCGGTGTGGGAGGGTAGCAGTATGGCTAGGTGAGGACTGGAGATAAAGGAACATGTCTAGTCGCTACTCTGAGATGAGGTCAGAGTGACGTAGATACTTAGTTGTTAGTTTAATATCTTTATTATGCACCTAATACCCATCCTGTGGGCGGTAGTCAAAAGATTACAAAGGTACATAATGGGTCCAGGGACTGGACCCCAAAGTTATGATAGCTGAACTAGTAACAAAGTAATGAACTCCAGGTAGATCTGGTCACAATCATGGCAAGTTACAAAGGTAATGAATCAGCCTCACTCCTATACATGGTTACAGTCATGAACAAATTACAGAGTAATGAGCCACTGATACGTCCACACCTGGTCACAATTGTAATGAGTTAAAAATACAAATATTAAGTGGGTCATACACCCACACGAGCGCGCGCGCGCACACATATACACACACACACACACACACACACACACACACACACACACACACACACACACACACACACACACACACACACACACACACATACACACACACACACACACACACACACACACACCCACACCCACACACACACACACACACACACACACACACACACGCGCGCGCGCGCGCACACACACTCGTGGAGGAGTCACGCGGTTTGAGCTCGTGTTTTGGTGATAATTTCTAACTGTGCCATAAGGAATAGAGTGTGGGATATAGGCGTGTGCACGCATGAGAGTGCATATAATCACTTAAGCCCCGAAAAAAGGAAATATAAGTGATCACAGAAAAGAAAACAAAGGAAATAGTTGCTGAGTGTTTAGTGGAGGCCGTTGGAAGGGTGAACGGTTGTGTCAGGCCTAAATAGTGTTGCCATAATAACGCAGTGGGGTATTTTGAAGAATAAGTGCGACTCAAGACCAGGGAGATAAGAGATATGTATAGATGTGTCAGTAAATACAGTGAGTGAGTGAGTGAAAAAATTAGAAGAGCTAGAGACTATAGTACATACAGGAAGTTAGTGGAAAAATTACCGAGAAGCATCAGGATTTTACACCTTCCTGTGAAGTGACCCTGTAACCCTTCCTTTTCCCCCCCCCATCTCTCTCCCTCTCCTCTCCTCTCTCTTCCCTCTCTCTCTCTCTCTCTCTCTCTCTCTCTCTCTCTCTCTCTCTCTCTCTCTCTCTCTCTCTCTCTCTCTCTCTCTCTCTCTCTCTCTCTCTCCCTTTCTCTCATCCTCTCTCTCATCCTCTCTCTCTTCCTCTCTCTTCCTTTCACTCTTTCTCTCTCTCTTCCTCTCTCTCTCCCTCTCCCTCTCTCTCTTCCTCTCTTCCTCTCTTACTCTCTTACTCTCTTACTCTCTCTCTTCCTCTTCTTTTCTCTCTCTCTTCCCTTGTCACTCCCCCCTCTCTCTTACCTTTTCCCTCTCTCACTTTCTCCCCCTTTTTCCCTTCTTTTCCCCTCCTAGGCTCCCCTTCTCTCTCTCCCTATCTCTCACTCTCTCCCCCTTTTTCTTCTCTTTCTCTCTCTCTTTCATTAAAAAAAAAATTGTTGGGACTCGCAGGAATCAGGGATCAGATGACAATGGTGCTGGTAGGGAGGAATGGATGGAGGAACAGTGGAAAAGGATAGAGCAAGAATGGGAGAGAAAATTAGGAGAGCTTTCTGAAAAAATGGAGAAAGAGCTCTCTGTGAAATGGGAAAAGAGGTTGGAGAAGGAGACGAAGAATTGGGAGGCAAAAGTCGAAACTGCCGTAGCCAGGATAAAGGTCCTAGAATTTGAGGTAAACAGGCTGAAGCAAGTCTCAGGGGCAGTGGCCAGAGAAGACACACCATACGAAGATGAGAGGCTGAACAGGAAGGAAGGAGATATGAATTATGCTAAGGTCATATCAGCCTGCAAAGAAGGGCCAGGGAGTGGAAGGGAAGAGCAGATGGGTGCAAATGGAGAGGGAGATAGGTCGAATGCTGAGGCACAACCATGCTACCAAGAGCCACTGGAAAAATCAAGGGAGAAAATAACCACATACAAACAGGAACCAGAGTCACAGAGGGAGAGGCAATGGGAGAAGGAAAGGGCAAAATCAGTGATTATCCATGGGCTTCGGGAGAGAGAGGAAAGGACACACACTTAAAGACGGCAGCAAGAAAGAAAGGAGATTGAGAAAATCATCATGGAAATAGGGGGAGAAGACATGGGTGAGATTGTAAATTTTCAGAGAATAGGGGGGTACTTGAAGGGGAGAAACCAACTGATCAAGCTGATTCTCAGGACAGAAACAGTGCGGAACAGGATCCTCCAAGAGAAACCATGGTTGAAAAGCTCGGAAGAGTACAAGAAGGTGTTCCTAGACAGAGACAGAACACAAACAGAGAGACAGCAGCTGTGGGAGAGGACAAAAAAGAGAAAGGAGCTAGGAAAGGAGACAAGGATGGAACCAGCAGAGGTCAGTCAGAGCAGAACAGAGCAGCAAGGGCAAGCACACACACAACTATCCTCAGAACCCCACAACCTATCACACCATCCCAACACACAATACAATCCATACCCACAGCTTCCACCCAACCCCCAACCATAGAAACCCACAGTATGCCACCAGGTCTCCCATCCCCACAGGCCCCCCAAACCACAGTGTTGGAAAGGAAACTGAAGGTATGGTACACAAACGCTGATGGAATAACAAACAAGTGGGAGGAGTGGCACGAAAGAGTCAAAGAGGCATCACCAGACATCATAGCGATCACAGAAACCAAGCTTACAGGTATGATAACAGATGCCATCTTTCCAGTGGGATACCAGATCCTGAGAAAAGACAGAAGGAACAGGGGGGGGGGTGGAGGAGTGGCATTGATGATCAAACACCGATGGAATTTTGATGAGCTGGAGAGAGGAGACAGCGGAGAAGAAAGTGATTACATAGCGGGAACGCTTCACTCTGGTGGTCCCAAGGTGATAATTGCAGTGATGTATAACCCACCACAGAACAGCAGGAGGCCAAGGCAAGAGTATGACGAGAGCAATAGAGCGATGGTTGACACACTGGCTGCAGTGGCCAGAAGAGCTCATGCATGCAGGGCAAAGCTCCTGATCATGGGCGACTTTAACCACAAGGAGATCGAATGGGAGAACTTGGAGCCACATGGGGGCCAAGATACATGGAGGGCTAAGATGATGGAGGTGGTACTGGAAAACTTCATGTACCAACACGTAAGGGACACTACAAGAGAGAGAGAAGAGGATGAACCAGCAAGACTGGACTATTATTCACCTTGAGTAGTGCAGATATTGAGGACATCACATATGAAAGACCCCTTGGGGCCAGCGATCATGTGGTTTTGAGCTTCGAATACACAGTAGAGCTACAAGTGGAGGGGGAAGCAGGAAGGCCAGGACAAATGAAACCAAACTACAGGAAAGGGGACTACACAGGAATGAGGAACTTCCTTAATGAGGTTCAGTGGGACAGAGAACTGGCAGGGAAGCCAGTTAATGAGATGATGGAATATGTAGCAACAATGTGCAAGGAGGCTGAGGAGAGGTTTGTACCCAAGGGTAACAAGAATAATGGAAAAGCCAGGATGAGCCCATGGTTCACCCAAAGATGCAAGGAGGCAAAAACCAAGTGTGCTAGGGAATGGAAGAAATATAGAAGGCAAAGGACCCAGGAGAATAAGGAGAGCAGTCGTAGAGCCAGAAACGAATATGCACAGATAAGAAGGGAGGCCCATCGTCAATATGAAAACGACATAGCAGCAGAAGCCAAATCTGACCCGAAGCTGTTATACAGCCACATCAGGAAGAAAACAACCGTCAAGGACCAGGTAATCAGGCTAAGGAAGGAAGGAGGAGAGACAACAAAAAATGACCGTGAAGTATGTGAGGAACTCAACAAGAGATTCAAAGAAGTGTTCACAGAGGAGACAGAAGGGGCTCCAGAAAGACGGAGAGGTGGGGTACACCACCATGTGCTGGACACAGTACACACAACCGAGGAAGAAGTGAAGAGGCTTCTGAGTGAGCTAGATACCTCAAAGGTAATGGGGCCAGATAACATCTCCCTATGGGTATTGAGAGAGGGAGCAGAGGTGCTATGTGTACCCCTAACAACAATATTCAATACATCTATCGAAACCTATTAGAGTTTTATGACAAGGTGACAGAAGTAAGACAAGAGACAGAGGGGTGGATTGACTGCATTTTTTTTGGACTGCAAGAAGGCCTTCGACACAGTTCCTCACAAGAGATTACTGCAAAAGCTAGAGGATCAGGCACACATAACAGGAAAGGCACTGCAATGGATAAGAGAATACCTTACAGGGAGACAACAACGAGTCATGGTACGTGACGAGGTGTCAAAGTGGGCGCCTGTGACAAGCGGGGTTCCACAGGGGTCAGTCCTAGGACCTGTGCTGTTCTTGGTATATGTGAATGACATAACGGAAGGGATAGACTCAGAAGTGTCCTTGTTTGCGGACGATGTGAAGTTAATGAGAAGAATCAAATCGGATGAGGATCAGGCAGGACTACAAAGAGACCTGGACAGGCTACAAGCCTGGTCCAGCAACTCGCTCCTTGAGTTTAACCCCGCCAAATGCAAAGTCATGAAGATTGGGGAAGGGAAAAGAAGACCGCAGACACAATATAGTTTAGATGGCCAAAGTCTGCAAACCTCACTCAAGGAAAAAGATCTGGGGGTGAGTATAACACCGAGCATATCTCCTGAGGCACACATCAATCAGATAACTGCTGCAGCATACGGACGCCTGGCAAACCTACGGATAGTGTTCCGATACCTCAGTAAGGAGTCGTTCAAGACTCTGTATACCATTTACGTCAGGCCCATACTGGAGTATGCAGCACCAGTTTGGAATCCACACCTAGTCAAGCACGTCAAGAAATTAGAGAAAGTGCAAAGGTTTGCAACAAGACTAGTCCCAGAGCTACGGGGATTGTCCTACAAAGAAAGGTTGAGGGAAATCGGCCTGATGACACTGGAGGCCAGGAGGGTCAGGGGAGACATGATAACGACATATAAAATACTGCACAGAATAGACGAGGTGGACAAAGATGGGATGTTCCAGAGATGGGACACAGACACAAGAGGTCACAATTGGAAGTTGAAGACTCAGATGAATCAAAGGGATGTTAGGAAGTATTTCTTCGGTCATAGAGTAGTCAAGCCGTGGAACAGCCTAGAAAGTGAAGTAGTGGAGGCGGGAGCCATACATAGTTTTAAGGCGAGGTATGATAAAGCTCATGGAGCAGGGAGAGAGAGGACCTAGTAGCAATCAGTGAAGAGACGGGGCCAGGAGCTATGACTCGACCCCTGCAACCACAAATAGGTGAGTACACACACCCACACACACACATACACACACACATAAACACACACACATAAACACACACACAGGCACACACACACATACACACACACACACACACACACACACACACACACACACACACACACACACACACACACACACATCACTCACACACACACACACACACACACACACACACACACACACACAACACACACACATAACACACACACATACACAACAAACACACACACACACACACACACACACACACACACACACTCACACACACACATTGCCAGACTCACACATACACTCCCCCCCTCCCCCACCGACATCTCACTCCTTCACCTGATCCCTCCCCTCCCTCTTTCACCCTCCCCCTCCCCACCTCTCCCTCCTTCCCCCTCTCACCCACTTGCTTCACTCTCCTTCCCACTCTCCCTCCCCACTACTCTCCCACATAGCCACAGTTCCTCCTCTACCTCCCCCCCACACTCTGACATACACAATACTAACCTAACATACAGAATTACATAGGTTTCCCACTCTGAGGCAATCAGGATAAAACAAAAATGGGTTGCCAGAGAGCAACAAGAAAAACCAAGGGACAGGAGGAGGAAACTGCAAAGGAAGATTGGGGAGCAGAGCTCACAGAAAGGGAACATGAATGGGAAAAGAAACTAGAAGAACTTAGCATGAGAATGGAAGAGAGGATAGACATGGAAAGCAGGAAGTGGGAGGTGCAAGTCAAAGCAGCAGAGGCCAGGATGCAGAGTTTAGAAGAGGAACTGAAAAATCTGAAACAGCCTAAAGAACTAAAGAACATTTTGAGATTGACAACAGAGACTGCTACCTCAGTCACAAATAAGGGGACTGTAGGGAAAGAAGGAGCAAAACTGCATGTAGAAGCTCAATCAGTGGAGACTGTAGTAAATGAAAGAGCTAAGCTATATGTGGAGGCCCTAACAGACCACAGCAGAGCCCAGGGAAAGCCGAGAAGGGAAAATGACAGGCCACTGAGCCCAAGTACATTAGCTAGTGAAACTGAAGAAAGGAAAGCTGCAATGGAGGAAATCAAATTGAATGAGGGGATATGCAGTGGGAGCATGAAAGGGTGAGGTCAGTCTTTGTGTATGGGCTCCAGGAAGTTGAGGGGGAAACAAATGAAGCAAGAAAACAAGGGAAAAAAAAGCAATTGAAAGCATCATGAAAGCAATAGGAGAAGACGACATGACCCAGCTGGAAAATTTTTGGAGAATAGGGGCATTTGTAAAAAAAAGAACCCGGCCAGTGAAAGTGACCTTCAAGGCAGAATCGACTCGGAACAGGATCCTGCAGGAGAAAGCACGATTAAGGGACATGCCAGCATACAGGAAGGTGTATCTCGACCGCGACAGAATACAAGCAGAAAGGAAGAAACAGAGAGAGATGTTACAAAGGCGAAAGGAGGAAAGAGAGGGGATGAAGAAGACAGACAGGAGATCACAGACACAGGAAGATCAAATACAGCCTCCCTCACAACTTCCTATAGAAGCCTCTCAACCAGGTCAACCCCAGTGCAACCAAACACTCTAAACCAAAACACCCATGCCACATCCAATGCCCCCACCCACTGCATTACAAACTCCACCCCCACAGCAACCACCCATAGTTCCTTATCAGATCTCCCACTTCCCCAACCCCAATACACCTCCCAGACCACAATCTTAGAAAAGAAGTTGAAGGTGTGGTATACAAATGCAGATGGAATAACAAATAAGTATGAGGAGTGGCACGAAAGAATCAAGGAGACATCCCCAGACATAATAGCACTCACAGAAACAAAACTCACCAGAATAATAACAGATTCAATCTTTCCATCCGGATATCAAATCCTCAGGAAAGACAGAGGGAGGAGAGGGGGAGGAGGAGTTCCACTGCTCATTAAAAACCAGTGGGGGGTTGAGAAAATGGAAGGAATGGATGGCACGGGCGAAAGGGACTACTTAGTAAAAACAGTCCAGGCTGAGGGACATAAGGTGATAATTGCAGTAATGTACAACCCACCACAGAACTGCAGGAGGCCAAGAGAAGAATACGATGAGAGCAACAGAGCAATGGTCGACATACTAGCCGAGGTGGCCAGGAGAGCACACATGGGGGGAGCAAAGTTACTAATTATGGGTGGTTTCAATCACAAGGAGATTGACTGGGAAAACCTGGAGCCCCATGGGGGTCCCAAAACATGGAGAGCCAAGATGATGGATGTGGTACTGGAAAACCTCATGCATCAACATGTTAGAGACACTACCAGAGAGAGAGGAGAGGATTAACCAGCAAGACTGAACCTTGTATTCACCTTGAGTAGTTCTGACATCGAGGATATCATGTATGAAAGGCCCCTGGGAGCTAGTGATCATGTGGTTCTGTGCTTCGACTACATAGTTGAGCTCCAAGTGGAGAGAGCAGCAGGAATAGGGTGGGAAAAACCAAACTACAAAAGGGGGAACTACTCAGGCTTGAGGAACTTCTTTCAAGACATTCAGTGGGAGAGGGAACTGACAGGAAAACCAGTACAAGAAATGATGGACTATATGGCAACAAAATGCAAGGAGGCCGAGGAGAGGTTTGTTCCCAAGGGAAACAGAAATAATGGGAAGAACAGAACGAGTCCTTGGTTCACCCAAAGGTGTAGGGAGGCAAAAACTAGGTGTACTAGAGAATGGAAAAGGTACAGAAGACAGAGAACTCAGGAAAATAAAGAGATTAGCCAAAGAGCCAGAAACGAATATGCACAGATAAGAAGGGAGGCTCAGCGGCAATACGAAAATGACATAGCATCGAAAGTCAAGACTGACCCGAAGCTGTTGTACAGCCACATCAGGAGGAAAACAACAGTCAAGGACCAGGTAATCAGACTGAGGAAGGGTGATGGGGAATTCACAAGAAACGACCGGGAGGTATGTCAGGAGCTCAACACAAGATTTAAAGAAGTATTTACAGTGGAAACCAGTAGGACTCCAGGAAATCAGAGCAGGGGGGTGCACCAGCAAGTGCTGGATGAGGTACATATAACCAAGGAGGAGGTGAAGAAGCTGCTATGCGAACTTGACACCTCAAAGGCGGTGGGACCAGACAACATCTCTCCGTGGGTCCTTAAAGAGGGAGCAGAGACATTGTGTGTACCATTAACAAAGATCTTCAACACATCATTTGAAATTGGGCAATTCCCTGAGGTATGGAAGATGGCAAATGTAGTCCCAATTTTTAAAAAGGGAGATAGACATGAGGCACTAAACTACAGACCTGTATCATTAACGTGTATAGTATGCAAGGTCATGGAGAAGATCATCAGGAGGAGAGTGGTGGAGCACCTGGAAAGAAACAAGTGTATAATTGACAACCAGCATGGTTTCAGGGAGGGAAAATCCTGTGTCACAAACCTATTAGAGTTTTATGACAAGGTGACAGAAGTAAGACAAGAGAGAGAGGGGTGGATCGACTGCATTTTTTTGGACTGCAAGAAGGCCTTCGACACAGTTCCTCACAAGAGGTTACTGCAAAAGCTAGAGGATCAGGCACACATAACAGGAAAGGCACTGCAGTGGATAAGAGAATACCTTACAGGGAGGCAACAACGAGTCATGGTACGTGATGAGGTGTCAAAGTGGGCGCCTGTGACAAGCGGGGTTCCACAGGGGTCAGTCCTAGGACCTGTGCTGTTCTTGGTATATGTGAATGACATAACGGAAGGGATAGACTCAGAAGTGTCCTTGTTTGCGGACGATGTGAAGTTAATGAGAAGAATCAAATCGGATGAGGATCAGGCAGGACTACAAAGAGACCTGGACAGGCTACAAGCCTGGTCCAGCAACTGGCTCCTTGAGTTTAACCCCGCCAAATGCAAAGTCATGAAGATTGGGGAAGGGCAAGGAAGACCGCAGACACAATATAGTTTAGATGGCCAAAGTCTGCAAACCTCACTCAAGGAAAAAGATCTGGGGGTGAGTATAACACCGAGCATATCTCCTGAGGCGCACATCAATCAGATAACTGCTGCAGCATACGGGCGCCTGGCAAACCTACGGATAGCGTTCCGATACCTCAGTAAGGAGTCGTTCAAGACTCTGTATACCATTTACGTCAGGCCCATACTGGAGTATGCAGCACCAGTTTGGAATCCACACCTAGTCAAGCACATCAAGAAACTAGAGAAAGTGCAAAGGTTTGCAACAAGACTAGTCCCAGAGCTACGGAGATTGTCCTACGAAGAAAGGTTGAGGGAAATCGGCCTGACGACACTGGAGGCCAGGAGGGTCAGGGGAGACATGATAACGACATATAAAATACTGCGCGGAATAGACGAGGTGGACAAAGACGGGATGTTCCAGAGATGGGACACAGACACAAGAGGTCACAATTGGAAGTTGAAGACTCAGATGAATCAAAGGGATGTTAGGAAGTATTTCTTCAGTCATAGAGTAGTAAAGCCGTGGAATAGCCTAGAAAGTGAAGTAGTGGAGGCGGGAACCATACATAGTTTTAAGGCGAGGTATGATAAAGCTCATGGAGCAGGGAGAGAGAGGACCTAGTAGCAATCAGTGAAGAGGCGGGGCCAGGAGCTATGACTCGACCCCTGCAACCACAAATAGGTGAGTACACACACACACACACACACACACACACAACACACACACACACACACACACACACACACACACACACACACACACACACACACACACACACACACACACACACACACACACACACTCACACACACACACACACATAGCTGCAGCAGTTATGATTGGCCCAGAATAAGATGGGGTATAGAAGGAAAACTCTCATAGACTTAAGTACGAGGGACAGAGAATTTAGGAGGTTAAAAATGCCAACGGAAATACGCATTCAATCTCAATAAGATCAATACCAACACACTCATATCTCCATTGACTGAACGGATTATAATCTTACTACTGCTAATTCCACGGGCTGGTTACACCAGGAAAAACACACTGTAACATCCTTGACCCAGAGGACAGTATTACTTTCAAATTGATAATTACAAAAACCTGGGTGATCACCACCACATCAATACTCTGTATAAAAAAAATGCAACATTCATCTTTGGCATGGAAATCAATTGTATTTTGGAGAGAGAAGAAAATGAAAGAGATATAAGCTATACAGACAGGATCGCATGAATCAAAATAATTTTAAAATGACTATGCGTCATCTTCGCGATGTGGCATAAAGGAAGATTTATACAATAAGTAAGATTGAGAACTCATTACCTACATAATTCCCACAGGGAAGGCCAATATTTTCCTTCCGATAGCAATTCCAAGTATAATCTGCCTTTTTTGTGGGCCTCGTATGGCTAATAAAAAACTCCGGAACAGCGTGTAACGTTCGTTCTGGATGATGCAAACTTGTTTGATCCTCGCTGCATCTGGGGGAATCAAAGCCCATCACTCTGCAACCCATCCAGTATCATAGTCTTATTAGTGTCAGTTACGAGAGAAGAGAAATCATATCATACCAGTCATGGGGAGAGGAATCCAGACCAACCAATATTGAGATAGCTGAGTCTTGGCTAGTGCAGTCCTTCTGTCCTGTCTCACACAGGGTGTATATCCTATCATCCTTCGTCTCTCAGGGTATATATTTAATTCTCCCTTTCACAAGGTGTATATCCGATGACTCACGAAATCGTAATGACACGATTGCAAACAAACCATACCACGGGTGGGGATAGAACCCGCGATCAGAGAGTCTCAAAACTCCAGACTGTCGCGTTAGCCACTAGCTGGTCCAGTGGCTAACGCGACGGTCTGGAGTTTTGAGACTCTCTGATCGCGGGTTCTATTCCCGCCCGTGGTATGGTGTGTATATCCTATCATCCTCCCTCTCACAGGGTATATATGTCCTATCATCCTCTCACAGGATATATATCTTATCCTCCCTCACAACGTGTATATCCTGTCATCCTCCTCACAGGGCGTACCCTACCATCCTCCGTAAAAGGATATATATCCTACCATCCTTCCTGTCACGGAGTATATATGTAGTGAGCTAAACAATCATTATTTGTTTAGCCAAATAAGCAAAATCTATATTCATTGATTCCATAACTCCGCCAAAATTAATCTGAAAATTACTAAAAATATATATTTCATCGATCTTAAACAATACAAATAAGCTTTATGCTTCCCTAAAATATACTGGGCAAGATTAAGTCAAATTATATATTAATTTTAGCAAGATTAGATTAGGACGCTAATTTGAATTTTGTGTAAGATTATAAAAAAAATATGTTTAGGACTAAAGAATTGCTGATGTCAGTGTACAGGTGAATTGCAGATTAAAATATCCACATGCAGGTGATAGACTGTATAGTAGGCGGTCGAGGCTTTGTTGTTCTAGCCTTCGTTGTCTGATAATTTTATTATAATGAAGGCAACAGGGTTAGTTCGGGTGAGAGCACAACAAATTGTTGTCCATTAAACCACAATTAAGCTCCTGACCATCTTCTCGTCAGTGTTATGTGGAAGGAAAGAGGGAAGAGGGAGGGACTACACTCACACGATTGCAAGTTGGTCACATACGCCTCACACACGGACACCGTGCAGAGAGACGCCCCACTGCCAGGTCACACTGCCAATTCACCATATCTAAACAGACTATCCTATCTGTCAGATAGCATGCAGAAGCCACTTCTGATATTTGAAGTGGCCAGACGAACTCGTCCTCCTTGTTGAAAGACTCTTACTTTCTAATACAAACTGAATATTGCACTAAGTATGACTTTTATTTTGCACTTTTACTAACACCTAACTGCACTAACTCCCATAGAGTTGACACACACATCACTGCAGCCCTGTAACCTCCCAAATATATTTTTATTTTTTTTAGAGGAGTAGAAAGGTAACCCAGCGGAAGGCCTCGGTCAGATGACCCAAAGCTCCAGTGGTGGGTCATCATATTAATAATACCCGCGTCAGGAAACACTTGTCCTGTTTCCTGACGAATCTTACCAAACCTAACCTCCCAAAGCTTAGCTCATTTTCTTAAATACTGTATTATTATTTACTGCATTATTATTATTATTATTATTATTATTATTATTATTATTATTATTATTATTATTATTATTATTATTATTAACATCATGGGAGAGTCTGGTGGCTGGTAGAAACCAGGCACTGTGGCTGGTAGAAGCCTAGCACGGTGGCTGGTAGAAACCAGGCACTGTGACTGGTAGAAGCCAGGCACTGTGGCTGGTAGAAGCCTAGCACGGTGGCTGGTAGAGGCCTAGCACGGTGGCTTGTAGAAGCCAGCCACTGTGGCTGGTAGAAGCCTAGCATGGTGGCTGGTAGAATCCTAGCACGGTGGCTGGTAGAAGCCAGGCACTGTGGCTGGTAGAAACCTAGCACGGTGGCTGGTAGAGGCCTAGCACGGTGGCTGATAGAAGCCAGGCACTGTGGCTGGTAGAAGCCTAGCACGGTGGCTGGTAGAAGCCTAGCACGGTGGCTGGTAGAAGCCAGGCACTGTGGCTGGTAGAAGCCTAGCACGTTGGCTGGTAGAAGCCTAGCACGGTGGCTGGTAGAAGCCTAGCACGGTGGCTGGTAGAAACCTTGCACGGTGGCTGGTAGAAGCCTTGCACGGTGGCTGGTAGAAGCCTTGCACGGTGGCTGGTAGAAGCCAGGCACTGTGGCTGGTAGAAGCCTAGCACGGTGGCTGGTAGAAGCCTAGCACGGTGGCTGGTAGAAGCCAGGCACTGTGGCTGGTAGAAGCCTCGCACGGTGGCTGGTAGAAGCCTCGCGCGGTGGCTGGTAGAAGCCTAGCACGGTGGCTGGTAAAAGCCTCGCACGGTGGCTGGTAGAAGCCTCGCACGGTGGCTGGTAGAAGCCTCGCACGGTGGCTGGTTATAGCCAGGCACTGTGACTGGTAGAAGCCTAGCACGGTGGCTGGTAGAAGCCAGGCACTGTGGCTGGTAGAAGCCTAGCACGGTGGCTGGTAGAAGCCTAGCACGGTGGCTGGTAGAAGCCAGGCATTGTGGCTGGTAGAATCCTATCACCGTGGCTGGTAGAAGCCTAGCACGGTGGCTGGTAGAAGCCAGACACTGTGGCTGGTAGAAGCCTAGCACGGTGGCTGGTAGAAGCCTAGCACGGTGGCGGTAGAAGCCAGGCACTGTGGCTGGTAGAAGCCTAGCACGGTGGCTGGTAGAAGCCTCGCACGGTGGCTGGTAGAAGCCTGGCACGGTGGCTGGTAGAAGCCTCGCACGGTGACTGGTAGAAGCCTCGCACGGTGGCTGGTAGAAGCCTGGCACGGTGGCTGGTAGAAGCCAGGCGGCACGGTGGCTGGTAGAAGCCTGGCACGGTGGCTGGTAGAAGCCTCGCACGGTGGCTGGTAGAAGCCTCGCACGGTGGCTGGTAGAAGCCTCGCACGGTGGCTGGTAGAAGCCTCGCACGGTGGCTGGTAGAAGCCTGGCACGGTGGCTGGTAGAAGCCTCGCACGGTGGCTGGTAGAAGCCTGGCACGGTGGCTGGTAGAAGCCTGGCACGGTGGCTGGTAGAAGCCTCGCACGGTGGCTGGTAGAAGCCTAGCACGGTGGCTGGTAGAAGCCTCGCACGGTGGCTGGTAGAAGCCAGGCACTGGCTGGTAGAAGCCTAGCACGGTGGCTGGTAGAAGCCTCGCACGGTGGCTGGTAGAAGCCTGGCACGGTGGCTGGTAGAAGCCTCGTACGGTGACTGGTAGAAGCCAGGCGGCACGGTGGCTGGTAGAAGCCTGGCACGGTGGCTGGTAGAAGCCTCGCACGGTGGCTGGTAGAAGACTCGCACGGTGGCTGGTAGAAGCCTCGCACGGTGGCTGGTAGAAGCCTCGCACGGTGGCTGGTAGAAGCCTCGCACGGTGGCTGGTAGAAGCCTCGCACAGTGGCTGGTAGAAGCCTGGCACGGTGGCTGGTAGAAGCCTGGCACGGTGGCTGGTAGAAGCCTCGCACGGTCGCTGGTAGAAACCTAGCACGGTGGCTGGTAGAAGCCTGGCACGGTCGCTGGTAGAAGCCTCGCACGGTGGCTGGTAGAAGCCTCGCACGGTGGCTGGTAGAAGCCTCGCACGGTGGCTGGTAGAAGCCTCGCACGGTGGCTGGTAGAAGCCTTGCACGGTGGCTGGTAGAAGCCTCGCACGGTGGCTGGTAGAAGCCTCGCACGGTGGCTGGTAGAAGCCTCGCACGGTGGCTGGTAGAAGCCTCGCACGGTGGCTGGTAGAAGCCTCGCACGGTGGCTGGTAGAAACATCGCACGGTGGCACGTAGAAGCCACGCACGGGGGCTGGTAGAAGCCTCGCACGGTGGCTGGTAGAAGCCTCGCACGGTGGCTGGTAGAAGCCTCGCACGGTGGCTGGTAGAAGCCTCGCACCGGTGGCTGGTAGAAGCCTCGCACGGTGGCTGGTAGAAGCCTCGCACGGTGGCTGGTAGAAGCCTCGCACCGGTGGCTGGTAGAAGCCTTGCACGGTGGCTGGTAGAAGCCTTGCACGGTGACTGGTAGAAGCCTCGCACCGGTGGCTGGTAGAAGCCTTGCACGGTGGCTGGTAGAAGCCTCGCACCGGTGGCTGGTAGAAGCCTTGCACGGTGGCTGGTAGAAGCCTCGCACGGTGGCTGGTAGAAGCCTTGCACGGTGGCTAGCTACTGAAGACAATAAATCATAACCACCACAAACAGTGGGCGACGATCCATCACAGTTTAAAGCCTGGTGTTGACACTTAACAAGGTAGATACACAAAGTTTGCAGGTGTCGTTCATCACATCTCTCCAGCACCCTTATGAAAAACAATTAAACATTGTATGCCTGCAGGTCCACGGCGAGAAAATGGTGCTAGAATCATTTAGGCAAAATTGTAACCTTCAGTCTGAGGAGAAATTGCTTGCTATACAGATTTCGTATCTAGGCGAGTACAGTTAGGAAGCGGTGTCTGTCTCACGTGAACTCGGCAGGCGTAGGATCAAACCTTCATCACGTCTAGCGCTGAATGACCCACATGGGTTTAACGCTTAGCATGAATTATTATTCAGATATCGTGTGTGTGTGGACACCAAGATATTGTCCAGTGTGGTGAGGATGGTAAAGCACTGCGTACCTTGTTCCAAGGTTCGTAGGTTCGAGTCTCCTTCGGCCAGAGATCAGTGTTTGTGTATATTTCGCCTGCTCTTGCGAATTCCTTGTATATATATATATATATATATATATATATATATATATATATATATATATATATATATATATATATATACGCACACACACACACACACAATATAACCGCTTTGAAAGAATAGTGATACTCCAAGCGATTTCGTGACCTCTCACATTATCAAGGAACTATGACTGATAATGTGAAAGGTCACGAAAGCGCTTGCACTTTCACAGTGGTTGTTTTGCATATTTTGAAATCACCTGTTTACTGTGATCTTATTGTATATATATATATATATATATATATATATATATATATATATATATATATATATATATATATATATATATATATATATATATATATATATATATATATATATATATATATATATTTTTTTTTTTTTTTTTTTTTTTTTTCAACAAGTCGGCCGTCTCCCACCGAGGAAGGGTGACCCAAAAAAGAAAGAAAATCCCCAAAAAGAAAATACTTTCATCATCATTCAACACTTTTTTCACACTCACATATTATCACTGTTTTTGCAGAGGTGCTCAGAATACAACAGCTTAGGAGCATATACGTATAAAGATACACAACATATCCCTCCAAACTGCCAATATCCCAAACCCCTCCTTTAAAGTGTAGGCATTGTACTTCCCATTTCCAGGACTCAAGTCCGACTATATGAACATAACCGGTTTCCATGAATCCCTTCACTAAATATTACCCTGCTCACACTCCAACAGATCGTCAGGTCCCAAGTATCATTCGCCTCCATTCACTCCTATCTAACACGCTCATGCACGCTTGCTGGAAGTCCAAGCCCCTAGCCCACAAAACCTCCTTTACCCCCTCTTTCCAACCCTTTCGAGGACGACCCCTACCCCTCCTTCCTTCCCCTATAGATTTATATGCTTTCCATGTCATTCTACTTTGATCCATTCTCTCTAAATGACCAAACCACCTGAACAACCCCTCTTCTGCCCTCTGACTAATGCTTTTATTAACTCCACACCCTCTCCTAATTTCCACACTCCGAATTTTCTGCATAATATTTACACCACACATTGCCCTTAGACAGGACATCTCCACTGCCTCCAACCGTCTCCTCGCTGCTGCATTTACCACCCAAGCTTCACACCCATATAAGAGTGTTGGTACTACTATACTTTCATACATTCCCTTCTTTGCCTCCATAGATAACGTTTTTTGGCTCCACATATACCTCAACGCACCACTCACCTTTTTTACCTCATCAATTCTATGATTAACCTCATCCTTCATAAATCCATCCGCCGACACGTCAACTCCCAAGTATCTGAAAACATTCACTTCTTCCATACTCCTCCTCCCCAATTTGATATTCAATTTTTCTTTATCTAAATCATTTGATACCCTCATCACCTTACTCTTTTCTATGTTCACTTTCAACTTTCTACCTTTACACACATTCTCAAACTCATCCACTAACCTTTGCAATTTTTCTTTAGAATCTCCCATAAGCACAGTATCATCAGCAAAAAGTAACTGTGTCAATTCCCATTTTGAATTTGATTCCCCATAATTTAATCCCACCCCTCTCCCGAACACCCTAGCATTTACTTCTTTTACAACCCCATCTATAAATATATTAAACAACCATGGTGACATTACACATCCCTGTCTAAGACCTACTTTTACCGGGAAGTATTCTCCCTCTCTTCTACACACCCTAACCTGAGCCTCACTATCCTCATAAAAGCTCTTTACAGCATTTAGTAACTTACCACCTATTCCATATACTTGCAACATCTGCCACATTGCTCCTCTATCCACTCTATCATATGCCTTTTCTAAATCCATAAATGCAATAAAAACTTCCCTACCTTTATCTAAATACTGTTCACATATATACTTCAATGTAAACACTTGATCTACACATCCCCTACCCACTCTGAAGCCTCCCTGCTCATCCGCAATCCTACATTCTGTCTTACCTCTAATTCTTTCAATTATAACCCTACCGTATACTTTTCCTGGTATACTCAGTAAACTTATTCCTCTATAATTTTTACAATCTCTTTTTTCCCCTTTCCCTTTATATAAAGGGATTATACATGCTCTCCGCCAATCCCTAGGTACCTTCCCCTCTTTCATACATTTATTAAACAAAAGTACCAACCACTCCAACACTATATCCCCCCCTGCTTTTAACATTTCTGTCATGATCCCATCAGTTCCAGCTGCTTTACCCCCTTTCATTCTACGTAATGCCTCACGTACCTCCACCACACCTACATTCTGCTCTTCTTCACTCCTAAAAGATGGTATACCTCCCTGGCCAGTGCATGAAATTACCGCCTCCCTTTCTTCCTTAACATTTAAAGGTTCCTGAAAATATTCTCGCCATCTACCTAATACCTCCCTCTCCCCATCTACTAACTCCCCTACTCTGTTTTTAACTGACAAATCCATACTTTCCCTAGGCTTTCTTAACTTGTTTAACTCACTCCAAAATTTTTTCTTATTTTCATTAAAATTTCTTGACAGTGCCTCTCCCACTCTTTTATCTGCTCTCCTTTTGCACTCTCTCACCACTCTCTTCACCTTTCTTTTACTCTCCATATACTCTGCTCTTCTTATAACACTTCTGCTTTGTAAAAACCTCTCGTAAGCTACCTTTTTCTCTTTTATCACACCCTTTACTTCATCATTCCACCAATCACTCCTCTTTCCTCCTGCCCCCACCCTCCTATAACCACAAACTTCTGCCCCACATTCTAATACTGCATTTTTAAAACTATTCTAACCCTCTTCAACCCCCCCACTACTCATCTTTGCACTAGCCCACCTTTCTGCCAATAGTCGCTTATATCTCGCCCGAACTTCCTCCTCCCTTAGTTTATACACTTTCACCTCCCTCTTACTTGTTGTTGCCGCCACCTTCCTCTTTTCCCATCTACCTCTTACTCTAACTGTAGCTACAACTAAATAATGATCCGATATATCAGTTGCCCCTCTATAAACATGTACATCCTGGAGCCTACCCATCAACCTTTTATCCACCAATACATAATCTAACAAACTACTTTCATTACGTGCTACATCGTACCTTGTATATTTATTTATCCTCTTTTTCATAAAATATGTATTACTTATTACCAAATTTCTTTCTACACATAGCTCAATTAAAGGCTCCCCATTTACATTTACCCCTGGCACCCCAAATTTACCTACTACTCCCTCTATAACATTTTTACCCACTTTAGCATTGAAATCCCCAACCACCATTACTCTCACACTTGATTCAAAACTCCCCACGCATTCACTCAACATTTCCCAGAATCTCTCTCTCTCCTCTACACTTCTCTCTTCTCCAGGTGCATACACGCTTACTATAACCCACTTTTCACATCCAATCTTTATTTTACTCCACATAATCCTTGAATTTATACATTTGTAGTCCCTCTTTTCCTGCCATAGCTTATCCTTCAACATTATTGCTACTCCTTCTTTAGCTCTAACTCTATTTGAAACCCCTGACCTAATCCCATTTATTCCTCTCCATTGAAACTCTCCCACCCCCTTCAGCTTTTGTTTCACTTAAAGCCAGGACATCCAGTTTCTTCTCATTCATAACATCCACAATCATCTCTTTCTTATCATCTGCACAACATCCACGCACATTCAGACTTCCCACTTTGACAATTTTCTTCTTCTTATTCTTTTTAGTAATCTTTACAGGAAAGGGGGTTACTAGCCCATTGTTCCCGGCATTTTAGTTGACTTTTACAACACGCATGGCTTACGGAGGAAAGATTCTTATTCCACTTCCCCATGGATATAAAAGGAAAAGTAATAAGACCAAGAACTATTAAGATAAAATCAAAGAAAACTCAGATGAGTGTGTATAAATAAATGTGTACATGTATGTGTAGTGTGACCTAAGTGTAAGTAGAAGTAGCAAGACATGCCTGTAATCTTGCATATTTATGAGACAGACAAAAGACATCAGCAATCCTACCATCATGTAAAACTATCACAGGCTTTCGTTTTACACTCACTTGGCAGGACGGTAGTACCTCCATGGGTGGTTGCTGTCTACCAACCTACTACCTATATTATATATATATATATATATATATATATATATATATATATATATATATATATATATATATATATATATATATATATATATATATATATATATATATATATATATACAAGCATTCTCATTGTGTATATACGCTGATAGATCTAAACGGGAGTCTACTGGCTGGGCTGCATCTGCTCTTTGCCACCTCCCTAGATAAGAACGATAGGAGCTATGAACTGCAAAATGATTTTTTACCATTCTAATGGCACTAAAGTTAACTTACGAATCTATCATTGACTGTCACTTCTGAAGGCTCTTGACTCACGTAATGACTCTTACAATATGTTCATTGGAGAGGCCAGATATAGATACTCAAACATCGGAGAAAAAAAGAGTTAATGTACAATTTTATGGATTTCATCACTCACTGAATTACTCCTTCATAATAAAGTTTATAAGTTAGCCAAAGAAAGTACCTGGAAGGATAATGTTGGATATAACTTTGGTATGTCTGTGTCTAGCATTAAGGAGTATCAGGAAAGAAGTAAATAATGAAACCGAATGTCGTAGGAATACAGTTAGAAGCCTGGGCAGATTTATCATTCACTCTAACATGAACGTAGATAAATACGTTTATGGTGCAACTTGCATTGTGAACAGACTGATGTTGTAGTAGCCAGGCTTAGGCTTTGTTACAAGTACTTTTGTCAGTTTGGCAGACACACACATGATGATCAAGCCAAATGTAAAGTATGTGGTCACCCCTGTGGTTACTATCTTGTACACTATGTGCTTTGTTTTGTTGTCAATTTATTGAGGAATATAAAGATAGTATAATAACTTACGCGATATATCAGAGTATTTTTTAATGAAAATAAGATACGCATATTAAGCAATTTTTTTTTATTTACTTGCAACAAATAAGTCAACTGTAGATATAACTCCGGATATACTAATGTTAACCCTTTTGGGGCCTAGTTCCTAGGTCTTTTGTGTATCCATATGTTCTTGCGATACAGTCCACTGGATGAATATGGGGTAAACAACAAACTAGCCACTTCAATGGTAAAATCTAAATCTAATCTTAAGAATATATATCAGTTAAGTTACCTACTTACCACACCAATCATCTGCCACCAAAATAAGGTGAAACAGAAAACGAAACCTTCACCATCATTCATTCAATAACTTTCTTGCCAGAAGTACACAGACATGATCATTTAAATGACCCTCCGAACTGCAACATTCCCACCCCTCCCTCAGAGCGCAGGCATTGTACTTCCTACCACTAGGATTCAAAGCCGATCAACAGATTTCTTTGAATCCCTTCCTAAATGTTCACACTTCATAAAGCCACTTATCTCCACTCCCGGGCAGTCATTGACTGCTTCCTTCCCGTTAGGTATTCTTTGATCGATTGTAGTGCCTTTCCAGTTACTCTTACTGCCTACTTCAGATTTTGTCCCAGTCTCTTGCACGGTACTGTATAAAAGGTCTTCTCACCTGACTTGTTATCCTTATAGAACTCAAGCAAATTTCCAAGACAGGATTTACCTATCTTCAAAACCGTGCTGGTTGCTGTTGAAGAAACCACAAGCTGAGCGTGTGTACTGACCTTTTATGTATTTGCCTATTTGTGGTTGGAGGAGTCGAGTCACAGCTCTTGGCCCTGCCTCTTAGCCTCCAACTTTCTTTTACTCCCTCCTAGTTTCGTGGGCTCTGTCATGACTGTTGTTAAACCTATGTATGCAACCCGCCTCTATTTCTTCCTCGTCTAGGTCATTCCTCTTCATAACCACCGTGAAGCTGAAGAAGTACTTCCTGATATCCCCGTGACTTATCTGTGTTTATAACGACCAGCTATGCCTTCGGGTGCTTGTTTTCTGCCTGCTCTGTCCTGGAGCTGGAGCTGGCAATAGAGCTGGTCTTCGTATCAGTCAGATCGCTATTGCCTGTCAGTCTTGCTACTGTGTGTGTGTATCCTGCAAGTTGTACTGTGCTATTGCTGCTTGTTGCGTGCATTACAAATAACGTTTTATGTTGGGTTATGCCACCAACACGGGTGAGGCGGTTGGTGCCTGAGTATACTCTCCTAAATCTGCCCAAACTACCTCTTCAGCGTTGCTGGCGAATTGCTTGTTTCACTAGCATAGAATACCAACGAACTCTCACTGCTGCACAGCTTCGTGAAATTATTCGTACTAAATTAAGAGTTGAAGCGCAACTATGGGGCACCAAACTGAGGTATCTCCCGCTACGGGAGCTGTTAATCGTCGATCTCCTCTTAGGTTCCTTCGTAATGTGGGAGGGCTAACACGAGAGCAATCAGGCCAGCAGTCTCGTGAAGCAGGTAGTGCACCGGGTATGTCACAGGGCGAGTCAGCTTCGTTGGGGCTTGAGTTAGCTAAACTCAATCATTTGCTAAAGAGGAGTTGGATAGAGAGAAGGAGAGGAGGCATTTTAACCAGACTGTGGGTTACTAGCGTGCAAAAAGCAGTGCCGTTAGTACCTTGCTTTGTTGAGTCTGAGCCTGAATAGTTTTTCAATGCATTTGAAAACCAGGCTTGAACATTGAGGTGACCTGGGGCTTGGGCAGCACTGGTGCATACAGCGCTATACGGCAAAGCGCAAGAGTTCACAGCTTTTTTAAATAATGAAAAATTTGTTGATTATTGGGTTGTTAAAACAACGGTTATTGGGGCATATCAGTGTATTCCCGACAAGTACAGGAAGGAATTCAAACTGTGCAAGAGTCAGAGGTTGGTCTTTCTTGAAGATCATTCATTGACCACTGCATTAGAAGCAGCCAGGCTGGCTGACACTTTTGAGGCTAACCGCTCCTTGTCAGAGCGTCTAGTCAGAGGCGTCGCTAGAGTTGGTGTCACCCGGGGCAGCATCTTTGGTGTCACCCCATGAAATTCAAGGGCGGGGGGATGGGGGGGAGTAAACTCCAGTTACGTCACTACTGCATGACCAATGACAAATGTTTAGCAATGAGAACGTTTAAGGGCCATAAACTGAACAGGAGACTACTTCTCAGCTTTAATGATAAAATAAATAATCGTAGTAATATTGAGGAAACAAACTCAAATACCACATTGAGTACAGGCAACAGATCCTACATTTATTCATCGTCAACAATGCCAAAAATAAAAAATAAAAAAAAATGAAAAATAAAGAAAAACATTGCAATATCAGAGAAATACTAGTTCCGAGATGACCTTGAGTAAAGGTAACATCTCAGTGAATTTGATCTTACCTATGACCTTGAGCACATCTCAGTAGTATCAGTTCCCAGTAGTACCAGTTACCAGTAACCAGTTACCAGTAGTATGACTCACTACCAACCGTCTGCGTGAATCACTGAGTTATTCATGTTGCTGCCGACCATAGCATGTTTTTGAACGCCGCTCACCCCTAGGACCCAATTCGTGAGTCAGTCTTAGAGAGTGTTAGCAGACAGGCAGGCCAGGCGTGGTGCTCCCCATATTCACCCTCCAACATACGTACTAGAACATCCAACGTGAGTGTTATTACCCAATCCACGTAATAGAACCCCCCCCCCCACACACACATGACATACAGGTAACATCACAGTAAATCTGATATTACATTTCCTTGCCTTCAATTATGCAAAATCATCTATCACGTCAAAATCAATTATCAAATCATCAAAATCAACGAAGGATTCTTCTCTTATGTTTGTGAGACACTGTTTTGTGCATTAGTGTCACCTTCTTAAGAGGCTCTATGGTGTCACCTCCTAAATGGTGTCACCGGGGGCGGCCCCCCCCCCGCCCCCCTTACGACGCCTCTGGGTTTAATCGTTCTTCCCAACAGCCTGGCATGAATAGAAATCGTCAGGGATGAGTCCCTGACTGGAGGACGAAGTGGCAGGATGAAAGTGAACAACGTCGCCAACCAAGTCGTCTGGTGAGCAACGACATCAAACTCGCGGTCAACCTGGTGAGCGACGACCTCAAAATCATGGTGAACATGGTGAGCAACGACGCCAGTACACAGAGTGGCGCCAGCCACAAAATCAATAGGGAGCAAAACTAAAATATGATGTAACCTGTTTCCGTTGTCATAAACCCGACCACGTTAAGTCCAACTGCCCAATTAAGCCATAGCCCTTAGAGAAAATCAGCATCCTCCCTTTTGAGATGAACCAGAAAGAAGTAGTGTGGTATAGCCCCATACTACAGTACATGCCAAAATTAGTTTAAAACCTATTTACTACAGGAGAGTCATTTTGGCTGCATATAGCCTTGAACCTTGGTTAGGCTGTACAGGCAATGAAGACAGGTTGACAATTCATAAAAAAAAAGTGTTAGGGAAATAGTATAACACATTAAATGAATTTAAATTATAATAAAAACGTTTTGTGTGCATTCAGTAAAACGTTTATTCAAACTTTAAAGAATGGAAAAAAAATATGAAAGATGCAGGTTTATATACAAAAGCTCATAAAGCAAGCTGAACTTTTCTGTTATTCCGCCTGCAGGAGCGCGCGGGAGAAGGGGATTCTCTGCAGCGTTGGCAAAGTTTTCTTTGATAAGACCAGAGCGGAAATGGAAAACCCAGAGCCAACACCAGCATCAACTGATAACAAGACTGGACGTTACTGACCCTTGCTGATGTATGTTTGCTTTAAGACTAATAAGAGTTGAACACTGTCTAGAGCATAACTGCAGTTATATCTGATTGTCAGTAAGCGAATATGCTGAGGAAGGATCTTGACACAAGGCACTGAGGAAAGTATGTTGACATAAACACTGAGAGAGGAGGCTGACACAAGGCGCTGAGGGAGGAGGCTGACACAAGGCACTGAGGGAGGTGGCTGACACAAGGCGCTGAGGGAGGAGGCTGACACAAGGCGCTGAGGGAGGAGGCTGACACAAGGTGCTGAGGGAGGAGGCTGACACAAGGCGCTGAGGGAGGAGGCTGACACAAGGCGCTGAGGGAGGAGGCTGACACAAGGCGCTGAGGGAGGAGGCTGACACAAGGCACTGAGGGAGGAGGCTGACACAAGGCGCTGAGGGAGGAGGCAGACACAAGGCGCTGAGGGAGGAGGCTGACACAAGGCGCTGAGGGAGGAGGCAGACACAAGGCACTGAGGGAGGAGGCTGACACAAGGCGCTGAGGGAGGAGGCAGACACAAGGCGCTGAGGGAGGAGGCTGACACAAAGCACTGAAAGAGGACTTGTAGGATGGCCATTTCCAAATCTCCAAAGAGGACACAGCCGCTACGAAAACAAGACTCTAGGCAATGAAGCAAGGGCGCCACGAATACACTAAGAGACAACACAATAAGTGTCAGGGGCCCAAGACTGTTCAGCTGCCTCTCAGCATACATAAGGGGATTACCAATAGACTTACCCTTGGCTGTCTTCAAGAAGGCACTGGACAGGGACCTAAAGTCCATACCCGACCAGCTGGGCTGTGGTTCATATGTCGGTTTACATGCGGCCATCAGTAACAGCCTGGTTGATCAGTCCTTGATCCACTGCAAGGCCTGGTCACAGACTGGGTTGTGGGGCACTGACCTCCGAAATGCTCTCCATGTGTGTGTGTGTGTATATATATATATATATATATATATATATATATATACACACACACACAGTGGAACCTTGGTTTTCGTTTGCCCTGGTTTTTGTCAAATTCGGTTTTCGGCGACTTTTTTCGTCAAAATTTTGTCCCAGTTTTCGTTCATCACCTCACTTTTCGCCGGTCCAACGTGTCTGCCTGCCTGCACCCACATAAAGCATTCCACTGTTCTGAGTCAGTCTGGCTTTGTTTTTCGTCGAGTGAGCATTACCCTGCACGTTCATCTGAAACATTTCGTAATAATCCATTGTTTTTTGTGTTTGTTTATTGAGTGCAACTGCTAAATAAGCCACCATGGGGCCAAAGAAAGTTCCGAGTGCCAGCTCTTTGATAAAGAAGGCGATAAACATGATAGAATTCAAGAAAGAACTCGTAGCAAAGTACGAAAGTGGCGTACATGTGGTCAGTCTCGCCAGGATGTACGGGAAGTCCTCATCAATGATCAATTCCATCCTGGTGAAGAAAAAAGAAATCAAGGAATCTGATGTTGCAAAAAAGGGTAAATGTGCTAAGAGCTGCAACACCTTCAACTGGAACAGCAACAGATCGCAGCTGAGGAAATTGCTTCAGAGGAGGAAGAGGGAGGGGAGAATGTGCCTTCTTCAGTGATTAAGGACGTGTGTTTGTAGATGAATGGTTCAGAGAACCGACATGTTGATAAATTAGACACATGTGCAACTCTTGGGTATCTTTATTGAGGAAACGTTTCGCCACACAGTGGCTTCATCAGTCCATACAAAGGAGAATCTTGAAGAACAGGAGGAGAATGAGGTAATCAGTCCCTCAACCTTGAGTCGATGTGGTCAGTCCATCAATCTTGAATAGAATACGGCATACGTGCTGAGAAGGAGCTTATAAACCGTTGGCAGGAGAGGTGCAGCAGTCATAGGTCGTGTAACATTTGTTCAATGTTGAAGTAGGTCGTGCCCAAGAATTAGGCAAGCGAAGAATTCCCAAGTATTAAGATCCCAAGAAGTTGCAGTGTCTGACAGGTTTGTAGATGAATGGTTCAGAGAACCGACATGTTGATAAATTAGACACATGTGCAACTCTTGGGTATCTTTAATGAGGAAACGTTTCGCCACACAGTGGCTTCATCAGTCCATACAAAGGAGAATCTTGAAGAACAGGAGGAGAATGAGGTAATCAGTCGCTCAACCTTGAGTCGATGTGGTCAGTCCATCAATCTTGAATAGAATACGGCATACGTGCGGAGAAGGAGCTTATAAACCGTTGGTAGGAGAGGTGCAGCAGTCATAGGCGGTGTCACATTTGTGACACCGCCTATGACTAATTCTTGGGCACGACCTACTTCCACATTGAACAAATGTGACACCGCCTATGACTGCTGCACCTCTCCTACCAACGGTTTATAAGCTCCTTCTCCGCACGTATGCCGTATTCTATTCAAGATTGATGGACTGACCACATCGACTCAAGGTTGAGGGACTAATTACCTCATTCTCCTCCTGTTCTTCAAGATTCTCCTTTGTATGGACTGATGAAGCCACTGTGTGGCGAAACGTTTCCTCAATAAAGATACCCAAGAGTTGCACATGTGTCTAATTTATCAAGGACGTGTGTAAAGCGGAGTGAGTTGCAAAGTTTTGCGGAGAAATATCACCCTAACAAAGCTGTTGCAAGCTATGTCTGCAACATGTTCAATGACAATGCTTTGTCCAATTTTAGGCAGTCTTAGAGACACCAGAAACAGACCTCTCTGGACAGATTTTTGTGCAACAGGGGTCCAGTGCCAGTAAAAGACAAAGAAAGGAAGTAACCCCAGATAGGGACTTGATACCTGAAGTCCTTATGGAGGGGGATTCCCCTTCAAACCAATAACCTCTCCTTCTCCCTCTTCCCTCCTCGCATCTGCCATATGCCAACAAGAGTCTTCAGTAAAGGTAAAAGTGATATTAAATGTTCATTTATCCATTTCATTAGCCCTTTATATATATTTCTTATTGTTTTCTGTATGTAAAACTATAGTTATTCTCTATAAAATGTATTTTTTGTTAATACGTTTGGGTGTCTGGACTGGATTAATTGGATTTACATTATTTCTTATGGGAAATATTGCTTCAGTTTTTGTCGAATTTGGTTTCCGTCAGATTTTTCTGGAACGAATTAATGACAAAAACTGAGGTTCCACTGTAGTGTTTGTGTACGTCATGCCGAACAGGTAAAACTGCTCATGTAGTAAAAACTTATTTAAAATTAAGTCCTTTCTAAATTTTTCTCTTATACGTTTAAGGATATACTTTTTCATTTATGCTAATGTAAAAATTAATAATTTTGTACTAAAAGAACCTTAGAAAACTTACCTAAACTTTTTATAACATGGGCAAATTAATTTAGCCAAATCCAACTGTGTACATATATTTTAGATAAGTTTACAATAATTTAATAATAAACAAGCACAGTGGAATATATATTTTTCATTAGGTTCAGAATGATTTTTGCGAAACTACTGCAAATACAAATTTTTCCTTGCCTTATTTGGCAAGAAGAGCATTCCTGTTTAAGCCAGAATTGCAAGTTTTACCTATTCGGCACATTATATACATGTACATATATATATATATATATATATATATATATATATATATATATATATATATATATATATATATATATATATATATATATATATATATATATATATATGTTATAGCTAGTAGGTTGGTAGACAGCAACCACCCAGGGAGGTACTGCCGTCCTGCCAAGTGAGTGTAAAACGAAAGCCTGTAATTGTTTTACATGATGGTAGGATTGCTGGTGTCCATTTTTCTGTCTCATAAACATGCAAGATTTCAGGTACATCTTGCTACTTCTACTTACACTTAGGCCACACTACACATACATGTACAAGCATATATATACACACCCCTCTGGGTTTTCTTCTATTTTCTTATTAGTTCTTGTTCTTGTTTATTTCCTCTTACCTCCATGGGGAAGTAGAACAGAATTCTTCCTCCGTAAGCCATGCGTGTCGTAAGAGGCAACTAAAATGCCGGGAGCAAGGGTCTATTAACCCCTTCTCCTGTATATATTACTAAATGTAAAAGGAGAAGCTTTTGTTTTTCCTTTTGGGCCACCGCGCCTCGGTGGGATACGGCCGGTGTGTTGAAAGAAAGATATATGTATGTAAGGTGAATATGCATCTTTACTTCATTATGTTATGATAATGAAAATTACCCAATTCTAGTACTTAACAAATTATTTACTGAAGTCTTAAGCCTGGAGATTTAGCCTAATTCGGATGTTTTATTATTATTATAATCAAAACTAAGTGCTAAACCACCAGTCATAGAGCAAACATGTTTTATGATGAGTTGAAATATATAAAATGTTGTATTATTATTGTAAGCATGGGAAAGCACTAAACCCGTAGGATTATACAGCGCCTGTGGGGGGAATGGAAGGCATTGAGGCTTAATTCAGGGAACTGGAGCACAGATTCAGTTCCCTAGATCAAGAGCCCCCTCACCAGCATCAAGGAACCTCCCTTGAGGGGATAAAATGTTGTAGAAAATATACTTAGCAGAATTATTTATTTGTCAAATATCACTATACGTAATGTGATGAATGTTATTTTGTATTATTTTTCTAATAAAGTTGACCACTTTCCACTGCGGCTTTTGGCAGATTGACCGTCTCGCTCTCAGACTCCGTGTACTTAACCTTTAAACTGTCCAAACGTAGATCTACGTTTGCTCGTGTAGTGCTCCAAATGTACATCCACCTTTTTTTTTTTACATTATTTCTTATGGAGAAACCCAAGGGCGGAGCACTACGCGCGCAAATGTAGATCTGTGTTTGGACAGTTACGGGGTTGATAGCTTGACTCATCTGGTACACATATACACTGCGACTACACGTAGTGTTTCCAATGGCAACTACAAAAAATTATAATAAAAATATGTCAGTGGTTATTGTGGCCTTCAGTTCCCTGTTTTAGTATACAAAGGTAATTTACATAATTCTTTTTAGACAGGCCCCGAGAAAGGAGAACAAATTAACATCCTGCTTTAAGTGGTACAGAGTGCTCAAAAGCAGGACGTCTGGCCAGCCTAGGCCGCCCAGAGGACACTGACACGAAACACTGAGGAAAGAGGCTGACACAAGGCAGTGAGGGAGGAGGATGACAAAAAAGCAACCCCTCCCCATCCTGATTAAATTGGTGGCATGTGGTGTATAAATTTTTAGTTTTCCTGGAGATAGTTCCGGGGGTCAACGCCCCCACGGCCCGGTCTGTGACCAGGCCTCCTGGTGGATCAGAGCCTGATCAACCAGGCTGTTACTGCTGGCTGCACGCAGTCCAACGTACGAGCCACAGCCTGGCTGGTCAGGTACCGACTTTAGGTGCTTGTCCAGTGCCTGCTTGAAAACAGCCAGGGATCTATTGGTAATCCCCCTTATGTATGCTGGGAGGCAGTTGAACAGTCTCGGGCCCCTGACACTTATTGTATTGTCTCTTAACGTGCTAGTGACACCCCTGCTTTTCATTGGAGGGATGTTGCATCGTCTGCCGAGTCTTTTGCTTTCGTTGTGAGTGATTTTCGTGTGCAAGTTCGGTACTAGTCCCCCTAGGATTTTCCAGGTGTATATAATCATGTATCTCTTCCGCCTGTGTTCCAAGGAGTACAGGTTCAGGAACTTCAAGTCCTCTCATTAACTGAGGTGTTTTATCTCCGTTATGCACACTGTGAAGGTTCTCTGTACATTTTCTAGGTCAGCAATTTCACCTGCCTTGAAAGGTGGTGTTAGTGTGCAGCAATATTCCAGCCTAGATAGAACAAGCGACCTGAAGAGTGTCATCATGGGCTTGGCATCCCTAGTTTTGAAGGTTCTCATTATCCATCCTGTAATTTTTCTAGCAGATGCGATTGATACAATGTTATGGTCCTTGAAGGTGAGATCCTCTGACATGATCACTCCCAGGTCTTTGACGTTGGTGTTTCGCTCTATTTTGTGGCCAGAATTTGTTTTGTACTCTGATGAAGATTTAATTTCCTCATGTTTACCATATCTGAGTAATTGAAATTTCTCATCGTTGAACTTCATATTGTTTTCTGCAGCCCACTGAAAGATTTGGTTGATGTCCGCCTGGAGCCTTGCAGTGTCTGCAATGGAAGACACTGTCATGCAGATTCAGGTGTCATCTGCAAAGGAAGACACGGTGCTGTGGCTGACATCCTTGTCTATGTCAGATATAAGGATGAGAAACAAGATGGGAGCAAGTATTGTGCCTTGTGGAACAGAGCTTTTCACCGTAGCCGCCTCAGACTTTACTCTGTTGACTACTACTCTTTGTGTTCTGTTTGTGAAGAAATTATAGATCCATCTACCTACTTTTCCTGTTATTCCTTTATCACGCATTTTGTGCGCTATTACACCATGGTCACACTTGTCGAAGGCTTTTGCAAAGTCTGTATATATTACATCTGCATTCCTTTTGCCTTCTAGTGCATCTAGGACCTTGTAGTGATCCAGTAGTTGGGACAGACAGGAGCGACCTGCTCTAAACCCATGTTGACCTGGGTTGTGTAATTGATGGGTATCTAGATGGGTGGCAATCTTGCTTCTTAGGACCCTTTCAAAGATTTTTATGATATGGGATGTTAGTGCTATCGGTATGTAGTTCTTTGTTATTGCTTTACTGCCCCCTTTGTGGAGTGGGGCTATGTCTGTTGTTTTTAGTAACTGTGGGACGACCCCCGTGTCCATGCTCCCTCTCCATGAGTCTGGTCCTGGGGCAGAGTGCATGGGCATGTCATTTATCGCCTGTTCGAAGTCATTTGGTGTCAGGATAATATCAGATAGGCTTGTGTTAACCAAATTCTGTGGCTCTCTCATAAAAAATTAATTATGATCTTCGACTCTCAGTCTGGTTAGCGGCTTGCTAAAAACTGAGTCATATTGGGACTTGAGTAGCTCACTCATTTCCTTGCTGTCATCTGTGTAGGACCCATCTTGTTTAAGTAGGGGCTCAATAATGGACGTTGTTCTCGACTTTGATTTGGCATAAGAAAAGAAATACTTTGGGTTTCTTTCGATTTCATCTATGGCTTTTACTTCTTCCCGCGATTCCTGACTCCTATAAGAATCCTTTAGCTTAAATTCGATGTTTGCTATTTCTGTGAGAAGCTTCAGAAATTATTATTGGTATTATTATTGTCACTTGTTATTACTGTGGTTATTAGTGTCTCATTATTGTGGTTATTTATATGTAACTAATACTGTGAAGTATTTCCACCCTTTTTCCTTTCTGCCACTGTAAATAGTCGAAGCATAATATGTATATATACAGGGCAACATCTGTAGATAATTTATTAACATCCCTATTACTGTATTATTATTATTATTATCAAAAAGAACCCTATTACTGTAAAAGATGTAAATGAACTGAGGAAATGGGTTACCTTTCTCGAATTGTGCAGGGACCAAACAACACCCAATTATATTATTATTATTATTATTATTAAGGGAAAGCACTTAACCCATACGGGTTATACAGCACTTGGGAAATTTGAAGAAATAATGTTTGATCCAAGGAATGTATTACGATTGACCTTAGAATTTGTAATATATTTGGCCTGAGTATAGGAGATGCTTAATATCAAATATACTCGTGGAGTCGTAATAAGGATTTGTAAGATGGGGTGATGGAAAGACTGCGTTAAAACTTGTTTTTAATACCTGGAGTTTACCTGGAGAGAGTTCCGGGGGTCAACGCCCCCGCGGCCCGTTCTGTGACCAGGCCTCCTGGTGGATCAGAGCCTGATCAACCAGGCTGTTGCTGCTGGCTGCACGCAAACCAACGTACGAGCCACAACCCGGCTGATCAGGAACTGACTTTAGGTGCTTGTCCAGTAATAGCTTGAAGACTGCCAGGGGTCTGTTGGTAATCCCCCTTATGTGTGCTGGGAGGCAGTTGAACAGTCTCGGGCCCCTGACACTTATTGTATGGTCTCTTAACGTGCTAGTGACACCCCTGCTTTTCATTGGGGGGATGGTGCATCGTCTGCCAAGTCTTTTGCTTTCGTAGTGAGTGATTTTCGTGTGCAAGTTCGGTACTAGTCCCTCTAGGATTTTCCAGGTGTATATAATCATGTATCTCTCCCTCCTGCATTCCAGGGAATACAGGTTTAGGAACCTCAAGCGCTCCCAATAATTGAGGTGTTTTATCTCTGTTATGCGCGCCGTGAAAGTTCTCTGTACATTTTCTAGGTCGGCAATTTCACCTGCCTTGAAAGGTGCTGTTAGTGTGCAGCAATATTCCAGCCTAGATAGAACAAGTGACCTGAAGAGTGTCATCATGGGCTTGGCCTCCCTAGTTTTGAAGGTTCTCATTATCCATCCTGTCATTTTTCTAGCAGATGTGATTGATACAATGTTATGGTCCTTGAAGGTGAGATCCTCCGACATGATCACTCCCAGGTCTTTGACGTTGGTGTTTCGTTCTATTTTGTGGCCAGAATTTGTTTTGTACTCTGATGAAGATTTAATTTCCTCATGTTTACCATATCTGAGTAATTGAAATTTCTCATCGTTGAACTTCATATTGTTTTCTGCAGCCCACTGAAAGATTTGGTTGATGTCTGCCTGGAGCTTTGCAGTGTCTGCAATGGAAGACACTGTCATGCAGATTCGGGTGTCATCTGCAAAGGAAGACACGGTGCTGTGGCTGACATCCTTATCTATGTCGGATATGAGGATGAGGAACAAGATGGGAGCGAGTACCCCCGGAGGGGTTGTAATGTAATTTACGTAATATTCTGTAAGGTATTTTAAAATGCTACCTTTACTCATAAAGAAATAACTAATAACAGACTTGTAACTTATATATCGTTTACAATTACATTTTCTGACTGAATGGGTATTTACATATGAATTTGATAAAGTTACATGGTCACTCAAACCAGAGATGATCCAAGCTTAGTAATTGAAATCTCTTTAAACACTGAAGAGATTTTACTTGGTGAGAGTTTTACAAATACTCTACTTTCACGAGACTGAGAGAATAATACTATACTGCTGAATAACTTCTCAGTCAAAGTAAACAAGTAGAGAGGACCTTTTCGAGACTGAGAGAGGTGTTGTACTGCTTAATCCACACCACTCACCCCTGACGTCAGCTCGCGTCAGGCAAGTAGTGCAGAGGTGAGGCCACAAACATAAATTGGTGGTTACCCATGTTGATAAGATAAGATTTCGTTCGGATTTTTAACCCCGGAGGGTTAGCCACCCAGGATAACCCAAGAAAGTCAGTGCGTCATCGAGGACTGTCTAATTTATTTCCATTGGGGTCCTTAATCTTGCCCCTCAGGATGCGACCCACACCAGTCGACTAACACCCAGGTACCTATTTGCTGCTAGGTGAACAGGACAATAGTGTAAGGAAACGTGTCGAAATGTTTCCACCCGCCGGGGATCGAACCCGGGCCCTCCGTGTGTGAAGTGGGAGCTTTAGCCACAGAGGGCCCGGGTTCGATTTCCTCACCAGAATAAATATATACATATAATGAAAATGGGAAAGATGAAAATGAATATTTAATATTATAAAGCTGATTACTCTCGTTTTAGCATTTATCGATGGTAATCACAATGTAATATTAGAAAGATGAACAAATATGAGAGACATATATATAACAACTACAGAATTGAGACACTTATGCAACACATGGGAATCTTTATTGAAGAAACGTTTCGCCACACAGTGGCTTCATTAGTCCAATACAAAGTAGAAGTGGGTAAGGAGAGTAGAAGTTTGAGGTAATCAGTCCCTCAACCTGGATTCGATGTGTTCAGTTCAGTGATGGACTGAACACATCGAATCCAGGTTGAGGGACTGATTACCTCAAACTTCTACTCTCCTTACCCACTTCTACTTTGTATTGGACTGATGAAGCCACTGTGTGGCGAAACGTTTCTTCAATAAAGATTCCCATGTGTTGCATAAGTGTCTCAATTCTTCAACTTGTCGGTTTTCAAAACCATTCATCACACATAACAACTACATCTCGGTATAACAGAATGGAAGGATATGTCCACTTTGGTCAAGTCCCTCACTAGTGTAGCCTTTATAATCATGGTAATGCATTAAACCCATAAGGATCATACATTGATTGGGAAGCACTAAATCTGTATGATCATACAGTACCTACGGAATGGAGGGGAATCAAGTTTGATCTAAGGGGTAGCTCCCGTTCCTAGGAAGAAGAGTCCTTCAAAGCAACTATGCCACTCTTGAGAGGTCAACAAAATACCCCATTAAGCTCAACTCAGTCTTCTCTTTTCCTCAAGGGAGGCTCTTTGATGCCAGTGAGGGATCTTAATCTTAGGAATTGAATCTGTCTTCCTCATTCTAGAATCCAAACCTGAATGCCCCTATTCCCCCAGGTACTCACCTAGTTGAGGTTGCAGGGGTAGAGTCCAAGCTCCTGGCCCCGCCTCTTCACTGGTCGCTACTAGGTCACTCTCCCTGAACCGTGAGCTTTATCATACCTCTGCTTAAAGCTATGTATGGATTCTGCCTCCACTACATCGCTTCCCAAACTATTCCACTTCCTGACTACTCTGTGGCTGAAGAAATACTTCCTAACATCCCTGTGATTCATCTGTGTCTTAAGCTTCCAACTGTGTCCCCTTGTTGCTGTGTCCCATCTCTGGAACATCCTGTCTTTGTCCACCTTGTCAATTCCTCTCAGTACTTTGTATGTCGTTATCATGTCTCCCCTATCTCTCCTGTCCTCCAGTGTCGTCAGGTTGATTTCCCTTAACCTCTCCTCGTAGGACATACCTCTTAGCTCTGGGACCAGTCTTGTTGCAAACCTTTGCACTTTCTCTAGTTTCTTTACGTGCTTGGCTAGGTGTGGGTTCCAAACTGGTGCCGCATACTCCATTATGGGCCTAACGTACACGGTGTACAGGGTCCTGAACGATTCCTTATTAAGATGTCGGAATGCTGTTCTGAGGTTTGCTAGGCGCCCATATGCTGCAGCAGTTATTTGGTTGAAGTGTTGTACGATCCCTGTGGGTTTATTGCTACCCAATGAATGTAATAAAAATACCCTTCTCTCTTGTGACGAAGGACTTGCCTTTTTCTGCTTGTTATCAGTTATACATGCATGAATTATAGTTTCTCAGTCTTTGCCAAAAAGAGGCGATTGTTTTCCCTTCATCAAATCTTTATTCACTATTTTCTTCTTACCTGTGTCACACTGTTGGGAAGCACCAAAGTAACCTTCAGTTTTACCTTGTAAAATCTGGCTCTCTCATTGTTGCCCAAGTTGTTCTGTAACAATCTTCAGTCACCTTGTAATTTTCTTTAATTCATATAACAGGAGTGCCATGTGCATTACATATATGTGCAATGTCTTCTATGCAAGTTCTATAATTAAATTCCTCTTTTTATTTCAAGGAGTGCTAAACCCATAAGAGTTTTTGAGCACTGCATGGCAGAGGTTAGAGAGATAATGGTGAGGGAAGAATGGTAAAGATGAGTGTTTGAAAGATAAGGTGAATTATAGATGAAGAAAAGGTAACTGGAGCATTGAGGAGCCTATGAAAAGTTTATCAATAGAAGTATAAAGAGGAATGTACTACAGTGGTATGGTACCAACTTTTTTTTTGTAATGGTGTAAGGTATAGTCTATAAATGTTGCAGTGAAGAGGCTGGAGGCAATGGAGATATCATATTTGAGATCAATATATGTTGTGAATATGCAGAAGATAGTGGGGTGATAAGAAATTTGGAGAATAGAAGTGGGGCTGTTGAAAGGTTTTGATTATTTAGGAAGGCAAGTTGACAAAGGGGGTGTATAAATCTAAGGTAGATAGAAGGATAAGTAAAGGACATCCCAGGAAGGGGATGTCACCACCCTGAACTTGAACAACCACCAGCTATGTGTAAGCAAGCTTGATTAGAATGAAGACAAATCATTTTAAACTGACATGCTGTTGAAATATGAGCTAGGTAATATTGAATGAAGCAATTCAGGGAAGCTATTTAGTTGGATTTGAGTTCTGGAGGTAAAAGTCTGAAATGAGCATAACATCTAACTTTTAAAACTTGGTAATTCAGTTCTTAGATTTTAGATTTTGCCACCGAAGTGGCTAGTTTATTGTGCACCCCATATCCATCCTGTGGACGGTAGCGCAAAGGCATATGGATACACTAAAGGCCTAGGAACTAGGCCCCAAAAGGGTTAACAGGTGTACATATGGGTTTATATCTACATATCTACAGTTCACTTATCTGTTACAAGCAAATTTAGGAAATTTGCTTAGTATATCTGGTATCTTATTTTCATTAATAAGATATCTTGACATGTCACATAGGTTATTATACTGTCTGTCTCTGTATTCCTCAATAAGTGGACAATTAAGCACATAGTGTTCAAGACAGTGACCATATGCCTGATCACATAATTTGCATTTAGTTTGATCATTATCTGTCTCCCCCAAACTGCCAGAAGTACTTGTAACCAACCCTAAGCCTGGCCATTACAACATCAGTCTGTCTGTTCACATTGCAAGTTGCTCCATAAACATGCTTATCTACATTCATGTCATCATAGTGGGTTATAGATCTACTCAGGCTTCTAACTTCATTCCTATAACAACCATTTTCATTATTTATTTCTCTCCTAATATTATTCCTAATGCTAGACACAGATATACCAAGGCTATATTCTACATTCTCCTGGGAACTCTTCTTGGTTAATATATCAACTTTATTATGAAACAGTAATCCAGTGTGTGATGGGATCCATAGCAATTGTACATTAATTCCTTTGTCCCTGAGTATCTATACCTGGCTTCTCCAATGAGCATGTTGTTGGAGTCATTATATGAGTCAAGAGCATTCAGTGATGACATAGAATCAGTAATGATGATAGAGTCAAGCTCAATGTCATAAGTAAGCTTTAGTACCATTAGGATTGCAAACAATTCAGTTTGCAGTGTAGATGCCAAGTTGTTAATTCTTATGCCTAGTTCAACAAGTTTATTAAACTGGAAAATGCTTAATTTTTATTCCTCTTTTAAATGACATAGATGGTCAGGCATTGCTGTTAATACTAACACTGGGAATGTACATAATATTATAAATAATGTAAATGTCCATGACATTCCAACAGAATCAATAATGAAACCTGCAGCTGTTGCAAACAGTAGTTTGCCAGCAATCTCTACAGATGCCAGTACACTGTAGTGACTAGCTTGTGTCTCTGTGGTACACTCTCTGCTTACTCTCATCATAAGTGTGAATGATGCTGTTGATATTATTCCACTGCTGTAACTCAGTGAACACAGAGATGCAATGCCTATGACATGGAAAATCCATATGTTTTCATTTCCAAAAACCTCAAAATTATTTAACAATACTATCACAAAATACTGTATTATTATAGCAGCTAATCTATAATTGGAATGCTTTATTAATACAGTCTTAATATTAACATTTGGTTTTGTTAAAATAATTCCCCCATAAAATGACCCTAATATTGAAAGCCCCTGACAAACTGTTCCATTCCAAAAGGCTAAACTTTGTTTGGATAAACCCTTATCTAGTAAAAACAATGGCATATTATTAATAGCCCCTCTCTCACCCATTTTATATAGCAAAACATAAGCACTTAACCAAAGTGTCCCTGTAGTCTCAATAATTTCCTTTAAAATAGAAAATACTTGCTTTACTAGTGAATAACCTTGGATCTGCTGAGACACGTTACAAATGGGACCTTGACAAGTAACTTCTTTGGTGTGATGAAGTGTGTCATTTTTTGAAAATGTGCCAGCAATATATCTATCTATTTGTGTATCTGGTTCACAGCAGGGCTCTATTAGGAAGTTTTTATTGCGGAGACTGTAAGACAAAGCAGCAGTAATGAAATATAAAAAGGCTAAGATGGTGAAGGTTACAGGCCAGTTTGTAACAGCCAAAAGATGGGTGAGTCCAGCACCACCCACAAGGCAACCCACTTTGTAGAGAACCACCTGTTAAGGAAAGAAAATACACAGTTATTTAACACAGAAAACATCTCCATGAAAATTTTCACATTATTAAATAATAAATTGCAATAATTATCATAATTGTCAACTACTGTACTTACTGTTTTTATTAGCTCTTGTATTTCCTTGACTGTCCCTAGACTATTAGGGACTCACATCTGAGCTGTGTAATATCTATTCTTGCCTATTATTCACCTCTAATTCTATTAGTCTCTCATAAACCCCTAGTTTGTCTCTGCTTCAGCAATTATAACCAGAGTGGGGTCACACTCACGCATCAGCTAAGCCACCACAACTCACAACAATCCAGTTGCCTTCCTATTTTCCTAGCATGTGGTCATACTCTCAACTCTTCTTTGATTCCTTAATGTCTTCATGATTTATGACAATCTTCTTGCCTTTCATGAGCTTCACTGATACATGGACAGTTATCTTGCTAAAAATACTGAATATGGGCTGGCAGTGGTGTGTATCTGCCCTGATGCTGACGGTGGGTACAAATTTTCCATATGAGGTGTTGTTATTAATTTTCTATGTTTTAATGTCACAAAATAGGTCAATTGTATATCATACCATATGTATATTTTTAAGTGGCAATATTGTAAGAGTATTGTCACAATAAATATAAAAAAGCACAAAACTGTTCAAAAAAATATAAGCATAGTTTCTACTCTCGAATTCAAGGGTTGCAAATAAAATATATTTCATGCTATAAGTGGCTTATAAGCACTAAAGCCATTTAGGTACACAATGCTTCAATATATTACACACACTTTGGGGAATGTTACTGTACTCTAGAGCCACAAATAATGACTGGGGACCTAAATGTTTTGAGGTGGTCTGAAACAATATGGAGTTGAAGTGACAGGATGGAGCCTTATATGCCGCCAAGATACCCTTGGTACAGACCTGAAATCAACTTGGACAACTTCTACTAGTGAGAATGGCTGGACTTGAGAGGGACCTGACCTTCCAACGACCACATTCTTACCTCTGCTAGTGGCCTACATCTCACATCCTGGCAGCATATAAGGCTCCATCCTGTCACTTCAACTCCATATTGTTTCAGACTATGAAACAATACTCTTCTCCAGACTGAGGGACTGACCACCTCAAAACTTCAAGGGTGATCGACTGATTACATCGTCTTCAGGTATCTTCTGCTTCTATCAACTTTTCTGTACTCGACTGAAGAAGCCTACTGTGTAGGCGAAACATTTCGAAATGAAGATACCTAACTGTTGCATATGTGTCTTACCTAACAACCTGTCGGTATTTTATACCATTTTAATGTTCACCTAAATGTAAACTGACTGGTAGATGTTTATGTGGATAAAATACAGTGGAACCTCATTTTTCGTCCACTGCGTTTATTAGCCGATTCGTATTTAGGTCGGTTTTTCAGCGGAAATTTTGCTCCATATTTCGGCTGTCGCCTCGTATATCAGCCATATTAGACACGTCAGCCTGCCTCCCACTGGGATGCCGCTGCGTAGGCAAGTCAGTCTCCCTGTGTCTCTTGGTGAATGAGCATATACTCCGCGCATTCGTCCAAACATTTCTGTAAAATCCATTGGTGTTTGTGCTTCTTTATTAAGTGTGACTGTGGGCCCAAAGAAAGTTTAGAGTGCCAGCCCTCTGGTAAAGAAAGCGAGAAACACGATGGAATTTAAGAAAGAAGTTATTGAAAAATATGAGAGTGGTGTTCGAGTGCTAGAACTTGCCAGGATATATAGGAAATCCAAATCAACAATCACTTCCATCCTGGCAAAGAAAATAGAAATCAAGGAAGCTAATGTTGCAAAAGGGAGTTTAGCAGGGAGTGTAACAGGCAGGCAGGGAGTGTAGCAGGCATGCAGGGAGTGTAACAGGCAGGCAGGGAGTGTAGCAGGCAGACAGGGAGTGTAGTAGGCAGGCAGGGAGTGTAGGATGGAGGGAGGGAGTGTAGCTGGGAAACAGGGAGTGTGGAAGGGAGGCAGGGAGTGTAGCAGGCAGGGAGGGAAGTAACCCCAGAGAGGGCTTTGATACCCGAAGTCCTTATGGAGGGGGATTCCCCTTCCAAACAACAATCAGTCCTCCCTCTCTCCTCCTCCCTGTCTTCCGTAAGCCAACATGAGTCTTCAATAAAGGTATGTAATAATGATTTAAATGTTCTTGATTTATTTTATTTAGTTCTCATTGTTTTGTGTATGTAAAATTATAATTAATCTTTAAAAAATGTATTTTTCGTGAATATTTTTGGGTGTCTGGAATGGGTTAATTGTAGTTACATTAATTCTTATGGGAAATAATGCTTCAAATTTAGGCTGACCTTCTGGAATGGATTACGGCCAAAAAACAAGGTTCCACTGTACATTACTATGCTTAGGCTTTCACTCTAATTAATTTCATAAAAAAAAAAAAAAAACAGGTTTAGACTGTAAAATTATAATCTCCCATTTTTAACCCTGTACTCTTCCATAGATAGAGTCAGTATGATATTTATTTTATAATACAGTCAAACATCTCTACATCACAAATTAATTATAGTGTTTTAAATCGCCTCTAATGTGAATGGGTCATCAAGGAATTTTATATGCTGAATTCCCAATACAAAATGCATGCTGAACAGTTACCAGCAGCTGTGTTACCAATACTAGTATGCCATCCACACATCTCTCACCACTTGTATGGGTTGTTACTTTGTTGCTCTTTGCCCAGTGTGCAATCCAAACCTTTTTCTTTGCATGTGCCTAAAGACCTAAAAGTATGAATTTTAACTAAAATTTGACATCTATTTTTAGACTTATGGTACTGTAATACCATATGTATTTTCAGGACATTGCAAAATCTACATCTGATGTTCATGCTGATGTATTAGGTAACCATGATACTATGGCTATGATCAATTCATAAATAAAATATGACTGTAAAGATGATGAATAAAGTGTTGTAGATTCTGAAGGGTTCTGTGAAAATTCTGAAAAAATATCATGCCAAAAACTACTGTATGTATCAAAGATGAGTGTTTGCTCAAAGGCATCAAAGCTGTTTCTGGCCACCCTAAGCTAAGACTGATTGTGAGAAGCCTGTGGTTCAACACACAAGGGTTGGCTTGAGCAGAGGAGGCACCAACATGTGGTACTGTGTGTAAATGAACTTAAGTGTCTGTTGAGCCTAGAGAGATGAGAAATTGGTGTAGGTAAGTGTGAATCATTTTCCATGGGGAAGTGGAACAGAATGCTTCCTCCGTGAGTCATGCGGGTTGCAAGAGGTGACTAAAATGCTGGGAGCAAGGAGCTAGTAACCCCTTCCCCTGCATAAGTTACTAAATTTAAAAAGAGAAACTTTAGTTTTTCTTTCTAGGCCACCCTGCCTCGGTGGGATACGGCCGGTTTGTTGAAAGAGAAAAATCAAAATGATCAAAAGCTATCATAGTAAACTATAAATAAATTACATATCTACATACCTGTAAAGTGTTTCCAAGTCCAAGCTGATTATTAGGAAGAATGTGAAGAGCTAATCCATCAACAGCTACATCTTGCACTGCCGAGAACACATTTAAGGACAGCAACACGCACCCTATACCCACCACGTCATCTGGGGCCATATATGAACCTGATTGAGGAAAAAAAACAAAAATCTTTTTCAGATTCTAGAACATTTATACAGTACTTGAAGACACAGCTTTTGTATTTGGCAATAAAGTTAAATAAGTGAAATGATGTGTTACATGATTGAGATTATTATAAATAAAGTCAACTCTCTCTCATCACACTCCTTATTTAGTATGATTTTTTGTAAATACAACTGAAAAATTTCATCCAAAACTGAACATTGAGTGCAAAGGCCTTCATAGTGTGTGCTATTCAATTTTGGATGTACTTTTCCAGTCAAACTCAGAAAAAAAAAATCACATTATATAGAGGGATTTAATAAGAGAGCTGACTGGTACAAATATAAACACTGAAGATGCATTTAATTTTCCTTTCCCATGAGTCTCAACTAAAATTAAACATTTTCTAGCTAGTTATTATAAAACAACAAATTTCATTACCTCATTTATCTAGTTCTTATTACTACTCAGTGATACTCTAATAACAAACTTTTATTAACTACATTTGTTTCAGTCAATGTGTGATCTTAGAGATACAAGCATTCTCCAAATCCAACACTCAGAGCCCCTTGTATCTCAACGCATGCATGCTTTTTTTCCCACAAAAAGTCTTGGAAAATCACCCTGCACCTTATATGCTCAAGGAATTATATGTCTTATATGCTTGTGCACCTTATATGGCCAAAAATGCAGTACTGTACCTCAAAACCCCCAAGAGGCCCAGAAACTATAAATTAACACTCTCAAGAGGCCAAGCACCACAAGAACTTGAGACAAATCATACCATGCAGTGTGAAAATAGTCTCAAAAGTCCTTGAAAGGCCAAACAGCTGTAATTCAACACCTTGAAGAGGCCCAGGAAGTGGAAATCAGACTTGACAATCACCACTAAAATTTGAGATTGACTGGATAAAACATTGTGACAATATCCCCAAATACTAATGAAATCCAAGAGCTATTGCTCAATGCCCTTAAGAGAAACAGGAGCTGAAACTCAATGTATTCAGTGTAAATTTGTGACTAATCAGACAGCTTTGTGAAGGTAGTCTCAAGAATCCCTAATAAGTTCAGGAGCTAATGTCAACTGGAAAAGGCACTGCCAAGTTATTATAAAGAAAACTGTGGGTTAGCACTTCCCCATGAATTTAATAAAAAGAAATTTTTAATCAAATAATGAAAAGCTATGGGAACTATTATATGTACAGTGTATCTTAAAATAACTTTTGTTCTTTTTGTAATGAGTTTTTGCCTTGCTTACTTACTAAAGCCATTAAGTATATCTAAGATTAAGTCTTGATAAGTATTATACAGTACATAGTACTAATATGTACTATATATACATTATGCCAAGATTCCATACCTATGTCTGTAATTACTGTACTATAGTTTGCAAATAAATATTTGAAGGTGAATTGTTTAAATTTGAAAACAGTAACAATGATACTGTTTTCAAACTTAAGAAAAAAAAAATACTGTATATTGCTCTGAGGGAGTGAGCTTATTGAGCAGCACCACTTATCCTGTGAGTGAACATACTGGCACACAGAGAGCGAATAATAATAGCCCAATGGTGATATTGTATAACTTCTTACCAAAATCCAATGTACTATTTGAGTGAAAATTGTAACAAAAATAATGCACTACCTGCATAAGAAGACAGTGCAAGGCCAAGAAGAGAGTATACCAACCAGCGATGCCGCCCACCCCACACCTCCACTATGGGAGCCCATAATCCTTTAGCAATCCAAGGTACCAATAGCACTTTTAGCAATGAAACGCTGAAAAAATAAATTACTATACTTTAAAGGATGTACATACAGTACGATTGTGGTAAGTAGCACCTAAAAACTGCAAAAAACAGGCATCACTTTAGAGAAACGACAATTTCAAGAATCAGCTCAAACAGGTCAATTTTGAGAAATGCCACTTAAACGATTTTATCTGACATATCTTCTCTCTTTACTCACTGCAAACCATTTGATTTTCTGGGAAGACCTAATTTTATTTTACTGTATTATATTTTTATTTTAATTATTGTTGTATTTGTGCAGTAAAGTTAAACTTGGTCAAATAGGTCAATACACTGGCACAGCTTCCATCCCAAGGATGGACGCTATGCCAGGATGGTTATAAGAAAGATTCCTGTAGTACACAGATTGGCTTTAGGCATTTTTAAAATTCATATCAGACAAGTTTTGGCCTGGCATTTTACCCAATTAATGGTCTATACTTTGACTACATTCACACTGTAACAACCCTAGGCCTACAGCATTTTGATTCAATGAACTTTGGAAATACAGTGGACCCCCGCATAATGATTACCTCCGAATGCGACCAATTATGTAAGTGTATTTATGTAAGTGCGTTTGTACTTGTATGTTTGGGGGTCTGAAATGGACTAATCTACTTCACAATATTCCTTATGGGAATAAATTCGGTCAGTACTGGCACCTGAACATACTTATGGAATGAAAAAATATCGTTAACCGGGGGTCCACTGTACAGTGGACCCTTGGGTAACGATGCCATCGGATAGCGATAAAATCGGATATCGATGCGTCTTCGTGTAAAAATATTGGCTCGGCCAACAATGAAAAACTCAGCTAAGGACATTCGTCCTGAACTCGTCCGCACGCCTGGGCCACCCAGTGTGCCATTGTTTACAAGCCAGGGTGGACAGTTCCATGCATACATGCGATACATTTTGTATTATTCCATTGTTTTTAGTGCTTGTAACTGCTAAATAAGCCACCATGGGCCCAAAGAAAGCTTCTAGTGTCAGCCCTGTGGTAAAGAGGGTAAGAAATACTATTGAATTGAAGAAAGAGATCCTCGCAAAATATGAAAGTGGAGTGTGTGTCTCTAAGTTGACCAGGTTATATAACAAACCCCATTGAACCATCACTACTATCTTGGCCAACGAAAAAGCAATCAAGGAAGCTGTTGTTGTCAATGGGTCAAATATGCTTACAAAACAGAGATCGCTGCACCGTCAGCTGCTGCTGCACCACCGTCAGCTGCTGTTGCACCACTGTCAGCTGCTGCTGCACCACCGTCAGCTGCTGCTGTACCGTGGTCAGCTGCTGCTGTTGCACCACCATCAGCTGATGCTGTACCACCATCAGCTGCTACTGCACCACTGTCAGCTGCTGCTGCACCACCGTCAGCTGTTGCTGCACCACTGTCAGCTGTTGCTGCACCACTGTCAGCTGATGCTGCACCACTGTCAGCTGTTGCTGCACCACTGTCAGCTGTTGCTGCACCACCGTCAGCTGCTGCTGCACCACCGTCAGCTGTACTACTCAAAGATGTGGAGAGACTGTTGTTGGTGTGGCTTAACGAGAAACGATTACCAAGAAACAATTACCCCCAGAGGGTTAGCCACCCAGGATAACCCAAGAAAGTCAGTACGTCATCGAAGACTGTAACTTATTTCCATTGGGGTCCTTAATCTTGTCCCCCAGGATGCGACCCACACCAGTTGACTAACACCCAGGTGAACAGGAAAAAATGCCTGGAACTAGTGCTCATATTGGTGAATTTAAGGCCAGCAAAGGTTGGTTTGAGATATTTAAGAATCATAGTGGCATACACAGTGATAAGGCATGGCAAAGCTGAAAAATTCCAACCCCAGCAAGTGTTCAATTGTGACGAAACAGGCCTGTTCTGGAGGAAAATGCCAAACATGACCTACATTACTCAGGAGGAAAAGGCACTCCCAGGACACAAGCCTATGAAAGACAGGCTAACTCTCATGTTTTGTTGTAATGCTAGTGGGGATTGCAAAGTGAAGCCTTTACTCATGTATCACTCTGAAAATCCCAGATTGTTCATGAAAAACAGTGTCTCATCACACATCAATACTCTTCAATAAAGGTAAGTGTCATTTTAGTATTTATTTAGGTATTTATTTTGCATGTTTCATTGTTTTCTGTGTAGAGAAATGTATATTTCATGTAAAAAAATTATTTTTTTTTAATACTTTTGGGTGTCTGGAACAGATTAATTGGATTTCCATTATTTCTTATGGGGAAAATTAATTTGGCTAACGATAAAATCGGTTAAGGACAAGCTCTCTGGAACAGATTAAAATCATTACCCAAGGGTCCACTGTAGTGAACAAAATTCAGTGAGTTACATGATTCATATACAATGGATGAAGTCCGTTGGTTACAAAATTGTCCATTGTTATGATTACAGCCTCTCCTCACTTGACGTACTCGTTTACCAATGACTTGTACTTACTGTGGGCTCTCTGACCAGTATTCATACCTAAATAATTTATATTAGAGCTGATTTCTTCTATTCTGTTTATTACAATATAAAGTACACTCCTGTAAAAACATTTAAAAATATACTAAAAATATTATAAATTGTGCAAAAGTGACATTAAAACAATATCAAAGATGGTCGACACAAACCCACTACCATTATAGTATGCACCTTGCTTAGCAATGAATTCATTTACTGACATGGTCTTAGGACCGGAACTCCTTCATCTGCTCCTCCATTTTTAATTTACTGTTAACTAGTAAATAGGACTATAGTATATGGTTCATGAACGATGAGTTACAGAAGCAATGAGAAGGGTGAACCTACATTAAATGAACCTTAAAAGGGAAGATTTAGATCTTTTTGAGGAATTGTAGTTATATTTTGGCTTTTTTATATTATTTTTTATTAACACACTGGCCATTTCCCACCGAGGCAGGGCGACCTGTAAAAGGAAAACTTTCATCATCATTCACTCCGCCACTGTCTTGCCAGAGGCATGAGTACACTACAGTTATAAAACTGCAACATTAACAACCCTCCTTCCCATCTCCAGGAATCAAGTCCAGCCTGCCGGTTTCCCTGAATCCCTTCATAAATGTTACTTTGCTTACACCCCAACAGCACTTTATGGACCATATCTGTGACTTGATGCAGTTTGTAGTCAAGTTACCTAAATAGACAACAGAACTTTCATATCTTACCTTGAATAATCTAATCCATTTGAGCGAAGCTGAATTGGAATGAATTTGTCTTGAAGACCATAAGGAATTCCCTGGACAAGATAGAGCCATCCCAAGGAAGCAAATGGTGCAACACTTGTGTATGTCACTTTCCACATCCTGTAAACCATATTAAAGGTACACTAACAAGAAACCATTTAAATAAATAAATAATAAATTATATATACAGTGGTCCCTCAACTATCGTCCTTAATCCGTTCCTGGAAGTGGGACTATTATCGAAATAGACGATTTTCGAATCAGTTTTCCCCATAAGAAATAATGTAAATACAATTAATTCGTTCCTGAAACCCAGAAGTATTAAAACAAAAAAAAAATTTACATGAAATATACATGTAGTACATAAACAATACAATGGGACATGATGAATGAAACATTAACAGCATAACACTTACCTTTATTTGCGATTCTTCTTAGTGTATGGAAGACTGGAGGAAGAGAGAGATTGAATTACTGTTTGGAAGGGGAATCCCCTTCCATCAACACCTCAGGTACCAAGTGCTTTTCTGGGGTTACTTCTCTTCTCTGTTTCTTAATGCCACTAGGACCAGCTTGAGAGTCACTGGAGTCCTGTCTCGCAAAAAAACTGTCCAGAGAGCTCTGTTTCTGGTGTCTCTTTAAAACTTCCCTAAAATGGGTCAAGACTGTTACTGTACAAGTTGCCGATATGGCTTGCAACATCCTTCTCAGGGTGATGTTTCTCCATAAATCTTTCCATCCTATCCCACATTTCAAAAATATCCTTAATTTCTGAAGAAGGCACCTTCTTCCATCTCTCTTCCTCCTCCTCTGCAGCAAAATTCTGAGCTGCGATCTGTTGCTCTTCCTGCTGAAGCTCTTGCAGCTCCTCTGTGGTTAGCTCTTCCTTGTGGTCCTCCACCAACTCTTCCACATCCTCCAAACTAACATCCAACCCCATGGAACTCCCCAGTGCCACAATAGAGTTCACAACTGACATAGGCTCATCAGGGGCCGCCTCAAACCCTTCAAAATCCCTCCGGTGGACACAATCTGGCCACAAGTTTCTCTAAGCAGAGTTCAAAGTCCTGGTAGTCACTCCCTCCCAAGCCTTACCTATAAGGCTTATGCAATGGAGAATACTGAAGTGTTCTTTCCAAAAATCTCTTAGGGTCAAGTGAGTGTCTGAGGTCACATTAAAGCACCTTCCAAACATTGCTTTGGTGTAGAGTTTTTTAAAGTTTGAAATGACCTGCTGGTCCATGGGCTGGAGGAGAGGAGTGGTATTCGGGGCAAGAACTTTACTGTGATGAACCCAAACTCCTTCAGAATTAGGTCATCCAAGTTTGGAGGATGAGCAGGTGCATTGTCCATTACTAGGAGGCACTTGAGATCCAATTTCTTTTCCAGGAGGTAATTCTTCACAGAAGGGCCAAACACTTCATTGAACCACTCGACGAAAATTTCCCTCGTGACCCATGCCTTACTATTAGATCTCCAAAACACACACAATTTACTCTTCATAACATTTTTTTCTTGAACACTCTGGGATTTTCATAATGGTACACTAGTAATGGCTTCACTTGAAATCCCCACTAGCATTAGCACAGAACATGAGCATCAGCCTGTCTTTCATAGGCTTGTGTCCTGGCAGTGCCTTTTCTTCCTGAGTAATGTAGGTCCTCTTTGGCATTTTCTTCCAAAAGAGGCCTGTTTCATCACAATTGAACACCTGTTCAGGTTTCAGTCCTTCAGCCTCTATGTACTTGAATTCCTGCACATATTTTTCAGCCGCTTTTTGGTCTGAACTGGCAGCCTCACCATGCCTTATCACACTGTGTATGCCAGTACACTTCTTAAATCTCTCAAACCAGCCTTTGCTGGCCTTAAATTCACTCACATCACCACTAGTTGCAGGCAATTTCTTTACCAAATTATCATGCAACTGCCTAGCCTTTTCACAAATAATCGACGTCATAAGACTATCTCCTGCTACTTGTTTCAAGTTTATTATTACAACCCAGGAGTCCCAAAGACCTGTTATCCTGGGTGTAAAGGGAACAAAATAAACACAGCAGAAAAACTTTTGACTTGTATTATCCTTCACCAATTTAGAACAGAAGTATATACACTATGTACAACAATAGGTATTAGTGCACTCCACGGTAAGCAAGGCAGAATAGAAGCCACTAGAGAGCAGACCGTGCTTCAACCAGCTCTAGAATGGGAATGACAAGGGCAGACAGGCAAGTGGTACCCACATCACCTCTGCGATTGCCAGAACCATCTTCTCATTGGCTGGAACCTGGGTACTGGTTGAACAACGGGGCCCCATCATCAACCCTCAGTCCCTGGTTCGCTGGTTGGGGAGATAGCCTGTAAATGAGGGTGTGTACATGTGCCGAATAAAGGTTACGTACTCTTTGCATGCCACACCCCCACCCCGAGAAGGTTCAGGATTAGGCTCCCACCTCCCAGTGGTAACCGTGCCACCATGGCACCAAATAATGGGACCACCTTTCCTCTCAACCATCCAACTCTTAGATAGAGCTCAGCTTTTCTCGTGACAAAAAGCCAAACCCTAAACTCAGAGTGAGACAGCAGACAGTCGGGCAAACATAGGTCCAAGACATGGGCGGACAGTAGCCCGCATCCCCTCACTAAAAAAAAGCCCCACAGACTCCAGCAGGCTGTCAACCAGAATAAGCTGCACAAGATCATCGAAGGTAGCAACACCACTTGCTTTATACCAGCTGGTAAAAACTTTAGTCTGCTGTCGCACAAAATCAACCAGGGATTGACCAAGCTGTTGTCTGCCTAACTTGAAGTTTTTCCTATACATGTACTTAGCTGGGATACATGTATATGCTCTCAAAACTGTGGTCTTCACCACTTTATAATCAGAAAATTCAGTGTCATTTAACACTGACGTAAATTCCTGTGCCTTACCAAACAATGCTGTGTGAACCAACGATGCCCAATGCTGTTCCGACCACCTCAAGGCTCGAGCCTGATTTTTGAAAGCTTCGAAAAATTGTTCTGGTTCGGCCTCATTGAAGCGGGGAACAAGCTGTACTGCTTTCTGTAAATTAAAGTCATTTACAAGTTGCGAAAACTGCCTTCTTTCTTTTTCCCTATCAAACTCTTCCTTGGCAAATGCCCTCTGCTCCCTAGACTGCTCAAGATTGATTTTTGCCAGCTCAAGTGCCAATGCCGCTGATTCACCTTGAGACAACCCTGCTGCACTAGACTGATGATTTTGCTCCATTGATGTATCATCTTCCTCCTGCGAGAACATCGGAGTTTTATTCCTGGCTCCCATAGAGGGAAGAGTCTGATGTGCCATCTCCTCTTCCCGAAGTTTGTCAGTGATCAGTGAACGCAGTTGCACAGCTGTGAAAGTGCGTTCGTAATCAATGCCAATGGAACGAGCAATTTGCCAACAACGCTGTAGGGACAATTTAGGCAAGTTAAATAAAGTATATGCCGACACCAGATGTCTGACTCGTCTAGGTGGCATACCCCAATGTATAAGTTATTTGGTATGCACAGTACGATTGCAGAATACGCACATACGCTTGCAAGGTGGATGCACAATAGCAAAACTGACTGCAAAATTTTCACACAAGATTGACCGTAGTGAAGCGAGCACACCGAACAAGCTGGTAGCGAGCTGTTGAACGATCATACAACAGCAAGGCTGACCATAGCAAGGCAACTAACACGCAAAGTTTGTAAAGCATTGGCAAAGCTAATGCAATGCCAGACAGCAAGCTACACAATGTTCCTGCTTCCAGCGTCACCCTAGGCTCAACCCGTGCTCTAAGTCCAGCTCCAGCTCTCGGACAGGCTACCCATATTACAACCCAGAAGTCCCAAAGGCCTGTTATCCTGGGTGTAAAGGGAGCAAAATAAACACAGCAGAAAAACTTTTGACTTATATTATCCTTCACCAATTTAGAACAGAAGTGTGTACACTATATACACTATGTACAACAATAGGTATTAGTGCACTCCACGGTAAGCAAGGCAGAATAGAAGCCACTAGAGAGCAGACCATGCTTCAACCAGCTCTAGAATGGGAATGACAAGGGCAGACAGGCGAGTGGTACCCACATCACCTCTGCGATTGCCAAAACCATCTTCTCATTGGCTGGAACCTGGGTACTGGTTGAACGACGGGGCCCCATCATCAACCCTCAGCCCCTGGTTCGCTGGTTGAGGGAGATAGCCTGTAAATGAGGGTGTGTACATGCACCGAATAAAGGTTACGTACTCTTTGCATGCCACATTTATCCACACCAATAATAACTTCTCAACATCTTTGAGTACTGGTGATCTCATTTTTGTCAGCATATTTACCCCCTTTGCAACAACAGCTTCCTTGATTTCCTTTTTCTTGGCTATGATGGAAGATATGGTTTTATGGGATTTGTTATACATCCTAGCCAGTTCGCCCACACGTACGCCACTTTCATATTGTTCAATGATGTTTTTCTTATATTCAATCGTGTTTCTCACCTTCTTTACCAAAGGCTTGGCACTAGGAGCTTCTTTGGAGCCATGGAAGCTTATTTAGCACTTGCAAGCACTAAAATGAATGGAATATTATGAAATTTTCGTATGAACACGTGAGGGGACCGTCGCTCACTGGTAAACAATGGCACACTGGCTGGGAAGGGAGGCCGAGGCGCTCAGAGCCGTGAGTATGCGTCCAGGATGAAAGACGATTAGTGAGTTAATGGACCATTTGTGATCCGATGTTTAGACGAAATAACACGACGATTTCCAAAATGGACGACTTTCAGGCCGGACGAATATTGAGGGACCACTGTATTATTTATATATACATACATATATATATATATATATATATATATATATATATATATATATATATATATATATACACAGTGGTCCCTCGCTTTTCGTAGTTCTCGGCAATCGTAAATTTCGCCAATCATAGGGGTATTTTCGTATAAACATGGACTCGCTTTTCATAGGTTGACTCGCAAATAGTAGTTCATCCGGGACGCGTACGCATGGTGTGAGCTGGGGAGGCCTCCATACCCAGCCAGTCTGGCATTGTTTACCAGTGAGTGAACGTCCCCTCAAGTGCCCCTACGAAATATTTCATAATATTCCACACATTTTAGTGCTTGCAAGTACTAAATAAGCTACCATGGCTCCAAAGAAAGCTCCTAGTGCCAAGCCTGTGGTAAAGAAGGTGAGAAATATGTACAGTGACAAAGTCTTGAGCCATTTTAGGGAAGTGTTAAAGAGACGCCAGAAACAGAGCTCTCTCCACAGTTACTTTGCGAGACAGGACTAGAGTGACTCTCAAGGTGGTCCTAGTGGCATTAAGAAACAGAGAAGAGAAGCAACCCCAGAGAAGCAATTGGTACCTGAGGTGTTGCTGGAAGGGAATTCCCCTTCCAAACTGTAGACAATCCAATCTCTCTCCTCCTCCAGTCTCCCATACACTAAGAAGAATCTCCAATAAAGGTAAGTGTTATGCTGTTAATGTTTCATTCATCATGTCCCATTGTATTGTTTATGTACTACATGTATATTTCATGTAAAAAATTTTTTTGTTTTAATACTTCTGGGTGTCAGGAATGGATTAATTGTATTTACATTATTTCATATGGGGAAAATTGATTCGCAAATCGTAAATTTCGTTTATAGTAGCTCCTCCAAGAACGGATTAATTACGAAAAACGAGGGACCACTGTATATGTATATATGTATATGTATATATGTATATATGTATATATATATATATATATATATATAAATATATATATATATATATACATATATATTTTTTTATTATCACACTGGCCGATTCCCACCAAGACAGGGTGGCCCGAAAAAGAAAAACTTTCACCATCATTCATATATATATCATATAATATAATACAGTGGACCCCCGGTTAACGAACTTTTTTTCATTCCAGTAGTATGTTCAGGTGCCAGTACTGACCGAATTTGTTCCCATAAGGAATATTGTGAAGTAGATTAGTCCATTTCAGACCCCCAAACATACACGTACAAACGCACTTACATAAATACACTTACATAATTGGTCGCATTTGGAGGTGATCGTTAAGCGGGGGTCCACTGTATATATATATATATATATATATATATATATATATATATATATATATATATATATATATATATATATATATATATATATATATATATATATATATTTATTTATTTATTTATTTATTTATTTATTTATTTATTTATTTATTTCCAATTTGTGCACACATACAGAGGTACAAAAAAATACAGATAAGAGCAGTATGCCAAAGCCACTTATACTATGCATAGCATTATATAAATATATATATATATATATATATAATGTCGTGCTGAATAGGTAAAACTGGTCAATTAGCAAGAACTCATTTAAAATTAAGTCCTTTCTAAAATTTTCTCTTATACATTTAAAGATATATTTTTTCATTAATGTTAATGTAAAAATTTATAATTTTGCATCAAAAGAATCTTAGAAAACTTACCTAACCTTATTATAACAAGAACAATTTATTTTAGCCTAACCCAACTAAATATATTTTAGATTTGTTTATAATAACTTAATACAAACACAGTGAAATGTATTTTTTTCGTTAGGTTCAGAATGATTTTGGCAAAATTATTGTATACACAAATTTTCACTTGTCGTATATGGCAAGATGAGCATTGCTATTTAAGCCAAGATCGCAAGTTCTGCCTATTCGGCACGACATATATATATATAGTATATATAAATACACAGTGGACCCCCGACCAGTGAAGGCATCGTCTAATGAAAAAATCGCCAAAAGAAGCGTTTTAGCGCAAAAATTTTTGGCCCGGCCACCGATGAAAAACTCAACTAACATCATTCGTCCCGACTTGGCCTGTCCGTCCAGGTTGAATGAGCCTCAGCTGCCCTGCCTTCAGCTAGTGTACCATTGTTTACAAGCCAGGGCGGACTTTTTCACGCATACATGCGATGTACAGTATTTTGTATTACTCTGTTGTTTTTAGTGCTTGTAACTGCTAAATAAGCCACCATGAGCCCAAAGAAAGCTTCTAGTGCCAACCCTGTGGTAAAAAGGGTGAGAAATACTATTGTACCACGGTCAGCTGTTGCTGCACCACCGTCAGCTGCTGCTGTACCACTGTCAGCTGCTGCTGACAGTGGCTAGCTGGTCCAGTGGCTAACGCGACGGTCTGGAGTTTTGAGACTCTCTGACCGTGGAATCAAACCCCACCCGTGGTATGGTTTGTTTGCAATCGTGTCATTACGATTTCATGAATCACCAATATACCTGGAGAGGGTTCCGGTTGTCAACGCCCCCATGGCCCAGTCTGTGACCATGCCTCATGGTGGCTCAGGGCCTGATCAATCAGGCTGTTATTGTTGGCCACATGCAACCTGACGTACGAACCACAGCCTGGCTAGCCAGGTACTGACTTTAGGTGCCTGTCCAGTGACTGCTTGAAGACAGCCAGGGGTAATCCCCCTTATGGATGCTGGGAGACAGTTAAACAGTCTTGGGCCCCTGATACTTATTTTGTTACAGGTTGAGGAACTTCAAGGATTCCCAATAACTGAGGTGTTTTATAGCAGTTATGTGTGTTGTGAAGGTTCTCTGTACATTTTCTAGGTCAACAATTTCACCTGCCTAGAAAGGTGCTGTTAGTGTGCAGCAATATTCCAGCCTAGATAGAACAGTGACCTGAAGAGTGTCATCATGGGCTTGGCATCCCTAGTTTTGAAGGCTCTCATTATCCATCCTGTCATTTTTCTGGGAGATGCGATTGATAGTGTTATGGTCTTTGAAGGCAAGATCCTCTGACATGATCACTCCCAGGTCTTTTACATTAGTTTTTCACTCTATTGTGTGGTTGGAATTTGTTTTATACTCCAATGTAGTTTTAATTTCCTCATGTTATTCCATATTGGAGTAATTGAAATTTCTCATCATTCAACTTCATATTGTTTTCTGCAGCCCATTTTAAGATTTGGTTGATGTCCACCTGGAGTCTTGCAGTGTCTACAATAGAAGACACTGTCATGCAAATTCTGGTGTCATCTGCAAAGGAAGACATGGTGCTGTGGCTTATATCCGTGTATGTCGGATATGAGGACGAGGAACAAGATGGGAGAAAGTACTGTGCCTTGTGGAACAGAGCTTTTCACCGTAGCCACCTCAGATTTTATTCTGTTTACTACTACTCTTTGTGTTCTATTTGTCAGGAAATTATAGATCCATCTACCAACTTCTCCTGTTATTCCTTTATCACGCATTTTGTGCTATTACACCATGGTCACACTTGTCAAAGGCTTTTGCAATGTATATGTATATATATATATATATATATATATATATATATATATATATATATATATATATATATATATATATATATATATATATATATATATATATATATATATATATACATGTATATATATGTCATGCCGAATAGGCAGAACTTGCGATCTTGGCTTAAATAGCAACGCTCATCTTGCCATATAGGACAAGTGAAAATTTGTGTATGCAATAATTTCGCCAAAATCATTCTGAACCTCTGAACCTAACAAAAAAAATATGTTTCACTGTGTTTGTTCAGTATTAAATTATTGTAAACACATCTAAAATATATTTAGTTGGGTTAGGCTAAAATAAATTGTTCTTGTTATAATAAGGTTAGGTAAGTTCTCTAAGATTCTTTTGGTGCAAAATTAAAAATTTTTACATTAACATTAATGAAAAATTCTGAAGAGAAGATTCTGAAGAGAAGTTGCAGAGATTGGTGGATGAATTTGGTAGGGTGTGCAAAAGAAGAAAATTAAAGGTGAATACAGGAAAGAGTAAGGTTATGAGGATAACAAAAAGATTAGGTGATGAAAGATTGAATATCAGATTGGAGGGAGAGAGTATGGAGGAGGTGAACGTATTCAGATATTTGGGAGTGGACGTGTCAGCGGATGGGTCTATGAAAGATGAGGTGAATCATAGAATTGATGAGGGAAAAAGAGTGAGTGGTGCACTTAGGAGTCTGTGGAGACAAAGAACTTTGTCCTTGGAGGCAAAGAGGGGAATGTATGAGAGTATAGTTTTACCAACGCTCTTATATGGGTGTGAAGCGTGGGTGATGAATGTTGCAGCGAGGAGAAGGCTGGAGGCAGTGGAGATGTCATGTCTGAGGGCAATGTGTGGTGTGAATATAATGCAGAGAATTCGTAGTTTGGAAGTTAGGAGGAGGTGCGGGATTACCAAAACTGTTGTCCAGAGGGCTGAGGAAGGGTTGTTGAGGTGGTTCGGACATGTAGAGAGAATGGAGCGAAACAGAATGACTTCAAGAGTGTATCAGTCTGTAGTGGAAGGAAGGCGGGGTAGGGGTCGGCCTAGGAAGGGTTGGAGGGAGGGGGTAAAGGAGGTTTTGTGTGCGAGGGGCTTGGACTTCCAGCAGGCATGCTTGAGCGTGTTTGATAGGAGTGAATGGAGACAAATGGTTTTTAATACTTGACGTGCTGTTGGAGTGTGAGCAAAGTAACATTTATGAAGGGATTCAGGGAAACCGGCAGGCCGGACTTGAGTCCTGGAGATGGGAAGTACAGTGCCTGCACTCTGAAGGAGGGGTGTTAATGTTGCAGTTTAAAAACTGTAGTGTAAAGCACCCTTCTGGCAAGACAGTGATGGAGTGAATGATGGTGAAAGTTTTTCTTTTTCGGGCCACCCTGCCTTGGTGGGAATCGGCCGGTGTGATAATAAAAAAAATATAATAATGAAAAATATATATCTTTAAACCTATAAAAGAAAATTTTAGAAAGGACTTAATTTTAAATGAGTTCTTGCTAATTGACCAGTTTTACATATTCGGCACGACATATATATATATATATATATATATATATATATATATATGTATATATATATATATATATATATATATATATATATATATATACGTATATATATTTTTCTATAGGGAGGTACCATCTCTAGAACTATACTGGGAGCGCTCATCCTCAGAGAAGACAATAAACGTACCTCAGGGAAAACTTGAGGTTCTCCCCGGAGCTCTTTGAATATTTTCTTCTCCTACCAACCCCTGCAGTTTATAATCTATATGAATTTTATTAATAGACAGAAAACACACACATGAATACATTGGTACAATATATCAAAGTTTATGAATCTCCTCCAGTTCCTCCAAAGATGAACGTGAACCCAGTATGCAGCATACATTTCCCCTCTGGATGGCCAAGCTGAGGCACTGGAACATGAGTGGGGCTGCCCTTAGGTCCCTGGTAGCATCAATGAGTCTGGAACTCAGTTCTTCAAGGAAATGTGTGGCATTTTTTCCCTATGATCCCAAGGTCTCTGATCCCACCGGGACAAATTGATACTGTTAGTTTATGTACTGGTACTTGCCGATCTTGTACTCCTCCCTGTGATCAGCAGCTCCTCCCTGCTGCCCAGCACTGACAGATGTAGTTGTCAGCCAGTGTCGGTACACAGGTATATTTCCATGCTAAGAGCTTGCCATTCTTTCAAGGACTGATGGTGATCCTGTCGGGGCAGTTTGCTGGGTTGTGGGTACTGTTGGCTGCTAGTGATTGGGGCTCTCTCTCTCTCTCTCGGCTGGGCATGCAGCTGTAGCAAGGGTTCTCTCTGTGATATCATTGACTTCATTGTGTCTTGCATGCCAGCCCTTGGTTTTGGAACAGTCAAGACCTTGTAGACCATATTGGTTGGCTTGCACATCGCCGCAAATACACATATATTCCGTGTGAATTGGGCCAGCAAGGTGCAAAGCCACTGCAATACAGAGGGTCGTTGGGTCAAGGCGTGTTCCCATTGCCGAAATGGGAACTGTTTAGATGAAGTCCCAGGAGTGAGATGCACTCACAGCTTGGACACGAGCAGTCTCCCTGTCTGGTGTTACAGCCCTAAGTATGTTGGTAAGCACGTTTTCAGTGATGGGGCCATCCCTGCTTGACTGTTTGTAGGCCAGTGCTGGAAATAAATGGTATAAAATACCGACTCAATGGAAATATAAACACAAATGCAGTATAATGTGATCCTTTACTGACAACGTTTCACCCACACAGTGGGCTTTTTCAAGTCACACACGGATCTACCTGGAGTTGGAAGGTACGAGAGTATTTATAGTCATGTTCAGAATGTTGAGGTCAGGTGGAGAATGCTGCATCTGATGATCTACCGGGTGGGGTTATAGAGTCTTGGGTAGCTTGGCAGGGGTATTGGACAAGTTGTAGACCTTCTGCAGTGTTCTATGTTCTTATGTGGGATAGCGATGAAGAAGTTTCTTGGCGAGTGGTTCAGCTATGTTATAGAAGCCGTTGTTCTGGTTGAAATTGTTGGTTATAGAGATAAGCGATGATTCCAGGATTCTTCTGTATTGAGTGTTGTCTTCTGTGGCTATAAGTCTTGAGTTTCTGTAGTTAATTAAATGGTTGTGTGAAATGTGATGTTGTACACAGGCATTCCTTGTATCGTCAGTCCTGCTTGCATATTGGTGTTCTGAAATGCGTGTTTGGAGGTCTCTTGATGTTTCGCCCACATATAATATGTTGCAGTCATTACAAGGGATTATGTATACCCCTGCAGAGGATGGAGGCTTGTCCTGTCTACTACTGGTGATGTCCTTGATGGTCATGGTTGTGGAGGTAGATACTTGGAATGATGTTTTGGCAAAGATGTTGGAAACATGTTTGGCAATGGAGTTGGTGGGGAGGACTATGTATCTCTTCTCGGCAGTGTCTTCTCTGGGTGTGTTGAAGATGTTTAATGCCCGCCGTCTGCAGTCTCTGATGAAGTGACGAGGATAATGGAGTTTAGAAAATACTTGTTCAATTATAGTGCATTCTTCCTCAAGGAACTCATTGCTGCAGATTCTGAGTGCACGTAGGAAGAAGCCTATAATCACACCACGTTTGGTTTTGGTGTCGTGGTGAGAGTAGAAGTGGAGAAGATCGTTTTGGTTGGTGGGTTTTCGATAGACTTTAAATCGAAGCTTTACGTGTTTCTCCTTCGAAAATCACCTCTTTCAGCAGACTTTTGGACTACCCATGGGTTCACCACTCAGTGCAGTCCTGGCGAACTTATACATGGAACATCTAGAAGCCGAACGTTTCTCCACCATTATTCCTTCGTCTGTCACCTGGCTCTGTTATGTTGACGACATTCTCCTCATAACTCCTAAATGCTTCAACGTTCAAGCTCTCCAAGACAAGCTCAACCAGGTCGAGCCTTCAATCCAGTTCACACTTGAAGAAGAAGTCGACAACACTCTTCCTTTCCTTGATGTTCTGCTCTGCAAAGCTGACCACGAACTTCGTTTTAAAGTCTATCGAAAACCCACCAACCAAAACGATCTTCTCCACTTCTACTCTCACCACGACACCAAAACCAAACGTGGTGTGATTATAGGCTTCTTCCTACGTGCACTCAGAATCTGCAGCAATGAGTTCCTTGAGGAAGAATGCACTATAATTGAACAAGTATTTTCTAAACTCCATTATCCTCGTCACTTCATCAGAGACTGCAGACGGCGGGCATTAAACATCTTCAACACACCCAGAGAAGACACTGCCGAGAAGAGATACATAGTCCTCCCCACCAACTCCAATGCCAAACATGTTTCCAACATCTTTACCAAAACATCATTCCAAGTATCTACCTCCACAACCACGACCATCAAGGACATCACCAGTAGTAGACAGGACAAGCCTCCATCCTCTGCAGGGGTATACATAATCCCTTGTAATGACTGCAACATATTATATGTGGGCGAAACATCAAGAGACCTCCAAACACGCATTTCAGAACACCAATATGCAAGCAGGACTGACGATACAAGGAATGCCTGTGTACAACATCGCATTTCACACAACCATTTAATTAACTACAGAAACTCAAGACTTATAGCCACAGAAGACAACACTCAATACAGAAGAATCCTGGAATCATCGCTTATCTCTATAACCAACAATTTCAACCAGAACAACGGCTTCTATAACATAGCTGAACCACTCGCCAAGAAACTTCTTCATCGCTATCCCACATAAGAACATAGAACACTGCAGAAGGTCTACAACTTGTCCAATACCCCTGCCAAGCTACCCAAGACTCCATAACCCCACCCGGTAGATCATCAGATGCAGCATTCTCCACCTGACCTCAACATTCTGAACATGACTATAAATACTCTCGTACCTTCCAACCCCAGGTAGATCCGTGTGTGACTTGAAAAAGCCCACTGTGTGGGTGAAACGTTGTCAATAAAGAATCACATTATACTGCATTTGAGGCCAGTGCTGCATAAGTTTTATGACCAACCCTGTTTTTTTGCAATACCACTTGCAGAGTGAGCATGATATGCATGATAAACTGAGCCGCTCAGTCTGCACGACTAACAATCTCTTAACACAGGACGAGCAAGAGATGCACAATAACATAGCCGCTCAGGCGGGACAACTAATAACTCAACACAGAACGAGCATTGAGTGCACAATATTATGCTAACCGCTCAGGCGCCACAACTAACAAACAGTCTTCTTTTCTTTCTTTCTTTGTTGGGTTTATCAGGGCCACTGACAGCATACGCTGTATCGAGCCCGGTTTCTCGATGGTACGAGAAAAAATTGTTGCCCAAGGCTGGGCGATGAGAGAAAAGGAACAAAAGTTCCTTTGTAAATAGAGATAGAGACATGAAGTTTCCAATTAGATCCGGTGGACCCTCTTGCCAAGCCCCAGCAGAGAAGGACGCCCACACTCCCACCCGAGTTCAGTAACCGGCTTCCCACCAAAGACCGTTAAAGAATTTCCCGCAGAGCGGAAAAAATGGAGCTGGCTAAAGTAAGCCAGAGTGCCCGGCGGGCAAAATAGATGAGGACAAGCGTCCCAGTGAGAACGGGAGAAATTTGTCACTGATACTCAGGCGAGAGAGAGACGTCCACACCCGACGAAGGCTAGCGCAGAAGTCCTAACAAACACTCAATCACGAGAGGACAGTTCGTTCTTTTCTTAGTTGGGTTTATCAGGACCACGGACAGTATAAACCCGACTTCTCGATGGCACGAGGAAGATTTGTTGCCCAAGGCTGGGCGATGAGAGAAAAAGAACAAAAGTTCCTTTGTATATAGAGATAGAAACTTGAAGTTTCCAATTAGATCCGGTGGACCTTCTTGCCAAGCCCCAGCAAAGAGGGACGCCTACACTCCCACCTGAGTTCAGTAACCGGCGTACCACCAAAGACCGACAAAGAATTTTCCGTAGAGCGGAAAAAATGGAGTTGGCTAAAAGTAAGCCGCTGAACAGGTGCCCCTCCTGTAAGTAAGTAAGTTTATTCAGGTATACACAAATACAGTTACATAGAATTATCATACATAGCAGCATATGTGTAGAGAACCTAGGATAACCCAAAAAAGTCAGAGTGACTTATTGCCCGGCGGGCAAAATAGATGAGGACAAGCCTCCCAGAGAGAACGGGGAAAATTTGTCACTGATACTCAAGCGAGAGAGAGAGAGAGAGATACACCCGACGACGGCTGGCGCAGAAGTCACGGGAGGATAGTTAGGGACGTGTTTTCTCCCCTTTGTTAAGGGTTTATAAGGCCAATGGCAGCATCTGCCGTACAGCGCCCTGCCTCTTCATGTCTAGACTTCTCCCTCTTGCTGCCCTATACCCCTGCACTTTTCCCTGCCCCGCTGCACTGTATGACCCTACTAATATAATACCTCTCCGTCTTGCTGCCCGATACCCATGTATTCTTCCTTGCCCCACTGCGCTGTATGACCCTTGTAGGTTTAGTGCCTCATTTTTTATTATAATAAAATAATCTCGGTGTCTAGAAAAAAAAGCTCCCAAATTGGAAGTAACATGACTTGCCGGGATGTGAATGCAAGTCACAAGTGAAATGTGAATGCAAGTCACAAGTGAAATGTGAATGCAAGTCACAAGTGAAATGTGAATGCAAGTCACAAGTGAAATGTGAATGCAAGTCACAAGTGAAATGTGAATGCAAGTCACAAGTCACATGAGGTCATCTAATTTGTGTCTCGTCGCAGCTGATAAGAAGCTTGTAGCAGAGATTATGTATTTACCAGTCGTTTGTTCTGTCACTTCTGTGGTGATGGCAGTAGCAAATATGAAGATTTAACTAAGGTATCGCCTATCCGTGTCTGGTTCTCTGCAGATCATATTGTTCCAGTGCATGAGATGATAAGATTTTGTTTAAATTTTTAACCCAGAGGGTTAACAATCTAGGTTAACCCAGTCAAGTTAGTGACTCATCGGGGACTCTCTATATCTGAAGCATACCTGGAAGATGTTTCGGGGGTCAGTGCCCCCACGACCCACTCCATGACCAGGCCTCGTTGTGGATCAGGGCCTGATCAACCAGGCTGTTATTGCTGGCCGCACGCAAACCGACGTATGAACCACAGCCCGGCTAGTCAGGTACTGACTTTAGGTGCGGGTTAGGTTACGTAAGGTTCGTCAGGAAACAGGACAAGTGTTTCCTGACGTGGGTCTTAGTCAGATGATGACCCGTCGTTGGAGCTTTTGGTCGTCTGACCGAGGCCTTCCGCTGGTTTACCGGTTCACCCCTTTAAAAAATGATTATAGTTATAAACTTATAACCATTTCTTTTAGGTGTGGGTCGGTGTCTGTCTTATATAATTCCACTGGGGTCCTTTGATAAGATAAGATAAGATAAGATTTCGTTCGGATTTTTAACCCCGGAGGGTTAGCCACCCAGGATAACCCAAGAAAGTCAGTGCGTCATCGAGGACTGTCTAACTTATTTCCATTGGGGTCCTTAATCTTGTCCCCCAGGATGCGACCCACACCAGTCGACTAACACCCAGGTACCTATTTGCTGCTAGGTGAACAGGACAACAGGTGTAAGGAAACGTGTCGAAATGTTTCCACCCGCCGGGAATCGAACCCGGGCCCTCCGTGTGTAAAGCGGGAGCTTTAGCCACCCAAGATAATACTTGGAACAGTTGACAAACACACTGGTACTTATTACTAGGTGAAGAGAAACAGCAGGTTTAAGGAAACATGCCCAACGTTTCCACTCGTGTCTGGGATCGAACCACGGACACTCAGTATGCGAGGTGACTGCGCTATCCACCGAGCTACAGGCCCTCTGTAGACCTGTGTACGATACGAATCACAGTGGGAGACGAGGCAATCAGTCCCTCAATCTGTAAGCCGGTTTTCAGTACCTTTATCTTGAGGAATACTGTTATTGCCTTATAATCTAAAGTTTGCCCGAAATGCTCTGCATTTAAAGGGGCTTTAGGCATGTGCACCAAATGTCATTCTCTTTTGTACAAACATTGTATCCTGCTGAAATAAAATTTTATTATTATTATTATTATTATTATTATTATTATTATTATTATTATTATTATTATTATGAAGCTGAAGTATAGGCAGGCTGAGTGACTGATTACCTCATCTACTGCCTTCGGAAATCATCTCTGTACTGGACTGATAAAGTGAAACATCTTCAAATAAAGATAAGATAACCAGTTGCTGCTCGTATGTAAGTTCTCATCTTCTCGGTATTGTATACCACTGTTGTAAGAAAAGACAATAACCCAAATTCCTCGCATCAGCATAACTTCACCGAGCACGCATATGCAAACGCATACAGACACACATCCACAAATATGTGTATATGTTTACATGTGCATATATATGTACATAAATGCACATATACATAAGCACACTTGTACATATGCATAAGTATACGTCCACACACGTATGCATATTCCATACGCCTGGCGGGGCCAGGAGCTGTGTTTCAACCCCATAACCACATATGGGTGAGTACATACATGCTTACGTATTTTAATATTTTCCTTAAGTAAAAAAACTACTTTCCTCTATACCTTTTGCGTGCATTGAGGTAGGAGCTGGGCTTATGGGCTACGGGAACACTTTCCCAGATCGTTCAGCGCCCAGTTTTTACAAGTATTGAAGGGTTCAAGCCCCGGGGCGGCCAGGCAGTGAGGCGTGTGGGGCCGGTGGAACGGGTTCGTCCAAGCCTGTCATTGTGAGCGCCGGCCAACACAGGAATAATTCACCCAGGAATATCCTAGCAGGTGTGAGCCCCCGGAAACAGAAATAATTCAGCCAGGAATATCCCAGCACTTGTGTGCAAGCAAGCAGGAAAGGAGACTACTCAGTGCAAGAGCCAAGATGAAAACTGTCACCTGTACGGCCCCTGTTAATATTGCTGTTATCAAATATTGTAAGTATATTATTCCCTTCACCAACCTTCATGCCGGTGAAGGATTTGTGATCCAAGAAACTGAAGCTGTCCTTCCGTTCCTAACATCAATCCTGGTTACCTTTTCTCCAGGTTGTTTATCCATTTTAATCAAGGCAGAGCGCTAAACGCTTGGGGAAAAGCATTCAGGTTCGATTCAAGGAAGGGGTGGACAAGTCCAATTTCTTGGATCAAGAGCCCTCACCGGCATCAAGGACCTTTTTTTCTTTTATTTAGGATTTGCCATACCGTGCGTAGGTATACAGTACAGATGTTATGACGACTTAACCTAAGGTATCTCTAATGTTGGCTAATATGTCTCTCAGTATATAGCACAATATATATTTTATCAGGGCTACAATCTCCTATAGATATTATAGATAATACCAGGTCCAAAGTATATGTTCAGTGTTCAGAAACTCCTGTAGCAGTACCTCATAGTGCAGTAGTAGAAGGTTCGGCTCATAACCAAAAAGTACTTAGGTTGAACCCTGGGCTGAGACCTATGTGGACAAGGCTAACACTTGGTGCTCCTATTACTTAGCAGTAAATAGATGCCTTCGAGTTTATCCACTCTTGTAGATTTCACCTTAGTTCTTCAAGCACCTAACTAGAAACAAATACAGTATATATCTGTTTTATATTGATCCTTTGAACTAAATCTTTATAGTAATTCTTTGTAAATAAAAGCAGGAATATCTTAATTATTTTAAAAAGCAAAAGGTATACACTAATAAATTTTAAAAAATTGTCTGCTTAGTTAAGTTCTCAACACCTGCAATTTATTTCTTTATAGCTGAAATCTTCAAAAAATATGTTTTAAGTAATCTTTCAAAAATTTGAATTATTATTCACCACCTTCAAATTTTTTTTTTTTTCAACAAGTCGGCCGTCTCCCACCGAAGCAGGGTGACCCAAAAAAGAAAGAAAATCCCCAAAAAGAAAATGCTTTCATCATCATTCAACACTTTCACTACACTCACACATAATCACTGTTTTTGCAGAGGTGCTCAGAATACAAAAGTTTAGAAGCATATACGTATAAAAATACACAACATATCCCTCCAAACTGCCAATATCCCAAACCCCTCCTTTAAAGTGCAGGCATTGTACTGTACTTCCCATTTCCTGGACTCAAGTCCGACTATATGAAAATAACCGGTTTCCCTGAATCCCTTCACTAAATATTACCCTGCTCACACTCCAACAGATCGTCAGGTCCCAAGTACCATTCGTCTGCATTCACTCCTATCTAACACGCTCATGCACGCTTGCTGGAAGTCCAATCCCCTTGCCCACAAAACCTCCTTTACCCCCTCTCTCCAACCCTTTCGAGGACGACCCCTATCTCGCCTTCCTTCCCCTATAGATTTATATGCTTTCCATGTCATTCTACTTTGATCCATTCTCTCTGAATGACCACACCACCTCAACAACCCCTCTTCTGCCCTCTGACTAATACTTTTATTAACTCCACACCTTTTCCTAATTTCAACACTCCGAATTTTCTGCATAATATTTACACCACACATTGCCCTTAGACAGGACATCTCCACTGCCTCCAACCGTCTCCTCGCTGCTGCATTTACCACCCAAGCTTCACACCCATATAAGAGTGTTGGTACTACTATACTTTCATACATTCCCTTCTTTGCCTCCATAGATAACGTTTTTTGACTCCACATATACCTCAATGCACCACTCACCTTTTTTCCCTCATCAATTCTATGATTAACCTCATCCTTCATAAATCCATCCGCCGACACGTCAACTCCCAAGTACAGTGGACCCCCGCATAACGGACGCCTTGCATAGCGGACAATCCGCATAGCGGACAATCCGCATAGCGGACGCTTTGATCGCTAAAATTTTGCCCCGCATAGCGCCCAAAAACCCGCTCAGCGGCCTTCGTCCGAGACGCGTCCAATGTGCGGCCTGAGCCACGCTCACATGTTCCGCGGGTGGCATTGTTTACCAGCCAGCCTCCGCGGTAACATCCAAGCATACAATCGGAACATTTTGTATTATTACAGTGTTTTTGGTGATTTTTTTCTGGAAAATAAGTGACCATGGGCCCCAAGAAAGCTTCTAGTGCCAACCCCACAGCAATAAGGGTGAGAATTACTATGGAGATGAAGAAAAAGATCATTGATAAGTATGAAAGTGGAGTGCGTGTCTCCGAGCTGGCCAGGTTGTATAATAAACCCCAATCAACCATCGCTACTATTGGTGGTACAGCTGCTGCTGCTGCTGTATCACCGTCAGCTGCTGCTGCACTGTCAGCTGCTGCTGCTGTACCACCGTCAGCTGCTCCTGCTGCTGTAGTACCGTCTGCTGCTGCTGTAGCATCATCTGCTGCTGCTGTAGCATCGTCTGCTGCTGCTGTAGCATCGTCTGTTGCTGCTGTAGCATCGTCTGTTGCTGCTGTACCACCATCAGCTGCTGCTGCTGCTGTAGCATCGTCTGCTGCTGCTGCTGCTGTAGCATCGTCTGCTGCTGCTGTAACATCGTCAGCTGCTGCTGCTGCTGCTGTAACATCGTCAGCTGCTGCTGCTGCTGCTGTAGCACCGTTGTTGGTGTGGCTTATTGAGAATACCAAGAAACAATTAACCCCAGAGGATTTGCCACCCAGGATAGCCCAAAAAAGTCAGTGTCATCGAAGACTGTCTAACTTATTTCCATTGGGGTCCTTAATCTTGTCTCCCAGGATGCAACCCAGACCAGTCGACTAACACCCAGGTGAACAGGGAAAATGCCTGGAACTAGTGCTCATATTGGTGAATTTAGAGCCAGCAAAGGTTGGTTTGAGAGATTTAAGAATCGTAGTGACATACACAGTGTGATAAGGCCTGTTCTGGAAGAAAATACCAAACAGGACCTACAGTACTCAGGAGGAAAAGGCACTCCCAGGACACAGTGTCTCATCAGTCATTGCTGCATCTTCAATAAAGGTAAGTGTCATTTATTCTTCATTTAGTAGAGTAGTACATGCACAATATATATTGTGCATGTACTACTCTAGTATTGTGCATGTATCCTTCTCTTTGTGTGTAGGAAAATGTATATTTCATGTGGTAAAATTTTTTTTTTTCAAACTTTTGGGTGTCTTCCACGGATTAATTTGATTTCCATTATTTCTTATGGGGAAAATTCATTCACATAGCGAACATTTCGCATAACAGCCAGCCCTCTTGCACGGATTAAGGTCGCTATGCGGGGGTCCACTGTATCTGAAAACATTCACTTCTTCCATACTCCTCCTCCCCAATTTGATATCCAATTTTTCTTTATCTAAATCATTTGATACCCTCATCACCTTACTCTTTTCTATGTTCACTTTCCACTTTCTACCTTTACACACATTCCCAAACTCATCCACTAACCTTTGCAATTTTTCTTGAGAATCTCCCATAAGCACAGTATCATCAGCAAAAAGTAACTGTGTTAATTCCCATTTTGAATTTGATTCCCCATAATTTAATCCCACCCCTCTCCCGAACACCCTAGCATTTACTTCTTTTACAACCCCATCTATAAATGTATTAAACAACCATGGTGACATTACACATCCCTGTCTAAGACCTACTTTTACCGGGAAGTAGTCTCCTTCTCTTCTACACACCCTAACCTGAGCCTCACTATCCTCATAAAACTCTTTACAGCATTTAGTAACTTACCACCTATTCCATATACTTGCAACATCTGCCACATTGCTCCCGTATCCACTCTATCATATGCCTTTTCTAAATCCATAAATGCAATAAAAACTTCCCTACCTTTATCTAAATAACTGTTCACATATATGCTTCAATGTAAACACTTGATCTACACATCCCCTACCCACTGTGAAACCTCCTTGCTCATCCGCAATCCTACATTCTGTCTTGCCTCTAATTCTTTCAATTATAACCCTACCGTACACTTTACCTGGTATACTCAATAAACTTATTCCTCTATAATTTTTACAATCTCTTTTGTCCCCTTTCCCTTTATATAAAGGGACTATACATGCTCTCCGCCAATCCCTAGGTACCTTCCCCTCTTTCATACATTTATTAAACAAAAGTACCAACCACTCCAACACTATATCCCCCCCTGTTTTTAACATTTCTGTCATGATCCCATCAGTTCCAGCTGCTTTACCCCCTTTCATTCTATGTAATGCCTCGTGTACCTCCTCCACACTTACATTCTGCTCTTCTTCACTTCTAAAAGATGGTATACCTCCCTGACCAGTGCATGAAATTACCATCTCCCTTTCTTCCTCAACATTTAACCCTTTGACTGTCGCGGCCATATATATACGTCTTACGAGGTACCGTGTTTGACGTATATATACTCATAAATTCTAGCGGCTTCAAATCAAGCAGGAGAAAGCTGGTAGGCCCACATGTGAGAGAATGGGTCTGTGTGGTCAGTCTGCACCATATAAAAAAAATCCTGGAGCACGCAGTGCATAATGAGAAAAAAAAAACTTCGACCGTTTTTTTAATTAAAATGCCGACTTTGTGGTCTATTTTCGTATAGTATTTATGATTGTATTCTCGTTTTCTTGGTCTCATTTGATAGAGTGGATAACATATTATAGAAATAGAGGTGATTTTGATTGATTTTACTATAAAAAGAACCTAGAAATGGAGCTCAAAGTAGGGGAAATGTTTGATTTTTGCCAGTGTTCAAAAGTAAACAAATGATGCCATTGTCCAATAAATGTCCAGCTAGCCATTCTAATATGCAGTCATGAATGGGTTGATGTTATTTATACAATTATTACAGTATTGCAGTAGTCTGCATAATAGTAAGTCTTCTATTTTTTGTTTGAATAAAAATTCAAAATAGAAAGCAAGAGTAATATCAGAGGGGCCTGGAGACATGACTGATGAACAAAGAAAATGTTATTTTAGAGCCAGGAATGTCTGCATTGTTCATTCTGGACCTTATTTTGAAATGGTCATATTTTTTAGTTTTCGTGAAATTGGCCAAATTGCAAATTTCTGACCACATTATTAGGTAGTTGAAATCGGTAAATGGGCAATTTCTTGTACTCAATCGATAGAAAAAATGGAGTTCTAAAGAAATAGCTATGAGTTTGGGCGACTGGAACAACGGAATTAGCCGAAAATAGGGCGCAAAGTGGGCGAAATCGCCGATTTGTAAACAGCGCCGAGGTCGCTAACTTCGTGAGAGCATAATTCCGTCAGTTTTCCATAAAATTTCGTTTTTTTGGTGTCATTTCACAAGAAAAAAAATAATTTTTTTTTTAAATTTTGCGACACCAGGAGACACCTCAGGATTGGGGGTTGCGACAGTCAAAGGGTTAAAAGTTCCTCAAAATATTCTCGCCATCTACCTAATCTATGTAGTAACACTCTTCAGGTCACTTGTTCTATCTAGGCTGGAATATTGCTGCACACTAACAGCACCTTTCAAGGCAGGTGAAATTGCTGACCTAGAAAATGTACAGAGAACCTTCACGGCACGCATAACGGAGATAAAACACACCAATTACTGGGAGCGCTTGAGGTTCCTGAACCTGTATTCCCTGGAACGCAGGCGGGAGAGATACATGATTATATACACCTGGAAAATCCTAGAGGGACTAGTACTGAACTTGCACACGAAAATCACTCACTACGAAAGCAAAAGACTTGGCAGACGATGGAACATCCCCCCAATGAAAAACAGGGGTGTCACTAGCACATTAAGAGACCATACAATAAGTGTCAGGGGCCCGAGACTGTTCAACTGCCTCCCAGCATACATAAGGGGGATTACCAACAGACCCCTGGCAGTCTTCAAGCTGGCACTGGACAAGCACCTAAAGTCGGTTCCTGATCAGCCGGGCTGTGGCTCGTACGTTGGTTTGCGTGCAGCCAGCAGTAACAGCCTGGTTGATCAGGCTCTGATCCACCAGGAGGCCTGGTCACAGACTGGGCCGCGGGGGCGTTGACCCCCGGAACTCTCTCCAGGTAAACTCCAGGTAATACCTCCCTCTCCCCATATACTAACTCCCCTACTCTGTTTTTAACTGACAAATCCATACTTTTCCTAGGCTTTCTTAACTTGTTTAACTCCAAAATTTTTTCTTATTTTCATTAAAATTTCTTGACAGTGCCTCTCCCACTCTATCATCTGCTCTCCTTTTGCACTCTCTTCACCTTTCTTTTACTCTCCATATACTCTGCTCTTCTTATAACACTTCTGCTTTGTAAAAACCTCTCATAAGCTAACTTTTTCTCTTTTATCACACCCTTTACTTCATCATTCCACCAATCACTCCTCTTTCCACCTGCCCCCACCCTCCTATAACCACAAACTTCTGCCCCACATTCTAATACTGCATTTTTAAAACTATTCCAACCCTCTTCAACCCTCCCACTACTCATCTTTGCACTAGCCCACCTTTCTGGCAACAGTCGCTTATATCTCCCCCGAACTTCCTCCTCCCTTAGTTTATACACTTTCACCTCCCTCTTACTTGTTGTTGCCACCTTCCTCTTTTCCCATCTACCTCTTACTCTAACTGTAGCTACAACTAAATAATGATCCGATATATCAGTTGCCCCTCTATAAACATGTACATCCTGGAGCCTACCCATCAACCTTTTATCCACCAATACATAATCTAACAAACTACTTTCATTACGTGCTACATCATACCTTGTATATTTATTTATCCTCTTTTTCATGAAATATGTATTACTTATTACCAAATCTCTTTCCTTCAAAATACTCTACAATAATGCATATCAATAAATTGACACTACATTGTATACAATACAATACTCTACTGCACTCCTTCAGTACCATATGTAATGAAGGTCTCAAATGTATGTGTTTTTGCCTTTTTAACAAATGTATAAAGCCACTCAGCATAATATCAGTATCCTTATATTTCAGGGGGAAAGCGAGATGAGAAACTTATTTTACCTCTTAATGACTCCATTAGCTTCACTTTGAGTCAGGATGATATGTGTGCAAAGACAACAGTTACTATTTCTCCAAAATTCACAGAGGACAAATTTTGGCTGAATGGAAAGTAAGTGTGTGTATTTGCATCAACTTATTTGCTTCTAATTGGATATCTTGTGGTACCCTTTTTAAATGATTTACTGTAATCTATGTAGTATTTCTTATAATGGAGCTGATAGAATTGAACTGTAAGTAATTTATATTTTAGTGGGGCCACATTTGACCAGGAGCTTATTATAATCTTCCAACATGTAATGATTAACAGGGCCTGCCAAATCTCTTCATCTTCTAGATGAAGGATTATGTTCACAAGGAAGCATTAAACCTGAAAGGGTCATACAGAGCATGGGAAATAGGCAGTCATGTTTAATCTAAGGAAGGAATAGTTAGTTACTAAATTTGTGGATCAAGAGCCTATCACTAGCATGAATGCACCCCTCTTGAAGGGTCTAGAATTCTAAGTGCAAAATGGTGTCTGCAAATGAAAATTGTTTCCCAATAAGCTCTTCAGGTCTTGAGATACAGGAAGAGGATCTGGAGACAGTTGAATCCATAGCTAGCTCTAGATTCTTGAAACATTTACAGTTCTTAATTTTCAGTGAATCAATTTCTCAAACTTTTTAAAGATTTTTTATTATATTAGCCATTTTTCACCAAGGTAAGTTTTTGTAGAATATAAAAATAATAATAATAAGCTCTGTACTATATATACTTATTTATTATTTTGTATTAGATTATATTCATTTGGCTGCTTATCTTGCTACCATTCTAATTGCCAACACATCATTTCAGAGAAGAATCACTAGAAAACCCAAGAATACAGAATTGCCTGAAAGAGAGTAAGTTACAACTTTACCATTATATTAAAATGTCTTCCTTATGCAATTGTTTGTTTATCTGGCTCTTAATGATAATGACACTTGATTATTTAAAACTATATTGGATGTAATGTTTCAAGCAACTCATAAACACAAATAATTATTTAAAATTTGTGCAGTATTTATATTTATAATTAAATGGCTGTATGTTATTATAAAAAAAATTATGTGCAGCAGTTAATTGTAGGTTTTTTATTTTTATTAATACATTGGCCATTTACCACCAAGGTAGGGTGGCCCGAAAAAGAACAACTTTCACCATCATTCACTTCGTCACTGTCTCCCCAGAGACGAGCTTACACTACAGTTATAAAACTGCAACATTAACACCCCTCCTTCAGAGTGCAGGCACTGTACTTCCCATCTTCAGGACTCAAGTCTGGCCTGCCAGTTTCCCTGAATCCCTTTATAAATATTACTGTGCTCACACTCCAACAGCATGTCAAGTCCTAAAAACCATTTGTCTCCATTCGCTCCTATCTAACATGCTCATGCATGCTTGCTGGAAATCCAAGCCCCTCACACACAAAACCTCCTTTACCCTCTTCCTTCAACATTTCCTAGGCCAACCTCTACTTCTCCTTCCCTTCACTAACGATTTATACATTCTCAAAGTCATTCTGTTTTGTTCCTTCCTTTCTACATGTCCGAACCACTTCAACAACCCCTCCTCATCCCTCTGGATAGTAGTTTTGGTAATCCCGCACCTCCTCCTAATTTCCAAACTGCGAATTCTCTGCATTATATTCACACCACACATTGCCCTCAGACATGACATTTCCATTGCCTTCTCCTTGTTGCAACATTCACCACCCTTGCTTTGTACCCATATAAGAGTAATGGTATAACTATACTCTTATACATTCCCCTCTTTTCTTCCATGGACAAAGTTCTTTGTCTCCACAGACTCCTCAATGCACCACTCGCCTTTTTCCCCTCGTCAATTCTATGACTCGCCTCATCTTTCATAGACCCATCTGCTGACATGTCCACTCCTAAATATCTGAACACATTCACCTCCTTACTATCTCCCTCCAATCTGATATGCAATCTTTTGTTGACATTTTTTTTTGTTATCCTCATCATCATACTCTTTCTTATATTCACTTTTAATTTTCTTCTCTTACATACCCTACCAAACTCATCCACCAACCTCTGCAACTTCTCTTCAGAATCTCCCAAAGGCACAGTGTCATCAGCAATGAGCAACTGTGACAACTCCCACTTTGTGTTAGATTCTTTATCTTTTAACCCCACACCTCTTGCCAACACGTGAACATTCACTTCTCTTATATAATCCCATCTATAAATATATTGAACAACCATAATGACATCACACATCCTTGTCTAAGGCCTACTTTTATTGGGAAATAATCTCCCTCTCTCCTACACACTCTAACCTGAGCCTCACTATCCTCGTAAAAACTCTTCACTGCTTTCACTAACCTACCTCCTATTCCATACATTTGCAACATCTGCCACCTTACCCCCCTATCCACCCTGTCATATGCCTTTTCCAAATCCACACCCCTACCCTTCCTGAAACCTTGTTTATCTGCTGTCCTACTCACTGTCTTACTCTTAATTCTTTCAATAATAACTCTACCATACACTTTACTAGGTATACTCAACAGACTTTCTTCTTTCTTTCAACACACCGGCCATATCCCACCGAGGCGGGGTGGCCCAAAAGGAAAAACGAAAGTTTCTCCTTTTACATTTAGTAATATATACAGGAGAAGGGGTTACTAGCCCCTTGCTCCCGGCATTTTAGTCGCCTCTTACGACACGCATGGCTTACGGAGGAAGAATTCTGTTCCACTTCCTTATGGAGATAAGAGGAAATAAACAAGAACTAGAAAGAAAATAGAAGAAAACCCAGAGGGGTATGTATGTGTATATATGCTTGTACATGTATGTGTAGTGTGACCTAAGTGTAAGTAGAAGCAGCAAGACGTACCTGAAACCTTGCATGTTCATGAGACAGAAAAATGGACACCAGCAATCCTACCATCATGTAAAACAATTACAGGCTTTCGTTTTACACTCACTTGGCAGGATGGTAGTACCTCCCTGGGTGGTTGCTGTCGACCAGCCTACTACCTAGAACTCGACAGACTTATTCCCCTATAATTTTTGCACTCTTTTTGTCCCCTTTGCCTTTGTACAAAGGAACTATGCATGCTCTCTGCCAATCCCTAGGTACCTTACTCTCTTCCATACATTTATTAAATAAAAGTACCAACCACTCCAAAACTATATCCCCACCTGCTTTTAACATTTCTGTCTCTATCCTATCAATCCCAGCTGCCTTACCCCCTTTCATTCTCTCCTCTGCCTCATGAACTTCCCCCACACTCACAACTCGCTCTTCCTCGCTCCTACAAGATCTTATTCCTCTTTGCTCTATACACGAAATCACAGCTTCCCTATCTTCATCAACATTTAACAATTCCTCAAAATATTCCCTCCTTCTTCCTGATACCTCTAACTCTCCATTTAATAACTCTCCTCTCCTATTTTTAACAATCAAATCCATTCGTTCCCTAGGCTCCCTCAACTTGTTAATATCACTCCTAAACTTTTCTCATTTTCAACAAAATTTGTTAATATCTCACCCATTCTCTCATTTGCTCTCTTTTACATTGCTTCACCACTCACTCAACCTCTCTTTTTCTCTCCATATTCTCCTCCCTCCTTGCATCACTTCTACTTTGTAAAAACCCTCACATATGCCAACTTTTTCTCTCTTACTACTCTCTTTACATCATTATTCCACCAGTCACTGTTCTTCCCTCCTATGCCTACTTTCCTGTAACCACAAACTTCTGCTGAACACTAACACTACAATTTTAAATGTACTCCATAAATCTTCAACCCCATTATGTAGTATATATTATAGGATATAAAATGTTAGAAGTTTTGTCACTTAGCTGAAAACTTGTTTGAAAAAATTATAATAATATTAGAGTAGAGCTTGAATTGAAATAGTGAACATTATGCACATTTTAAGCTAGAGGCTACTTTTTATGGCAAAACATTTGATAAAATACTTTAATAAATAATAGTTTTACTATTTATGTGTTACACCATGCAAGATATAAATAATGTCATAAGCTATAATTTTGTCTTCCTAATTTCCAGTTATAATTTTTTCACCTGTCTTTGATGCAACCTGTTACTCCCACTCTTTTTCCCATTCTGTTACAGAATCATCCTTTCATCCAGTAGGTGATGAATTGCCATGACCTTTACTGTTCTCTGGTATTTAAATCATTAAAAGATTTATTAATGTGGTTCAGTCTGCCTTTCTCAGGTTTGTTTGCTTCTTAAATAAGTATCATCCTATGGTAGCTAGATCAGATGATGTACATGTTCCTGTATTGCAATACCTACTCCTGCCAACACTGTCTTTTGTCTTGCACTTCATCAGTGTATCTGTTTTGAAGGCATCCTCTCCCTTTAATAAAAAACTGCAGTTCTTCCTTTTTTGGAGTCCCTGGGTATGTTGGGGTGTAACACTTTTACAGTGTTAACCCATTACTTTTACCAGCTCCATTTATATTGGCCCATTGCTCCTATCAGCTCCATTGGTAAACTGCTTAAATGTATGGTTAACAGGATATTTTATGTACAGGTAGTCCTTGAAGGCCCAGAATTTTGATCTCCATCAGTTTGTGTTTATACTCCATAGAGCCACAAATTTATAATGGCTGACTTTTTTGACCTTGAGAAGACTTATGATATCACCTAGCAATATCAGATCTTGTACTAGTCTCGTTCATTACGAGTTTTTTACTTGGATACTTTTGTATTGAGGTCAGTAAGAGCCTGAAGAATAAAAACCACAATAACTTTGCTGGAACAATATACATAGCATAAAACATTATTAGGCATAATACATCATATAGATTACGTATTACATATGGATGATGAAAAAGTGTATAAAACATATTTCAACTCTTTTGTTTACAATTTCAGTTCGTCGGCGAGCTTCAAAAAGAAAATTGGAAGGGTCAGCTGAAGATATATTGAACTGGCATATACATATATGTTCAGCTAACAATTTTCCCACTGCTGCTGGTTTGGCCTCCTCAGCTGCTGGGTATGCATGTCTTGGTAAGTCAGGCTGTCAACATCTGTGACATCTTTCCTCTGGGAGCTTCTCTTTGTTGAAGTAATGGCCTCAGGTAGACTCTCCCAAGACTTGGAAAAACCTTCAAGCATTGACATTTCGAGTAGGAAAACTTTAAATGTTTGTCTGAGAATTCCACATTTTGGTTTGTTATGAGTATGACACCCTTCATGGGAGGTGCCTTGATTCTGGTGAAGGGCACTTGATCCATGGTATTTGAGCTACCCTCCTCTTCCTAACATCAACTAGGATTACTGTACTTCCATTTCCTATGGGTTTAGAACTTCTTCAAGTATTTAATAATTCTTTAACAATAATATATTGAGTATCACATTCATGAAAGTTTCTACCAGTACTTATTTGCACGGAGAAGTAAGTAGGCCAAAACAATATCCTTTTAAAAGTAAGAAAATGCTGCATTTTTTCTGAATTTGTACTTTATTCCTATTAAATGAAATACAGTATACCTTTATACAACACATTTTATTGATGCATGTTTTTACTTTATTGTGGGTCATAGTACCGTCTTGCAGTCCTCTAGTTCTACACCATCCTGTTATCTTGAAAGAATGCCGTTAAGCCTGGTTGAAAATAAAAAAAAGTTAAAATATCCTCACTCCTCTGGCAGTGCCCAGATCAATATTTAATCATATCAGATAACTGACTCCTTTCCTTACCTATTACCAACCACCCATGTCTAAGCCATACACAAAATGGCAAAATGAATAATCTGCAGAAAAGCTCAGGCATATAGCATTATGTTTTGCTGTAATTACTGTAATTAGATGCACAGTAGTAAATATATACCAGAAGTGTTAATTGTATGTACAGTATGTGAAACTGGAACTTTTTCTTCATCCATTGTATGGGTTAGGTAACATTTTGGTAGGCATGCTCGCCACCACTCACAGTGAGTTGTGCACCACTTAGCACTATATGCAAAACTCAACATAATTCTCACATTTTTCTTTTTTTCAACAAACCGGCTGTATCCCACCGAGGCAGGGTGGCCCAAAAAAGAAAAACCAAAGTTTCTCTTTTTAAATTTAGTAATTTATACAGGAGAAGGAGTTACTAGCCCCTTGCTTCCGGCATTTTAGTCGCCTCTTACGACACGCATGGCTTACGGAGGAAGAATTCTGTTCCACTTCCCCGTGGAGAAATTCTCGTATACCTGTAACAAAAATTACTCTGACCTATACTGTATTGGGTGAGTAATGTAGGTACAGTATTAAGTACTTTAGTTTTTCAGTCACTAAAAGTACGGTAAGTTGTTTCTTTAGCATTGTAAGAGAAAAGCTTGATGTGTGGGTAGGAGACTACCACACATCACAACTAGCTCACATATTAGAGAAGAAACTCGCTTGGTCCTGGACCATTATCGATTCATTGGTGACTTGCAACTTAATAATGATCAATGATGGACTAAAAGCATTCTTCTTGTTTTGTTTCCAGTGTGTAGACTGGGTGTCAGTTGCTCTAGTTATAGTATTGACTTTTATTCTTCACCGGTATTAACCATGCACTTAACTTAGGCTGTCAATATGTGTACAAAATACTTAACTTTGAGACTAAAGCATTCTATTTTGTAGGAAATAATTTGAGATGGGACCTATCAACCGTAGATGTTCACTTCATATCATTTAAGAAAGAATTTATTAAGCATACGTGCCACCAGGCTTCATGTGCTATGCACCACGTAGTCCTCTGAGCACAAAAGTTCAAATTCATTTCCTAAAAGATTTGACACATTTTTTTTACCTATACAGTGGACCCCCGGTTAACGAACTTTTTTCATTCCAGTAGTATGTTCAGGTGCCAGTACTGACCGAATTTTTTCCCATAAGGAATATTGTGAAGTAGATTAGTCCATTTCAGACCCCCAAACATACACGTACAAACGCACTTACATAAATACACTTACATAATTGGTCGCATTTGGAGGTGATCGTTAAGCGGGGGTCCACTGTATTTGGTGATTTTTGCAGGTATTAGTATTACGCAGTGTAACAGTATTGTGCTATGTAAGAAGAACACTTATCATCACTTTTGAGCCAATTATTTTTTCGTTTTTGAGTTCATGTTTTTTTTTAGTTAGAACCCTTTGATTTCTTAGAATGGTGTTTACTGGGAAAATAGACCTCATCGAACAGTGCCCCTTTAAACAAAATTTATTTTGTGGGGAAACACACCTATAGTGTTGAATGAGGTTGTCTGTACAGTATTTGCTAATACATGTATGCCAATATTTTGCAGGTCTAATACTGGTTGTCTATCAGGATAAAATATGTACATTGTATTTAATGAAGTACTCAACCTATGTATTATTATTATAATTAAAACTAAGCGCTAAATCCACCAGGTCATTCAGTGCAAGGATTGGTGGAGGCTCAAGCTTCTGCCTTCTAATTGGGGCCTAATCTCTGGCCAGAATGTGAATTATATTCCTGTTTTATTTTAGAGCCAAGATATCTTTGATACCTGAAAATTCATTTACTGCATATGTATGGTATATTTACATGATGTGTAATTCTTCTTTTAAAATAATATAATTTCCTGCATGTCACTGGGAAAAAAAAATTATAAACATGTATATTCCAACATTGGGCAAACTATTTAATTTTAAAATATTAAATTTAAATGTAAAGTTTTCATAAATATTTCTCTGCAGTGTATGCTCTTGGGCAAGTGTATGGCATAGAAGGGGATTTGTCTTCCATTGCTCGTCAGGGATCAGGGAGTGCTTGTCGCAGCATTTATGGAGGCCTCGTCAGGTGGCATAAAGGAGAGTTGGAAGATGGCACTGACTCTATAGCACGACCAATTGCTCCTGCAGATCACTTTCCCAATCTAAGAGTCATTATTTGTGTGGTGAGTCTTCAATATTTGTGCTTTTATTGGATTTTTTTTGGTTACATTATCATTTATTTCTCACTAAAGTAGGGTTACTCAAAGAAACGCACACATTCACCTTCACTCGTTCAATAGCTGTCTTGCCAGAAATGTATGGACATCACATTTCAAATGACTCTTCTGATTACAAAGTCCTCACTCATCCTTCTGAGTGCAGGTACTATTTCCAACTTGCAGGACTCAAATCTGGCTGACTGGTTTCATTGAATTTTTTCATAAATGTTACTTTGCTCGCACTCCAGCAACATGTCTAAACCCAAAAACCGCTTCTCTCCCTATTTTGATAAATTGTAACAACACATGCATACCTACTGTATGTGTAAGCCCCTTTTTATTAAAACCTCCTTCATCCCTTTCTGGAATGTGCCTTATACTTTCCATCTTTCCATTCACAACACTATGCACCGTCTTGCTTCATCCTCTCTGAATGTCTAGTCTATCTCTACAGTACTTCCTCTACTCTGAATTATACCTTTCAAACCCTCACATCGTCTGTATAATATATGTATTGTGTATACTGAAACCTTGTTTGTTTCAGGCCAATTCTGAGCGTAAAAAGACAGGCAGCACAGATGGAATGAGACAAACTGTTCAGACTTCAAAATTAATGCAGCATCGTATCAAAGAATCCGTTGTTTCTCGAATGGAGTCCATGATAAAGGTATGATCATTATTCCATATTTATTAAAAAAATTGTTGTCATTTATAGTTCTTCTGGGTACATTTTGTAGTAACCAATAATACCATAATTATAGAAGCAGTTATGCTTGTAGTATCCCATTTTCAGTGTTTAGTCTTGTAATGGTGCAAAGTTTCCAGCCATAGTATGCACTGCTTCTTCTTGGTTCTCACTTCAGCAGTGTACCATTCTGTTTCTTAAAAAAATTCTAGCATCCTTTCAGCACCTTGCTTTTTTAACAGTGATTTTCTCATATTCAAAACATCCTCAACAGTACCTAAACTGTCTCCATTCACCTCAAAGAGTTGCACAGTAAGTTGAATGCTTGGTTATGTCATATCTGGTTGTTTCATGTAACTTTTAAGGATTTTCTTAAATATATTTTTTCTTGGTTCATGTTTTATCACATCAGTCATTTACCACCAAGGTAAGGTAACCTAAAGAAACAACACTTTCACTATAACTTATTCAGTAGCTCTCTTGTGGTGCTCACACCTCTGGAAAGCATATCTGCCTAACCAGGTTTCCTGAATGTCTTCATGTGTTACCGTACTCCTCCAACAAAATGTCAAATTCCAAGAATCGCTTGTCTCCACTCTGATCTAACATACTCTTCATTTATATACATTTCATAACTTATAAACTCTTTATTTAGTTGTTAATTATTAGGTTGATGCAGTATGTGGATACAATATCAGGTTTTCAGATCTCTTGTCAGTGACAATGAATCAGTTTACCATTTCTTGTAGGGTTAGATTTTTTGAGCAGTCTCAAATATAATGAAGTGCATGGCCCTGTCTCTTGTCCACAAACTTTATACTTTATACATGATGAACTGCCAAGTTATATAGCCTAATCTTAGTCTAGCAATATTTTTCAAATTCAAGACTGCATTATTTACAGAATTTTTCTGTTCATTGTTGCACAATTTTTCAGAAATTTTAATCTGTTAATTTCATTTAGGCTTGATTAGTTTAATTAATTTTTTAATTTACACATTGGCCATTTTTCTGCCAAACCAGGGTGACCCAAAAAAGAAGAAACACTTTCAACATCATTCATTCCATCACTGTCTTGACAGAGGCATGCCTACACTAGTTTAAAAAACTGAAACATATCAACACCCGTCTTTCAGAGAGCAGGCACTGTACTTCCCACCTCCAGGACTCAGTCCAGCTAACTGGTTTCCCTGAATCTCTTCATAAATGTTACTTTGCTCACACTCCAACAGCACATCAGGTCATAAAAACCATTTGTCTCCTCTTGCTCCTATCTAACATGCTCACACATGCTTGTTGGAAGTCAAAGTCCCTCACACACAAAGCCTCCTTTACCCTCTTCTTTTAACCTTTCCTAGGCTGACTCCTATTCCTCATTCCTTCCACTACAGATTTATATGCTCTCCAAGTCATCAGCCCTCTGGATAATACTTTTAGTAACCCCTGCACCTTCTAATCTCCAAACTATGGATTTATGGATTCTTAGCATTATATTCACAGTGCACATTGCCCTCAGACATGACATCTTCACTGCCTCCAGCCTTCTTCTTGTTGCAACATTCACCACCCATGCTTCACACCCATATTGGTATAACTATACTCTCATACATTTCTCTCTCTGCTTCCATGGATAATGTTCTTTGTCTCCACAGACTCCTTAGTGAACCACTCACCTTTTTCTCCCCTCATCAATTCTATGATTCACTTCATCTTTCATAGACCCATTTGCTGACAAGTCCACTCCCAGATATTTGAGTACAATCACTTCCTCCATACATTCTCTCTCTAATTTGATATCCAGTCTAGCATTACCTAAATTTCTTTTTATCCTCATCACCTTACTTGTTTTCTATGTTGACTTTTAATTTCCTTCTTTTATATACCCTACCAAACTTGTGCACCGACCTCTGCAACATCTCTTCAGAATGTCCCAAAAGCACAGTGTTGTCAGCAAAAAGCACCTGTGACAACTCCCCCTTTGTGTTAGATTCTTTATCTTTTAACCCTACACCTCTAGAAATATATATTGAACAACCATGATGACATCATGTATCCTTGTCTAAGCCTTACTTTTACTGGGAAATAATTTCCCTCTCTCTTACATACTCTAATCTGAGCTTCACTATCCTTGTAAAAACTCTTCGCTGCTTTCAGTAACCTACCACATATTCCATACATTTGCAACATCTGCCACATTGCCCTCCTATCCACCCTATCATATGCTTTTTCCAAATCCACAAATGTAACAAAAGCTTTACCCTTATCTGAATATACTGTTCACCTATATGTTTCACTGTAAACAATTGGTCTACACACCCTCTGCCTTTTCTAAAACTTCCTTGTTATAATAACTCTGTAATAAAGTTGGTAGAATAACCGACAATATGTAAAGTAAAAGGACACAAATGCAACTAATGTGACTTTTTATTGTGGCAACGTTTCGCTCTCCAGGAGCTTGATAAATCTCCTTTTACAGTAATAACTCTGTCGTATATTTTACCAGATATACTCGACAGGCTTTTTTTGTTTTTTTTAACAAGTCGGCTGTCTCCCACCTAAGCAGGGTGACCCAAAAAGAAAGAAAATCCCCAAAAAGAAAAATACTTTCATCATTCAACACTTTTACCTCACTCACACATAATCACTGTTTTTGCAGAGGTGCTCAGAATACAACAGTTTAGAAGCATATACATATAAAGATACACAACATCCCTCCAAACTACCAATATCCCAAACCCCTCCTGTAAAGTGCAGGCATTGTACTTCCCATTTCCAGGACTCAAGTCTGGCTATATAAAAATAACCGGTTTCCCTGAATCCCTTCACTAAAAATTACCCTGCTCACACTCCAACAGCTCGTCAGGTCCCAAATACCATTCGTCTCCATTCACTCCTATCTAACAATGCTCATGCACGCTTGCTGGAAGTCCAAGCCCCTCGCCCACAAAACCTCCTTTACCCCCTCCCTCCAACCCTTTCAAGGATGACCCCTACCCTGCCTTCCTTTCCCTACAGATTTATACGCTCTCCATGTCAATCTACTTTGATCCATTCTCTCTAAATGACCAAACCACCTCAACAGGCTTATTTCCCTATAATTTTTACTCTCTTTTGTACCTTTTGACTATACAGAAGAATTATGCATGCTCTCTGCCAATCCCTAGGTATTTAACCTTCCCCTCTTCAATACATCGATTAAATAAAAGCACCAACCATTCTAAAACTATATCCCCACCTGCTTTTAGCATTTCAGTCTTTATCCCATCAATCCCAGCTGCTTTACCCCCTTCTATCCACTGCCTCACACACCTCCCTCACACTCACTACTGGCTCATCCTCACTCCTCCAAGATATCATATAACAAATATTAACTTGTTTTTACATATAATTACCAGACTATAACGCATGGCATATTGTAATATTTAAAGCATGTCGTTTCTCATGAATGCTTAAGCACAGTTGGAAATGGGCTGAACATTGATAACATCTCATAGCCTACTTATATCTCACAGGTCTCTTTTTAACGGTCTTAACTTTCTTTTTGCTTCCAATTAAGAGATTCTCTCTCTTTTTTTCCATTTCTCTTTTATCTCTCACTTGTCATGTAGAAGATCAAGCTTCCACAGCCATTTACACTAAATGACACACAAGGGTTTAGTACAATTGTGTAATTAACTCAGTGGCCTGCTAAGGCTACCCAGGGTAACCCAAAGAAGAAAACACATCTACATAATAAAATACTGGTAATCTTTTCCTCTGCTTTTGTAGTATATGTATTGTATACATATTCATAAGCACTTATTATATTCTCTTTGCTGCTCTGTGCCAACAGGCTACAATATCTTAAATGGGCATTCTGATATATATGTGATAGTTCCTTGATAATGTGAGAAGTCATGAAAGTGCTTGGAATTTCACTATTCTTTTACAATGGTTGTTTTGCATGTAACTATATTCATATTAGTCAACAAGAGGTTGAGAACACAGTAATGTGCACAACAATTGAGAAGTGATATTTATTTCTATTTGAAGGAATATAATGTTTTATTAAGTGTATTTGAAATTCTTAGTGTTCCATGAATTTTTCTTCCACAGGCAATCAAGGACAAAAATTGGCCTGCCTTCTGTGATCTTACAATGGCTGACAGTAATGAGATGCATGCAGTCTGTCAGGACACTTTTCCACCCTGTGTGTACATGACAGACACTTCACATGCTGTGGCTAACCTTGTACATCAGTACAATGATCTCAAAATTTCTCAACGTGACATTAATCATAAGGTAATAATAATGTATAAATATCATCCATTGGTTTTATAAAGCTTGAAGCAAAGTCTTTTGGAAGGCATATTTAAGTTAGCTTCTAGGTATAGCAGTGAAAATAAATACAGTGGACCCTCAACTAACGATTTTAATCCATTCCAGAGAGCTTGTCCTTAGCCGAATTTATCGTTAGCTGAATTAATTTTCCCCATAAGAAATAATGGAAATCCAATTAATCCGTTCCAGACACCCAAAAGTATTTAAAAAAAAAAATTTTTTTTACATGAAATATACATTTCCCTACACAGAAAACAATGAGACATGCAGAATAAATACATAAATAAATACTAAAATGACACTTACCTTTATTGAAGAGTATTGATGAGTGATGAGACACTGTTTTTCTTCAACACTCTAGGATTTTCAGAGTGATACATGAGTAAAGGCTTCACTTTGCAATCCCCACTAGCATTACAACAAAACATGAGAGTTAGCCTGTCTTTCATAGGCTTGTGTCCTGGGAGTGCCTTTTCCTCCTGAGTAATGTAGGTCCTGTTTGGCATTTTCTTCCAGAACAGCCCTGTTTTGTCACAATTGAACACTTGTTGGGGTTAGAATTTTTCAGCTTCGCCATGCCTTATCACACTGTGTATGCCACTACGATTCTTAAATCTCTCAAACCAACTTTTGCTGGCCTTAAATTCACCAATATGAGCACAAGTTCCAGGCTTTTTTTCCTGTTCCCCTGGATGTTAGTCGACTGGTGTGGGCCGCATCCTGGGGGACAAGATTAAGGACCCCAATGGAAATAAGTTAGACAGTCCTCGATAATGCACTGACTTTCTTGGGTTATCCTGGGTGGCTAACCCTCTGGGGTTAATTGTTTCTTGGTAATTGTTTCTTGTTAAGCCACACCAACAAAAGTCTCTCCACATCTTTGAATAGTACAGCTGACGGTGGCGCAGCAGCAGCTGACGGTAGTGAAGCAGCAGCAACAGCTGACCGTGGTACAGCAGTAGCTGACGGTGGTACAGCAACAGCTGATGGCGGTGCAGCATCAGCAGCTGACCGTGGTACAGCAGCAGCTGATGGTGGTGTAACAGCAGCTGACCATGGTACAGCGGCAGCTGACTGGTGCAGCAGCAGCTGATGGTGGTTCAGCAGCAGCTGATGGTGGTACAGCAGCAGCTGACGGTGGTGCAGTATCAGCTGACCGTGGTACGATAGTATTTTGATAGTATTTCTCACCCTTTATCACAGGGTTGGCACTAGAAGCTTTCTTTGGGCCCATGGTGGCTTATTTAGCAGTTACAAGCACTAAAACCATTGAAATAATACAAAATGTATTAAATGTATGCATGGAACCGTCTGCCTTGGCTTGTAAACAATGGCACACTAGCTGAAGGCAGGGCATCTGAGGCGCTCAGGCTGGATGGACAGGCAGACGCGTTTGGGACAAATGTCCTTACCCGAGTTTTTCATCGTTGGTCGAGCCAATACTTTTACGCAAAAACGCATCGTTACCCGATTTTATAGTTAGTTGATGCCATCGTTGGTCAAGGGTCCACTCTATGCAGTAGGACAATAAGAAAGACCTCAGGATTAGAGGTTAGGATGAGGTCAGGATGAGGTAATCATCAGTCAGGTCCCAGTATAGACACAATCATAATTAATGAGGTGAGATATATTGGGCAGCATAGACACAACTAGAGAAAGCTGTATCAACATTAGTTTCCCAAAATTCTTCAGCCTTCTACCACCATATATGAGAGAGATTGCAAGAATATAGGTATAAGTTTTCAAGAGGAAATTGGATTACATCCTGAAACAAAGGACTAAATCACTTGGGTTATCATGGCTCTGCAGGCCTACATACTGCTGGCATCAACAGCCTGGTTGACCAGGCAGTCAACAACGAAGCTTGGTCATAAATAGAACTGAAGCAAGTCACAGATGTATCACAGTATATGGACATTAAAGATCACATTAGTTTTGTAATATAACTCTTTCCATTAAAAAAGTTGGGAATAATGTTACATATGAATAATGTGGTATGGAGGCACTTTAAATGGGGTTCTATGAACATACTAAGAGATAACATTAAGTGTAGAAAGATTAAGACTTTTCAACACTTTCACTTTGTATGTAAGGGGGAATTACCATCAGACCCTTGGCTGTCTTCTAGTTTAAAGTTGATAAGTTCTCAAATCAGTACCTGGTCAGCTGGGCTGTGGTCCATATGCTGGACAGTGTGTGGCCACCACCAACAGCCTAAGTGATCAAGCAGTCCACCAGAAAGCCTTGTCTGAGAACAGGCCATTAGGTGGTAATCCCTGAAATCATCTCGAAACTAATATTACTTTCATCGTATTAGCAATATCGAGATTTGTGAACTCTAATGTAAGTATACCAAGGAGAAATGCAGTATTCCACGTCAGTTCCGTATATTTATGGTGTGCACCAATTTCTATGCTAAAATTTGAGTCTTTTTATTTTTGTGACCTCTATGCTGGTTACACTGTCAAAATGGTCAGATTGCTAATAAAATTAAATGTGAATTATACTGTTCAGTATTTAAACATGTATAACTTTTTTATTAGTAGAAATATAAATAGATTACTGATTTATTGGTACAATTTTTTAGGTAGCATTAAGCATTGGTTGCCATTATCACTTGCTCTGCTTCAGGTTTGCTACACATTTGATGCTGGTCCAAATGCTTGTTTATTTGTCCCTGGAGCTGTTGTGGAAGAAGTCTTAGCATTGTTACTTTTTGCCTTCCCACCCAGTTCATCACAAAGCCCTGCTGAGTATGTTAGAGGCATTCAGGCTCACCCAGTCACTCTGTCTAAGGTGAGTGGCATCTTTGTCATTTTATGTTTTAAGACAGTGGTTGTTTTCTACCAAGATAGGGTGTTCCAGTGAAGGAAACACATTCATTATCATTCATTCATTAGCTGTCTTTCCTAAAGTGTTCATGTATCATAATTCAGTGGCTCTGAACTACTATGTCCCAGCCCATCCATCCATCCTTAAGAATATAAGCACTGTACTTTGCATCTCCCATACTGGAACATTCCTTCCCATCTTTTTCAGGTGTAGGCACTGTACTTCCCACCTCCAGATATTTATTCATTATCAGGAAATAGGGCTACTTTTATTCTTTGAATAAAAACTTAGCCATTGTAAGCCTGAAATGTGGCTGAGAAATTTCTAGTCAGGATTGAGTAAGAATATATCCAATGTGGATTAAATTTGTATTCCATATATAGGTAGTAGGTTGGTAGACAGCAGCCACCCAGGGAGGTACTACTGTCCTGCCAAGTGAGTGTAAAACGAAAGCCTGTACGTATTTTACATGATAGTAGGATTGCTGGTGTCTTTTTTTTCTGTCTCTTAAACATGCAAGATTTCAGGTACGTCTTGCTACTTCTACTTACACTTAGGTCACACTATACATACATGTACAAGCATATATATATGCACACACCCCTCTGGGTTTTCTTCTATTTTCTCACTAGTTCTTGTTCTTGTTTATTTTCTCTTACCTCCATGGGGAAGTGGAAAAGAATTCTTCCTCCGTAAGCCATGCGTGTTGTAAGAGGCGACTAAAATGCCGGGAGCAAGGGGCTAGTAACCCCTTCTCCTGTATATATTACTAAATGTAAAAGGAGAAACTTTCGTTTTTTTCTTTTGAGCCACCCTGCCTCGGTGGGATACGGCCAGTGTGTTGAAAGAAAGAAGAAAAGGAGAAACTTTCGTTTTTCCTTTTGGGCCACCCCACCTCAGTGGGATACGGCTGGTGCGTTGAAAGAAAGAAATATCATAACACTACAGTTTTAGGGCTGAATCACCCTTATGTTTGTGGTGTATTTCTTTTAGTAGCTAATACTGTACGCATATGAATATGAATAATGAAATTGTAGAAATTTATGCATACAAGATAATAAAGAAAAATAAACACATCAGTTACCTCATTGAGCATAATTCCAAGATGTGGAACGTATTGCAGAACTGCAAGTCCATTCATTGTTCAAGTTTTATTATCATCATAAAACCTCAAATAATTTATTAGATTTATGGGCAAGCCAATGTCCTAATGCATCTACACTTGTACTCAAGTATTTCACTCAAGGGGGTTCCTTGATGCTGGTGAGGGGCTTCTGATACAAGGAATTGGATTTGTTTTCTTCCTTGGATTAAAACTGCCTCCATTACACAGGCACTTTATGATCCCCCTATGGATTTAGTTCTTCCCTCTAAGTATAATAATAATAATCTGCATGTTATGAGTACTCCTCATACATTATAATTCTGAAGGTTAAGTAATCTTTTCCTTCATCCTTGTAGATGTTGAAAAACCAAGTAGGGAATAGATTATTTGAGAGTAGGCTACACCTTAATTTTTATGTTACCCACAACAGCTTTTACCCACCAAAATAGTGACCCAAAGAAGGAAATGCATTCACCATCTCAAATTCAGTAGCTGTTTTACCATGAGTGTTTTAACATTACAAATCAAATAATCCTCTGAATCATAACATCCCCACCCATTCTTCAGAGTGAAGGCACTGTACTTTCCACTTCCAGAACTTCTTTCTTCTTTCTTTCAACAAACCGGCCGTATCCCACCTAGGCAGGGTGGCCCAAAAAGAAAAACAAAAGTTTCTCTTTTTAAATTTAGTAATTTATACAGGAGAAGGGGTTACTAGCCCCTTGCTCCCAGCATCTTAGTTGCCTCTTACAACACTCATGGCTTACGGAGGAAGAATTCTGTTCAACCTCCCCATGGAGATAACAGGAAATAAACAAGAATAAGAACAAGCAAGCGTGCGTGAGCGTGTTAGATAGGAGTGAATGGAGATGAATGGTACTTGGGACCTGACGATCTGTTGGAGTGTGAGCAGGGTAATATTTAGTGAAGGGATTCAGGGAAACCGGTTATTTTCATATAGTCGGACTTGAGTCCTGGAAATGGGAAGTACAATGCCTGCACTTTAAAGGAGGGGTTTTGGGATATTGGCAGTTTGGAGGGATATGTTGTGTATCTTTATATGTGTATGCTTCTAGACTGTTGTATTCTGAGCACCTCTGCAAAAACAGTGATAATGTGCGAGTGTGGTGAAAGTGTTGAATGATGATGAAAGTATTTTCTTTTTGGGGATTTTCTTTCTTTTTTGGGTCACCCTGCCTCGGTGGGAGACGGCCGACTTGTTGAAAAAAAAAAAAAAAAGAACTAGTAAGAAAATAAAAGAAAACCCAGAGGGGTGTGTATATATTTTTTTTTTTTTTTTTTTTTTTTAACAAGTCAGCCGTCTCCCACCGAGGCAGGGTGACCCAAAAAAGAAAGAAAATTCCCAAAAAGAAAATACTTTCATCATCATTCAACACTTTCACCACACTCACACATTATCACTGTTTTTGCAGAGGTGCTCAGAATACAACAGTTTAGAAGCATACACATATAAAGATACACAACATATCCCTCCAAACTGCCAATATCCCAAAACCCCTCCTTTAAAGTGCAGGCATTGTACTTCCCATTTCCAGGACTCAAGTCCGACTATATGAAAATAACCGGATTCCCTGAATCCCTTCACTAAATATTACCCTGCTCACACTCCAACAGATCGTCAGGTTCCAAGTACCATTCGTCTGCATTCACTCCTATCTAACACGCTCACGCACGCTTGCTGGAAGTCCAAGCCCCTTGCCCACGAAACCTCCTTTACCCCCTCTCTCCAACCTTTTCGAGGACGACCCCTACCCCGCCTTCCTTCCCCTATAGATTTATATGCTTTCCATGTCATTCTACTTTGATCCATTCTCTCTAAATGACCAAACCACCTCAACAACCCCTCTTCTGCCCTCTGACTAATACTTTTATTAACTCCACACCTTTTCCTAATTTCCACACTCCGAATTTTCTGCATAATATTTACACCACACATTGCCCTTAAACAGGACATCTCCACTGCCTCCAACCGTCTCCTCGCTGCTGCATTTACCACCCAAGCTTCACACCCATATAAGAGTGTTGGTACTACTATACTTTCATATATTCCCTTCTTTGCCTCCATAGATAATGTTTTTTGACTCCACATATACCTCAATGCACCACTCACCTTTTTTCCCTCATCAATTCTATGATTAACCTCATCCTTCATAAATTCATCCGCCGACACGTCAACTCCCAAGTATCTGAAAACATTCACTTCTTCCATACTCCTCCTCCCCAATTTGATATCCAATTTTTCTTTATCTAAATCATTTGATACCCTCATCACCTTACTCTTTTCTATGTTCACTTTCCACTTTCTACCTTTACACACATTCCCAAACTCATCCACTAACCTTTGCAATTTTTCTTTAGAATCTCCCATAAGCACAGTATCATCAGCAAAAAGTAACTGTGTCAATTCCCATTTTGAATTTGATTCCCCAAAATTTAATCCCACCCCTCTCCCGAACACCCTAGCATTTACTTCCTTTACAACCCCATCTTTATTATTATTATTATCACACTGGCCGATTCCCACCAAGGCAGGGTGGGCCGAAAAAGAAAAACTTTCACCATCATTCACTCCATCACTGTCTTGCCAGAAGGGTGCTTTACACTACAGTTTTTAAACTGCAACATTAACACCCCTCCATCTATAAATATATTAAACAACCATGGTGACATTACACATCCCTGTCTAAGACCTACTTTTACCGGGAAGTAGTTTCCCTCTCTTCTACACACCCTAACCTGAGCCTCACTATCCTCATAAAAACTCTTTACAGCATTTAATAACTTACCACCTATTCCATATACTTGCAACATCTGCCACATTGCTCCTCTATGCATTCTATCATATGCCTTTTCTAAATCCATAAATGCAATAAAAACTTCCCTACCTTTATCTAAATACTGTTCACATATATGCTTCAATGTAAACACTTGATCTACACATCCCCTACCCACTGTGAAACCTCCTTGGTCATCCGCAATCCTACATTCTGTCTTACCTCTAATTCTTTCAATTATAACCCTACCGTACACTTTTCCTGGTATACTCAGTAAATTTATTCCTTTATAATTTTTACAGTCTCTTTTGTCCCCTTTCCCTTTATATAAAGGGACTATACATGCTCTCTGCCAATCCCTAGGTACCTTCCCCTCTTTCATACATTTATTAAACAAAAGTACCAACCACTCCAACACTATATCTCTCCCTGCTTTTAACATCTCTGTCATGATCCCATCAGTTCCAGCTGCTTTACCCCCTTTCATTCTACGTAATGCCTCACGTACCTCCCCCACACTTACATTCTGCTCTTCTTCACTCCTAAAAGATGGTATACCTCCCTGACCAGTGCATGAAATTACTGCCTCTCTTTCTTCCTTAACATTTAAAAGTTCCTCAAAATATTCTAGCCATCTACCTAATATCTCCATCTCCCCATCTACTACCTCCCCTACTCTGTTTTTAACTGACAAATCCATACTTTCCCTAGGCTTTCTTAACTTGTTTAACTCACTCTAAAATTTTTTCTTATTTTCATTAAAATTTCTTGACAGTGCCTCTCCCACTCTATCATCTGCTCTCCTTTTGCACTCTCTCACCACTCTCTTTACCTTTCTTTTACTGTCCATATACTCTGCTCTTCTTATAACACTTCTGCTTTGTAAAAACCTCTCATAAGCTACCTTTTTCTCTTTTATCACACCCTTTACTTCATCATTCCACCAATCCCTCCTCTTTCCTCCTGCCCCCACCCTCCTATAACCACAAACTTCTGCCCCACATTCTAATACTGCATTTTTAAAACTATTCCAACCCTCTTCAACCCCCCCACTATATGCTTGTACATGTATGTGTAGTGTGACCTAAGTGTAAGAAGTAGCAAGACGTACCTGAAATCTGCATGTTTATGAGACAGAAAAAAGACACCAGCAATCCTACCATCATGTAAAATAATTACAGGTTTCCATTTTACACTCACTTGGCAGGACAGTAGTACCAACCTACTACCTAGAACTTCCAGAACTTGAGTATGAATTTTTTCATAATTGTTGCCTTGTTCACACTGCAACAACATGTCATAACACAAAAACCACTTGCTCTATTTAGACATGCTCACATATACCTGTTTGATGTTCAAGTCCTGCTATTGAAAACCTATTTCACCAACTTTCTGGGAGATCTGCTGCATCTGCCATCCATTATTTTATTATATATGCCATTATTTTAATATATATACTGATGGAGTGTAAGAAGATTAACATTAACGGAGGAATTCAGGGAAACCAGTTAACTGAAATTGAGGAAGGGTGAAAAGTTGCGTTGGGAGAGTAATCTAATTGTGATTCCAGCACATTTCTGGAAAGACTCCAACTGAGTGAATGTGTTTTCTTCTTTGGGTCATCGTGCCTTGGTGGAAGATGACCTTTGAGTTAAAAAAAAAATTATTATTATAACAAAAAATGACAACATAAACTATGCCTGTATAGGCCTTGTTACATGAAGCTTTCACAATTTTGTACATAAATCAACCAAAAAATCTTAACCCTATCTTAATGGTAGGAAGTGTGTAGTCATTCTGATGCAAGGCAGATTGCTTCCTTCAAGGCAAGAAACATCACCATGTTCCATGGAGGTCTGTTTATTTCCAGGAACTGACATCCATGGCTGGCGAAGATATTGAAAGTGGAAAATTAATGTACCTAATTCATACCAAAGTAGGTGATGGACCTCGAGTGATACCTGATGCTGATGAGAGTCTTCTAGATGCAACAACAGGTTTGCCAAAGCCAGCTAGTGGTGCTGCATAGGGCTGGATAAGTAGAAGTAAAATCTGGAGCCCATGCAGAAGGCTGCTATTCATTTGTTTGCAGTTATTGTTTCAACATATCTAAAAGAGTTTAACTTAAAGGATAAATAGAATTATATGAGAAAGGTATTATGCTCTCTAGAATTGATATATGTAGTTCAAAAACAAAATAAAAAGTATTGCTAAATTTCAAGCCCTGTAGGTGTATAGTCATACAGTATGTTAACAGTGCAATAAAAAGGGTTAACATACTCAAATAAAGCTGATGGAGTATGATGGTCTTTAAAGAAATTGCTTGATTAAGCACAGATTGTGACAGCTGAATGTCATATTTACTGAGCCGGATTCAATATATTTAACCCTTTCAGTGTCAGTCACGTTGTTCAACGGCTTTGAAGCCAGCATCAGTCCCTGTAGTACTACACCATGAGTTCAGCTCACTCAAATAAGCTGTGAATGGTAACTTTGGGCCTAGATATGAGAGAATGGGTCTAGGCGATAAGTGTGCACCATATAAAAAAAATCCTGCAGCACGCAGTGCTGCTGTTGTGGTTAACATAAAAATTAAGGCATAGCCTACTCTCAAATAATCTATTCCCTACTTGGTTTTTCCACATCTACAAGGATGAAGGAAAAGATTAAAACATTGACTGTACAGTGTATTTTCGTATGGCTTTTATGGTTGTATTATCAGTTTCATTTTATAGAATGGAACATATAGAAATAGAGATGATTTTGAGTGGTTTCAGGACTTAAAGTAGCTTGAAATTGAGCTCAAAGTAGCAGAAATGTTCAATTTTTGCCAATATTCCAATAAGCGTCCATCTGGCCAGTCTAATATGCATTTAGGAATGCACTGACATTATTTTTACAATTATTACAATAATGCAGTACAGTAGTCTGCATAACAGTAAATCTTCTATTTTTAGTATGAATAAAAATTCAAGCTGGAAAGCAAGTGTAATATAAGAGAGGCCTGGGAACATAACTAATGAACAGAGGGAATGTTTTTTTAGTGCCAGGAATGTCTACATTGTTTATTCTGAACCCTATTTCTAAATTGGCATTTTTTAATTTTGTGTGAAATTGGCCAAATTACCAATTTCTGATCACTTTATTGGATAGTTGAAATAGGTAAATGGGTGTTTCTTGTACTCAGTTGATAAAATAGAAGGAATACCAGCAAAACAGGTATGAGTTTGGTCAACTGGAACAATGGAATTGGCCAAAAACAGGGTGCAAAGCGGGCAAAATCACTGATGTGTAAATATCGCCGAGATCACTAACTTTGTGATAGTGTAATTCCATGAGTTTTCCATCAAATTTAATACTTTTGGTTTCACTACCTTCAGAAAAAGATTCTCTATCATTTCTTAAGTTTTTTTTTTTTACCTAGAGAGAGAGAATTTGAGATCAGGAGTCTCAACCCTGAAAGGGATATAATATGTGTGCTTGTATTGTATATTTAATTTGATGATCATTCCACCTATATCTGTACCTAACACATTAATAAATCATTACCCAAAATTAAATGGAATCATGGAAAATACTGTACTTAAACAGCTTCTAGGAGAGAACTTATGTTTTACTCTGAAGTCCTTTTACTAGCTGCTTCAAAGCTGTACATCATCACAAAATAATAATAAGTCAGACTCTAATGGTAATAGGCTTACCTTCACCAGTCACAGATCAGATCAGACTCGGAAAAAATTAACAAGTACACTGTAATGTGCAAGTTTTAATAGATAGTGACATGCAGTTTGGCAATTTGAGTGAGGAACTTATTAATTGCATATTTTAGGCCACATTTAAGTTTAGACTGAAATATTAATTTGGAAATAATAGAAAGTTACCTTTTGTAGGTCCCTCATATCCTCAGCCTATTTATATGATCAAATTAAAGATAGTATTACACACGATTTTGAGATTTAAAATATGCACATGCATTTCTGCAAAATAATTGTTAGTTCAAAATGTGCAGAGTACAACACTTCCATAGTGCCTTCCATATATTTGTAGCTTGCTTCCTACAGTACCAAGAAGCTTTATGAAAGTGTTTTGGAAAATATAAGAATGCATAATGTTATTGATCATTGCTATACTTCAAAGCAATGTTTGTTTAACTTATAAGAAAAGTACCATACAGTATTATATTTATGATCTGTCTTCACTTCAAACCTAACCAATAGAGATAACCGTAACCTTGAAATACGTTCTTGAGAATATAAACATGTTTAACTATGTGTAGAGTAAGCCCTCTCAAAATGCATGGGTTACATTTCTGAAAATTAGGGCATACCATAAAATAGTATTATGTGAAAATATAGAACATGCAGGAAAAATAGTTACATTCCAGACCTTTCCAAATTTGACAAGCATTTTAATTATTTTACATGTACAGTACTATTCTTTCTTCTTTCTTTCAACACACCGAGGCAGGGTGGCCCAAAAGGAAAAACGAAAATTTCTCCTTTTACATTTAGTAATATATACAGCAGAAGAGGTTACCAGCCCCTTGCTCCTGGCATTTTAGTCGCCTCTTACAACGCGCATGGCTTACGGAGGAAGAATTCTGTTCCACTTCCCCATGGAGATAAGAGGAAATAAACAAGAATAAGAACTAGAAAGAAAATAGAAAACCCAGAGGGGTGTGCATATATGTGCTTGTACATGTATGTGTAGTGTGACCTAAGTGTAAGCAGAATTAGCAAGACATACCTGAAATCTTGCATGTTCATGAGACAGAAAAAAGGACACCAGCAATCCTACCATCATGTAAAACAATTACAGGCTTTCATTTTTACACTCACTTGGCAGGACAGTAGTACCTCCCTGGGCGGTTGCTGTCTACCAACCTACTATCTAGGTACAGTACTATTATTCTAGGTAAAAATTACTAAAGTATAACTTGCCTTACAGTCTAGTAGTGCTTTCTTGAGATGAAGATTATAGCGAGGGTTGATGTGGGCTCTGCTGGTCTGAGGTGTTCTTGTGTTGATACAGAATTGTCAGTAGTTGAAAGTTGAGTGGGAATACTCAAGTGTTCTGTAAATACATCTTTTATATATTTTCTTTCTTTCTTTCAACACACCGGCCGTATCCCACCGAGGCGGGGTGGCCCAAAAGGAAAAACGAAAGTTTCTCCTTTTACATTTAGTAATATATACAGGAGAAGAGGTTACTAGCCCCTTGCTCCCGGCATTTTAGTTGCCTCTTACAACACGCATGGCTTACGGAGGAAGAATTCTGTTCCACTTCCCCATGGAGATAAGAGGAAATAAACAAGAATAAGAACTAGAAAGAAAATAGAAGAAAACCCAGAGGGGTGTGTATATATGTGCTTGTACATGTATGTGTAGTGTGACCTAAGTGTAAGTAGAAGTAGCAAGACGTACCTGAAATCTTGCATGTTCATGAGACAGAAAAAAGGACACCAGCAATCCTACCATCATGTAAAACAATTACAGGCTTTCATTTTTACACTCACTTGGCAGGACAGTAGTACCTCCCTGGGCGGTTGCTGTCTACCAACCTACTATCTAGGTACAGTACTATTATTCTAGGTAAAAATTACTAAAGTATAACTTGCCTTACAGTCTAGTAGTGCTTTCTTGAGATGAAGATTATAGCGAGGGTTGATGTGGGCTCTGCTGGTCTGAGGTGTTCTTGTGTTGATACAGAATTGTCAGTAGTTGAAAGTTGAGTGGGAATACTCAAGTGTTCTGTAAATACATCTTTTATATATTTTACCCTGTAGTATTTTATAGATCTGACAGTTGTGAAGAGAACTGTGTATTATAAAACCTTCAACTCATCCAGCACTAAATACACCATCCAGTACTAAATACACACTGTTGTAAAGGTTCACCTTTTTTCTCTCGTGCAGTTTTAGAGTACATTAGAATTCTGTGCCTTATTATCTGAGCACTAAGTGGGGTCCCTATTTTTTTTTCCTCAGTCCACACATTATTTTGATCAGGTGACACTGTCCTATTTGATACACAAGTTTTTATTTATTCTCAGTGTTCCTAATTGTATGAATGGTTAATTCATTCCCACAAAATTATCTGGCAGTTTTTATTACATGTGAACCCCCTATTAGCATATCAACAGAATTGTAAAATCATACTTATTTTATTGAGCATTCCACTTGGGTGCCATAGTAAATATCTAGAGACCAGATACAGTGATGAATATATCCAAAATAGCTTGATAAACAGTGAGAGGCATAAGATGTTTCCAGGTGGTGTGGATTATCAGTGGAAGGTAATGAGTTATGTACAAGGGTGTGTAGTACCCAAATTTTGTACATAACATAATGTAGTACTAATATCTCATGTTAGCTGATTCTTTTATTTTTTTTTTTTATCATTCAAGCTGTCTCCCACCCAGGTAGAGTGACGTGATAAAGAATAAAACACTTTCACAGTCACTCATTCAGTTACTGTTTTGTCAGAATTGCACTGACATTACAATTCAGATGACCCAGACCACATCCCCAATCCTTCCAGAGTTAGGCACTGTACTTTCTACCTTCCGAACTCAAGTCCAGCGAACCAGTTTCCCTGAATCCCTTCATAAATGTTACCTTGCAGATTCCAGCAACATGTCAAATTATAAAAAAAATTTCCTTCACTTGCTCCTGTCTAACACGCTCACACAAACCTGTTGGATGTTCAAGTCCCTAGCACTCAAAACCTCTTTTATTCCCCACCTCTCTACAACTTTTTCTAGGATGACTTCCCTACTCCTTCCCTCCACCCCCAGATTAATATGCCTTTCTAGTCATCCTATTTTTCTCCATTCTCTCTAAGTCTCCAAACCACCTCAACAGCCGTCCTCATCCCTCTGAATAATACCTTTGGTAACTCCACACCTACTCTCCAAACTTTGAATTCACTACATAATATTCACACTTTCACCCTCTTCCTCAGTGCAACATTTTTGTGCACTATCAATTTTTTTTAGTTGCATCTCTCTAAATCATGTTTCAAGCAAATCACACATGATGTCAAATTCTAAGAGGGTTTACTGTACAGTGGAACCTCAAAAATTGAACTGCTCCCAACACAACCAGTTATGTAAGTGCATTTTTGTAAGTGCTTTTATAAGTGTATTTTTGAGGGTCTGAAATGAACTAATCTAATTTACATTATTCCTGATGGGAATAAATTCATTCGGTAAAGGCACTCGAACAGCCTTCTGGACCGAAGAAAGTTCGATATTTGAGGTTCCACTGTACATGAGTAGACAGATAAAAACAAGATGTTTATATATAGTATCTTGAAATGTGATGGCTACACTTCTGACAAGACTGCTATTGAATAAATAATGTGAATGTATTCACTTTGGGTTACCCTGCCTTGGTGGGATATAGCCAGTATATAGTTAAAAAAAATAAATATGGTTATTTTTTTTTCCTGGAAAAGAAATCATAATTTAATGAGTAAATTTTAAGATTGCAGTATTTATATGACTTACATGGAAAAGATTGATCTTTGTAGATGTTTACAAATTATTGATGATGAAAGACTGTATTGTCTTAAATAGGGAATAGTTGCTCTAATTTTATGGGTAGTTGCATCTGAAAACAGAAAACTTATAGTGTAAGTGTGTAGGAGAGAGGGAGATTACTTCCCAGTTAAAGTAGGTTTCAGACAGGGATGTGTAATGTCACCATGGTTGTTTAACATATTTATAGATGGGGTTGTAAAAGAAGTAAATGCTAGGGTGTTGGGGAGATGGGTGGGATTAAATTATGGGGAATCAAATACAAAATGGGAGTTGACACAGTTACATTTTGCTGATACTGTACTTCTGGGAGAGTCTAAAGAAAAGTCGCAAAGGTTAGTGGACGAGTTTGGGAGGGTGTGTGTGTAAAGGTAGAAAGTTAAAAGTGAACTTAGATAAGAGTAAGGTGATGAGGGTATCAAACGATTTATAAAAATTGGATATCGCATTGGAGGGAGGGAGTATGGAAGAAGTAAATGTATTCAGATACAGCCTCTCCTCACTTAGTGATGTACCCATTTACTGACCCCTCAGACTTAAAACGGGCTCTCTGACCAGTATGCACAACTATATTTTATATATTAGAGTTGATTTCCTCTGTTCTGTTTAATACAATATGTAGTACACTACTGCATAAACTTTTAAGAATGTACCAGAAATGTTATAAATAGTGCAGAGGTGACATTAAAACAATATCAAAGATGGTTAACACAAACTCACTACCATTATAGTATACTTTTCACTTAGCGATGAATTCGTTTACCAACATGGTCTCAGGAACGGAACTCCATCATTAAGTGACGAGAGGCTGTATTTGGGAGTCGACTTGTCAGCAGATGGCTTTATGAAGGATGAGGTTAACCATAGAATTGATGAAGGAAAAAAGGTGAGTGGTGCTTTGAGGTATCTGTGGAGACAAAAAACGTTATCCATGGAGGAAAAGAAGGGAATGTACGAGAGTATAGTGGTACCAGCAATCTCATATGGGTGTGAAGTTACTAAAAGTATTAGAGGGCTGAAGAGGGATTGTTGAGGTGGTTTGGTCATTTAGAGAGGATGGAACAAAGTAGAATGACTTAGCATATAAATCTGTAGGGTAAGGAAGGTAGAGTAGGAGTCGTCTTAGGAAAGATTGGAGGGAGGGGGTAAAGGAGGTTTTGTGGGTGAGGGGCTTGGACTTCCAGCAAGCGTGCGTGTGTGTGTTAGATAGGAGTCAGTGGAGACAAATGGTTTTTGGGACCTGACAAGCTGTTGGAGTGTGAGCAGGGTAATATTTTGTGAAGCGAGTCAGGGAAACTGGTTAGCCAGACTTGAGTCCTGGAGGTGAGAAGTACAATGCCTGCACTTTAAAGGAGGGATTTGGGATATTGGCTATTTGGAGGGACATATAAACTGTCATATCTGAGTGCCTCTGCAAAGACAGTGATTATGTATGAATGATGAAAGTTTTTTCTTTCCTTTTGGGTTTTTTTCTTTTTGGGTCATCCTGCCTTAATGGGAAACAGCCGACATGTTAAAAAAAAATCAATATTTTTTATTTTGCTTGAATAAACAAATTAAAATGATCATCTATAAATATTTAGAGTTTTAAAATATTTTAATAGAATTATAACAAAAAACTGAACTCATTGCTGAAATCTATATTAATCAAAATCAAATATAATACAGCATATTTCAGCTCAGTATGCTAATGTAAGTGGAAGAAGTGCAGTGAGAAATATAACTTGTGGAGTTTCACATTTGGAGACTTGGCAACACGCTTCACCTTGTTTACCATTCACTGTGAATGCCTTGATGCTGGTGAAGTGCTCTTGATACAAGGATTTGGAGCTATCTTCCTTGAATCAAACCTGATACCCTTCCATTCTGCAGGTACTACATGACCCTCTACAAGTTTAGCAATTCCCATGATTATAATAATCACTTTAATAGACTTTCAACTTTTTGTATAAGTATTGTTCACTGATGTAGTATTGCTTGCCATTAGTTTTCTCAAATTAGGGAGGCTGCCATTTTATACTGTAAAGGTTTAATTTTTGGCTACTCATAAATTGTTAAATTATTACTGTTTAGTGTAATTTGAGTCATTTAGTCACCTGTGCAAGGAATTGCTTGCATGTTAAGTACTGTGTACCTTGTAAGGGTATTTCACAGTTATTAGTCCCAGCCATGCGATTTGTTTTAATTTTAGTGTCACCAGTGTTTTTAGGGTATTAAATTTAAATTTTAGATTAGCAAAATTTTTTAGACATTTTTTTAATACTATACTTTATATTCAGAATAGCCTTAACTAGCCTTCTACAAATGAGGTCTTCCAGTGGATAATTTCTGCTTAGACACTCTAATGACTTAGCATTAACTAGGCAAGAAACTATTATAGTTAGGCAGCATTATTCATAATTGCATTAACTAGGTAACAAACTATAGTAGATAGGCAGCATTATACATAACTTTATATGTTGTAGTACAATAAGTCCTCACTTAATGTCATCAGTAGTTCTTGGAAACTGCGACTTTAAGTGAAATGATGTATAACAAAACCAATTTTACCATAGGCTAACTGATATAAACATCAGGGGTGCACAGTGCACCTTTAGCACTCGTATATTGGAATAAATGCTTGCAAAGCAAAAATTGTAAGGATCATCTCCTACCACCGGGCAGTTCAAAAACGAACGTGCAAACTCCACATAGACAGTGGTCCCGGCCGGGAATCAATTTTATTTTTCATCAGCGTTATGACAAAACCATGTCAAACGAAATGATGTGAAGTGAGGACTTATTCTATAGGCTTCATAGTAAACATATTTTTTGTGCATTTTAATACAGTTGTACTAGAACTGTATTGTTGATAATGTGACCACTTGTGATATGAAGCTGCATCTCCGTGTGTGACTGATATACGTGTATATTATTATGGGCTTCCAATTTTATTGAGGCACAAGAATGTACCCTTCAAGTTGACAGTGTTTATTTTTATTTACAGATTCAAAGAAATGTAATATAATCAGGAAAATAAATACAGTAGGGCCCCACTTATACGACAGGTTAGGTTCCATGCTACCGCCGTAAAGCAGAAATCGCCGTAAAGTGGAACGCCCTTTTTTTCCACTTATAAATGCATATAAATACTAGATAACAAATTTACACTAACATATATTAAGTTAGCAATAGTTAGCAATAGAACTAGGCATTAAAAACAAAAAAGTGAAATACACATATAGTACACGCATTACTTACCTTAAAATATTTGTAGTCTTAATGTAGGGTGAGATGAGTAGTATGTATTGTAAGAAATCAAGTGTGGTATGTATGGTAGCCAGCCAGGCTACCATACCAGGCCACCCCACCCACACATAATATGCTATGACATTTAAAGGGTCCCAGAGCAATAATATGCATATACAGTGCACTCCTTACTTACCTAAAATGTAGGGTCAGAGGTGAGTAAATGAGATAAAAACAAAAAATGAGAGAGAGAGAGAATGAATACATGAGAGAGGCCAACCAGAGAGTTATGTAAACAAACCAGGCAGACGCAGGTTTTGTAAACAAACCAGGCGATGCATCTGGTTTGTTTACAAGATACATTCTGTACAAGTTGTCTCCACGTTGATATAGTAGAATAAATAAAGAGCAATGCTCCCATTCTCATGTAACACCATTTTTAGAAGAAATGATGCTCTGAGTGAAGGCATACGAAAGGAATAATTTTCTACAGTTACCCCCAGTAATATTATAGTGTACACATTTTCTCAGATGTTGGACTAAAGGAAATGTTATTCTTGCCGTCACTCGTACAAGTCGTCTGGCTACCACATCTCATATTTGTTAATTTATTCTACAATGGGGTGTATTTATCATGTTTATATGTTTGGAATCTTGTTTCTTATATAATTTAGAAAAAATATCATAGCTAGATTAATGAAAATGTGTATATTACAGTAATATACGACATTAATGAGACTCGGTAATTATTATTGAGTACGTATTATTATTATTATTTTTTTTTATTATTGTTATCATCATTATTAATATGGTGTCTTGAGACATAAAACACTCTTACTGATTTTAATGTGTACCTGCATGCCAGCACAGTGTGTAAGTTTATTTAGGTACAGGTATACATAAGTATCAGTCTGTCTGTAGTGGAAGGAAGGCGGGGTAGGGGTCGGCCTAGGAAAGGTTGGAGGGAGGGGGTAAAGGAGGTTTTGTGTGCGAGGGGCTTGGACTTCCAGCAGGCGTGCGTGAGCGTGTTTGATAGGAGTGAATGGAGACGAATGGTTTTTAATACTTGACGTGCTGTTGGAGTGTGAGCAAAGTAACATTTATGAAGGGGTTCAGGGAAACCGGCAGGCCGGACTTGAGTCCTGGAGATGGGAAGTACAGTGCCTGCACTCTGAAGGAGGGGTGTTAATGTTGCAGTTTAAAAACTGTAGTGTAAAGCACCCTTCTGGCAAGACAGTGATGGAGTGAATGATGGTGAAAGTTTTTCTTTTTCGGGCCACCCTGCCTTGGTGGGAACCGGCCAGTGTGATAATAAAAAATAAAAAAAAATAAGTATACATAAGTATAATTATCAGAGAATATATAAAATATGAAATAAATTTTAAAAACACTTGAAATTTTGGAAAATTTCCAGATATAATGGAGAGATGTGATGCTCACAGAGCTCATGGAGAATGTAAACAAACCGGGTGGGGCGCGGTGACCATATTAGAAAGTGAGGTGGGGGGGAGCTGTATAGTGAGTTTCGGTCATAATTTGAAATGTCCGTATTAACGGCACACCATAAAGCAAAACGCCATAAAGTGGGGCCGTACTGTACTGTAATGTAGTGCTATTGTTGGAAGATTTTTAGATACATACGATCCCCATAATTCACAGAAATAGGGTTACCAGAGGTAATGTGAATTCTGAAGTCACAAATAATAGAAAACTACACATCTGAGTTATTTAAACTTTTTGGCTTTATCTTTTCATGTATAAGAACATAAGAACATAAGAACGAAGGAACACTGCAGAAGGCCTACTGGCCCATGCGAGGCAGGTCCAAGTCCCTACCGGCTTAAGCCAATGCACCCAACCTAGTCAGGTCAGGTCACATTGACTCAAGGGAGGAACACGGCAACCGACCCGTTAGCACAAGCTATCAGGTCTAACTCACACCCACCCACATCTACTCATGTATTTATCCAACCTATTTTTAAAGCTACACAACGTTCTGGCCTCTATAACGGTACTTGGGAGTTTGTTCCACTCATCCACAACTCTATTACCAAACCAGTACTTTCCTATATCCCTCCTGAATCTGAATTTTTCCAACTTAAAACCATTGCTGCGAGTCCTGTCTAGGCTAGATATTATCAGCACACTATTTACATCCCCTTTATTTATTCCTGTCTTCCACTTATAAACCTCAATCATATCCCCCCTAATTCTACGTCTTTCTAGAGAGTGCAGTTTCAGGGCCCTTAGTCTATCCTCATAGGGAAGGTTTCTGATACATGGGATCATCTTTGTCATCCTCCTTTGTACATTTTCCAGAGAATTTATATCCATTCTGTAATACGGTGACCAAAACTGTGCAGCATAATCTAAATGAGGCCTAACCAAGGATGTATAGAGTTGAAGAACAACCTGAGGACTCCTATTATTTATGCTTCTTGATATGAAGCCAAGGATTCTATTAGCTTTATTGCGAACACTTATGCACTGTTGTCTTGGTTTCAGATTACTGCTAACCAGAACTCCTAAATCTTTTTCGCAATCCGTAATATTAAGATCTACATTATTTAGTTTATATGTGGCATGGTTATTGTCCTGTCCAACATTTAGAACTTTGCATTTGTCTATATTAAACTGCATCTGCCACTTCTCCGACCACTGCATCAGTCTATTCAAATCTTCCTGGAGTGCTCGAATGTCCTCGTCAGAATGAATTCGACGGCCTATTTTGGTGTCATCGGCAAACTTGCCGATGTCGCTCTTTATGCCCTCATCTATGTCGTTTATGTAGATTGTGAACAGCAGGGGGCCCAACACTGACCCCTGTGGAACACCGCTCGTGACGCTTCCCCACTCTGATTTCTCCCCATTTATGCAAACTCTCTGCTGCCTATTTGTCAACCATGCCTCTATCCAGGAAAAAATTTCTCCTCCTATTCCATGTGCTTTAATTTTCCTCAATAGTCTCTGATGTGGGACCCTGTCAAAAGCCTTACTGAAGTCCATATACACAATATCATATTCGTTACCATGATCTACCTCCTCAAATACCTTAGTGAAAAAAGTTAATAAATTCGTAAGGCAGGAACGTCCCTTTGTAAAACCATGCTGAGATTCGTTGATTAATTTATGCTTTTCAAGGTGGCTACGAACTGCCTCGGCAATTATTGATTCCATAAATTTTCCCACTATGGAGGTTAGGCTTATTGGTCTATAGTTCGAAGCTAAGGACCTGTCACCTGTTTTGAAAATAGGTATCACATTTGCCATTTTCCACTTATCTGGCACCATGCCAGTTTGTAGTGATATGTTGAAAAGATTAGCCAAAGGTGTGCTAAGCTCCTCTTTACATTCCTTTAGAACCCTTGCATACAGTTCATCAGGGCCTGGGGATTTGTTAGGTTTTAATTTATCTATTTGCCTAAGGACCATGTCACTTGTGACCCTAATAGTGCACAGTTTATTATCGTCCTGTTCTACATAATTTATCATTACTGGAATATCACTGGTATCCTCCTGTGTAAAAACTGAGAGGAAGTATGTGTTAAAAATTCTACACATTTCCTTATCACTGTCAGTGAGCTGACCCGAGGAACTTTTGAGTGGGCCTATCTTGTCCCTGATCTTACTTCTGTATACCTGAAAGAATCCTTTTGGGTTAGTCTTCGATTCTCTTGCAACTTTAACCTCATAATCTCTTTTTGCTTTTCTAATTCCCTTTTTTATTTCTCTCTTTAACTGAATATATCGATTTCTTAATTGCCCCTCTCCTCTTTTGATTTGCCTATATATGCCTCTCTTTTGACCAATCAGATATTTTAATCTATTGTTCATCCATTTAGGATCATTTTTGTTTGATCTGATTTCCCTATTTGGAACATAATTTGACTGAGCAGCTAGAACTATGCCCTGGAAAGCATCATATCGGCAACCATCACCACCTACCTGACCCCTAGTCAGGTCATTCCAGTTCAGCCCACCTAAGTAATTTTTCAGTCCTATGAAATCAGCCAAGCGAAAGTCAGGGACGGAGACTTGATTGCCATTATTAGGGGAATTCCATGATATGTTAAAACTGAGTGATTTGTGATCACTCTCCCCAAGCTCATCATTAACCTCAAGATTATTAATTAGTGTTTCCCTACTGGCAAGAACCAAGTCAAGGAGGTTATTTCCCCTAGTTGGCTCTGTCACAAACTGTTTTAAAAAACAATCCTGGATCGTATCAAGAAAGTCACCCGACTCTAAATTTCCTGTCAAATTGCTCCAGTCAATCTGTCTATAGTTGAAATCTCCCATTAGCACAACATTTTCGTATGTAGATGCCTTACGAATTTCGTCCCATAGAAGTTTACTGCACTCCCTATCAAGATTTGGGGCCCTGTAAATCACACCCAAAATTAGTTTTTCTCGGCCCTCGAGAAGCTGTAACCAAACAGATTCAGTGGCTGACGCTTCTAATTTAATATCTTGTCTAACACAACAATTTAAATTGTCTCTGACATACATCGCTACTCCACCACCTTTCCTGTTGACCCTGTCAGTGTGGAATAATTTATAGCCTTGTATGTGACATTCAGATGGCATCTCTCTATCTTTCAGATTGAGCCAGGTCTCTGTTATAGCAATAATATCTATGTTTCCTGCACTTGCAATTAATCTTAGCTCATCTATCTTATTTCTAACACTCCTGCTATTAGTATAGTAAACCTTAAGGGAGCTAGTCCCTTGCTGCCCTCTGCTGTCCCCCTTTGTTTTCTGACCTGTTCTATTGTCTTTATTTATAACTTCATGCTGAATGCCTTTTATACATTTACTGTTTCCAACCCTAGTGTTGCAACCTGCTTGTTTCCCACACACACCCATACCTCTATCTTCCATCAGTTTAAAATCATAGGCATTTCACCAATGGCCTTCTCAATCGAGTCTGCAAGTGCTACCACCCCTGCCCCAGAGAGATGAACCCCATCCCTTGCATACATATCATGTTTGCCATAAAAGTTGTTCCAGTTGTCAATGAATGGGATTGCAAGTTCCTTGCAGTATCTGTCTAGCCAGCAATTTACACCAATTGCCCTAGACAACCATTCATTTCCTACTCCCCTTCTAGGCAAGATGCTACATATGATTGGGATCCCTCCCTTAGACTTAATGAAATCTATAGCTGACCTGTACTTATCTAGCAGCTCTTCTCTCCTACCCTTCCCAATATCATTTCCACCAGCACTGAGACAGATAATGGGCTTGTTCCCATTACCTGACATGATATTATCCAGTCTGTTGACAATGTCCCCAACACCAGCTCCAGGGAAGCACACTCTATCTCTCATCTTCTTATTCCTATTACAAAAAGCACGGTCAACATATCTTACCTGAGAGTCACCAACCACAAGAATGCGCTTACCTTCATTAGCAGGGGCAGTAGTACCCTTACCTTCACTGGCCACTGAAGTACATTCATCCTGGAGAACAGAGAAGCGATTTCCTACCTTCAGATCTTCACTCTTAACTTTCCTTACTCTGATGCGCCTCCCATTACTGTGAACAACTCGCCACTTGTAGCAGGTGCTGGGCTGCACCTCACTGCTGGTACCCGTTGCTACCTCCCCACCTACAGCCTCCTCACAGTGAGAGACAGACTGCACCTCACTGCTAGAAGCCTCATTCCCCACATCTCCAACCACCTCACACTCTCTCCCAGGCCCATTGAGGTGGACCTTCAGGCTCCTAATCTCCTCCTGGAGAAGCAAGACCTCCTCCTTCAACTCTCCAAACTCAGTTTTTAAAACACTGCAGAAGCAAGCCATGCTTTGTAACCGTCCACGCTAATCCCCAAAGCAGCTCAGGGTCTGTGACCTCACGTGACGACTGACCACTGAACACTGACGAGACCACTGAACACTGACAACCACTGAACACTGACCATCTGTTTAATAATGACAATTAAAAAAAAAGAGCACATTCTTAATAAAATCATTGGGTTAGTTTTCAATTTGGGGGTTGTATACCAGGCAGATAAATAGCAGGCACCAAGAAAAATCATGAACAAAGCTGTCCACAAAATGGCCTTTGTCAGAAACAATGTATAATAGATTTGTGAAGCACGTGAATTTCTGGGTTTGATTGCAAGTATTTTAGCTTAAGGTCTTTAATTTACCACATGCAGAACAATTAGCTTGCTGATTGTCTGGCTCCTTTGATGAGAGGTCACTCCAGATTTTAAAAAACTCTGGATATTGACATTTTTTTTTTTTTTTTTTTTTTTTTTTTTTTTTTATGGTCTCTATCTGTTCAGGTGCTCTGTATGAAACAGATAATGTTAAAAGAAATGCTCTGCTTGACTAGGGGCTTTTGAAAATACAGTATATAAAATAGATTTCACCTATCATAATTTTGTAATAGTTCTTCTTTCTTCTTTCAACATACCAGCCGTATCCCACCGAGGCGGGGTGGCCCAAAAGAAAAAACTAAAGTTTCTCTTTTTAAATTTAGTAATATATACAGGAGAAGGGGTTACTAGCCCCTTGCTCCCGGCATTTTAGTCGCCTCTTACAACACGCATGGCTTACGGAGGAAGAATTCTGTTCCACTTCCCCATGGAGTTTGTAATAGTTATATTTTCAAAATAATTTTTTTTTGTTCACTGAATAATTTATTGTATTTTATGAAGGAAAAATTAAAGCTTGCCAAACATATTTTAATCAATAGAGTACCAAAGTCAAAAATGAAAATTCATTCCATTATGTACTGAATTATGTCTGTCATGGTAAATATCCTCAGTTTCAACCTGTTTAATTATTGATATCACTATTGCTGTTTTTTATAATTACTGAAATGTGGTCTGAAATATAGTGCCAGGTATGTTTGTTTTAGTTTTAGGACCTTATTGAGATAATGTACAGTAATTGTTTTGTGACGATTTATTTTAACAATATTGGTCTTTCATGCATTACTATCACAGGTTGTTTTCATTAAATGCGATCTGTAATATAGTTTTAAATATTTTTTGCTTTACAGTAGGGATGCAAAACTAGCAGCTTGTGACCCATGAGTAGCTCAGTTAATATCCTTGATGTTTTGTCTAAAAAATCAAATTATCACTGACTGACATTATACCTTCCATTGCCTTTACACAGTTTACAATCTCTACAATGTATACTCTGTCGGTCTTCTTCCTCAGACCGAACCTAATTACCCCCCATTCTCCCCTCCCCTATCCCATCCTCCCCATCCTCCCCTTTTTCCATTCCTCCTCCTCCTCCTCACCCCTCCCTTTTGCCCTTCCTCTTTTTAGCCTTCGTGATTTCTCCCACAGGCGCGCTAGTTCCTAGGTAGGGGAAAGGACACCGGGGTCCATCCCATTCCGTTGAGGTTTCTTGGCGGTGGCGTAGTTTGCCGTGGAATCTGGATTGCCTAGGGATGTCCCGATCCCTCTCCGGTATCCCGGAGTAGCTTTGGGTGTCTTTTGGGCGACGGGTGTATCTCTGGAAGCCACCTTTCGGATTCCGGGGGTGGTGGCTGAAGGAGGTATGCTTTGTGGCGGATATCCGGCCGCCCTCTCTTTTGTCCACCGAGGTAGCTCGGCAGATGTGAGGTTGCTATCCCAGATTGCTGGTTTACTGGCATGAAGGGTAGGGTATGGCACGGGTTCCATGCTGCATCTGCGCTACTAGCGGTGTCGAGTCCTCTTGGGCGCGGAGGGAGATTTCTGGCCCTTTCATTCCTCCTAGGAACTATCCCTCCCCGGTCCCCCCTTTTTTTTTCTTTTTTTTATTTTTATTTTCTTTTCTTCTTTCTTTTTTTTTCTTAAAAACAAAAAGAAAGAAGTAACCTAACCATGGCAGCCCTAGTCCATGAACCTGGTACCCCCGGGCCCCTTCTTGATACCGCACCCCGTTCAGACCCCGCCTCGTCTTTGGACCACTCTTCAGACATTCCTCATGCCTCTGTACCTATTGCCGGTGCTGTTTCCTCACCCGCTTCAGGTACTGAGGCCTCGACTGACTCCTTCGATTTATCAGACCTTCGCTCTCCTCTGACTATGCTTCCGGCCTCTCCCTCTACGGTGCGGCAATTTTCAAATCGCCGACCCGTTCCACGTCGGACCAACTCTGGTCCCACGCCTAAACGTCAACGACAATTACCTGCTGATGATACTTCTCCACCTTCACCTTCTCGTTCTTCTCAGAAACGATCGACACGTCCTTCACTACCTTTCCACGCTCAGTTTCAGACTGAACAGTGGACTAAATTCTTCACTTTACGACCAACTTCCTCTACTGCCTATCTTTCTGACCATAGTATTGGCAAGGCACTCCTACGCCATGTTGGTAAAGATATTTCTTTTCATGCTCTTAAGAGCGGTACGCGCATCATTACCGTACAGAATGCTACCCAGGCTCGTGAGCTCTCTCGTCTTTCCCATATAGATACTGTTCCTGTCACCCTTGAAAAACATCATTCCCTCAATTCTTGTAGTGGTACCGTTATTCTGCCCCATACCATAGTTCAACAAAATTTCCAGACATGTGGCATCGACATTCTAGAACAGCTGGAACTCCAAGATCTCCCAATCCTCAAGGTAGACACTTACGTTCTTCCTGCCCGTGGGCGGAGACGATACCCTAGCAATGTGGCTCGTTTAACTTTTGACAGCCGAGAACTCCCATCCTCCGTTTATATAGCAGGACATCGGTTACAAGTTCGAAAGGTGATCCCTACACCACAACAGTGTAGAAATTGCTGGCGATTTGGCCATCCAGCGAAATATTGCAGATCTATCGCCGAATGCCCAGTCTGTGGTGCCGATGACCATTCTAATACGTCTTGCAATCGATCTCCCTCTTGCCTTAACTGTCATGAGGCTCACCCTTCGTACTCTCGCCGTTGTCAGGTCTATTTAAACGAGCGGGAAATCCGTTACCTCAAAGAGACAGAAGGTCTCCCTTATGCCATGGCAGTTTCTCATCTCCGCCTCCAAGGGAGACTCCCACGTGTTTCTTATTCCCGTGTTTCAAAACGTCCCCCCACTTCTGGTATCCCATCTTCTACACCCACCTCTGTGGTTACCTCTCCCATAATCACTCCTGTATCTAATCCTTTTGCTGTCCTCGGCTCAGACGTCCCTACTTCAACGCCTCAGTCTAATCTCGCTTCTTCGAGTTCTCTCTTACAAGCCTCAGTATCGACGAGACCTCGTACGACACCTCTTCCCAATCGTCCCTCTACTTCTCAAAAGTCAAAAAAAGGTCCGGTAACACCTCCTACCCATCTTCCACCTCCTCATTTTACCCTCCCTGTCTCTGTCCCTAGTTCTTCCCCTCTCACTGGCTCAGTTACAAGTGCAGAGGTTCACCCTCCTCCTCGTAATGTACCTTCCTCCCCTGTTCCCTCCCAAGTTTCTTCCTCTTCTGCCACCTCCCAGGTTCCTGTCTCTTCTGTCCCCTGCCACGCTTCTCCAGTTCCCTCCACCCTTTCGCCCCCCCCTACCTTGGTACAGTCCAATACAGTTCCAATCTTTACTCATCCTCCCCCTACCATTCCCAATATTGTCTCCCATACGACATCTTTGAATTCCGAAACACTTGAAGCAATCTCTGAATATATTGCAGAGACCAAACCATCAATGGACACTGATCCACCTTCCGCTCTTTCTCTCTCCTCTGCTCCATCTGCGCAACTCCTTTCTTCACAGCGCACCGTTCCTTCGCTGCTTGAACATTTTCCACTGCCTCCGCATGTGGACTTTTCTAACCCTTCTAGTCCGTAGGAACCCTTACCTGCGGATTTCAAGTATCTTTATCATTGCCAATCATGGCCTTTTTACAGTGGAATATACGCGGCCTCAGGGGTAATCGGGGTGAGCTTCAGATGTTACTCTCCCAGTTTGCCCCTGTTGGTGTTTGCTTACAGGAACCAAAATTACACTCTGCTGTTATTTCTCACATCTCAGGCTATAATTTATTGTATTCTTCAGATCCTTTTCCTGATGGGACCTTTAATGAAAGTGCCCTTCTTCTCCGCACTGATATTCCGTACCATCAGCTATTTATTCATACTTCGCTGCATTACACAGCAGCCCGTATCCACTTACATAGGTGGTATACGCTCTGTTCTTTATATCTCTCTCCTTCTCGGGCATTATCTATTCCGGATTTTGCCTTCCTTGTTTCGTCATTACCGCCACCGATTCTGTTACTTGGTGATTTTAATGCCCACCATTTCCTCTGGGGAGGGTCTCACTGTGATTCCCGTGGAATTCAGTTAGAGGCTTTTCTTGCCACCCACCCCCTCCATGTTTTAAATACAGGTACTCACACCCATTTTGATCCTCGGACTCATACTCTCTCTTGCATAGATCTCTCAGTTTGCTCTTCCTCCGCCGCATTAGACTTTACTTGGTCTGTTCTCCCGGACTTACATGACAGTGATCATTTCCCAATCATTCTTACTTCCCCTTCATATTCGCCACCTCTTCGCACCCCACGCTGGCAATTTAATCGGGCAAATTGGAACCTTTACTCACACCTGACTGTTTTTAAAGAGGTTCCTTCTTCGTCCTCCATCGATGAGCTTTTACACCTCTTCTCGTCCTCCGTTTTCACCGCAGCTTCTCATTCTATACCCCAAACTTCGGGCAGGCATTCTCAGAAATGCGTGCCTTGGTGGTCTCCTGCTTGTGCTCGTGCAGTACGTTTGAAACGCGCTGCATGGGGCAGGTACCGGTACAATAGAACCACAGAGCGACTCCTTGATTTTAAACAGAAGCGTGCGATCGCTCGCCGTGTCATCCGTGACGCTAAACGCACTTGCTGGCGAGATTATGTCTCCACCATCACCTCTGCTTCCTCTATGAGTGCAGTCTGGAAAAAAGTACGAAAACTGAGTGGTAAATATTCTCCTGACCCGGCTCCTGTTCTGCGGGTTGCCGGTGTTGATATAGCAAACCCACTAGATGTTGCCAATGAAATTGGCAATCATCTGGTCCGTATTTCTCAGGGACTCCATCTATGCCCCTCATTTCTTTCCTCAAAGTCTGCCAGAGAGTTAGCACCTTTGGACTTTTCTTCTCTCAGAGAAGAACAGTATAATGTGCCTTTTACACTTCAAGAACTGGAGGCAACACTCTCAGCTTGTCGATCATCGGCAGCTGGGCCCGACGACATTCATATTCGTATGCTACAACATTTACATCAGTCAGCCCTTGCAGTCCTATTACGCCTTTACAATCTTATTTGGTCACAAGGAGTTCTTCCACAGCTGTGGAAATCCGCCATTGTTCTCCCTTTCCGCAAACCAGGCACTACGGGACATGAAACCTCCCACTATCGTCCCATTGCTCTTACCAGTGCAGTTTGCAAAGTAATGGAACGTCTAGTAAATAGACGTTTAGTGTGGTATTTAGAGACACACAACAGTCTCTCCACTCGTCAATATGGCTTTCGTAAGGGACGTTCTACCATAGACCCCTTACTGCGCTTGGATACGTATGTTCGTAATGCCTTTGCGAATAACCACTCAGTTATTGCCATATTTTTTGACCTTGAGAAGGCATATGACACAACTTGGAGGTATAATATTTTAGCCCAAGCCCACTCCTTAGGCCTTCGAGGCAATCTACCATCCTTCCTTAAGAACTTTTTAACTGACAGGCATTTCCGTGTTCGGGTTAATAATGTGCTCTCCCCGGACTTTGTCCAAGCTGAAGGTGTCCCCCAGGGATGTGTTCTGAGCACAACACTTTTTCTCCTTGCTATTAATGATTTGGCCTCTAGTCTTCCATCAAATATTTGGTCATCACTCTATGTTGATGACTTCGCTATTGCCTGTGCAGGCGCTGACTGTCACCTCCTTACAGTTTCTCTCCAGCATGCAGTCGACCGTGTTTCCAATTGGGCCACCACACATGGGTTTAAATTTTCCAGCACTAAAACCCACCAAATCACTTTCACTAGACGCTCTGTCATCTCTGATCATCCTTTGTACCTCTATGGCTCACGTATCCCTGAACGTGATACAGTCAAGTTTCTGGGCCTCCTCTTTGATCGTAGGTTATCCTGGAAACCTCACATTACCTCTCTGAAGGCAACTTGTCACAGCCGGCTGAACCTTCTTAAAACCCTTGCTCATCTTTCGTGGGGAGCTGATCGTCGAACCCTCCTTCACCTACATTCCACCCTTATTTTATCGAAACTTGATTATGGTGACCAGATCTATTCAGCGGCATCTCCTGCTACTCTCTCTAGCCTTAACCCCATTCATCACCAAGGATTACGTTTATGCCTTGGTGCTTTTCGCTCTTCCCCTGTCGAAAGCCTCTATGCAGAAGCGAACGTTCCATCCTTATCCGATCGCCGTGATGCCCATTGCCTGCGCTACTATGTACGCTCTCATGATCTCCGCAATCCTTCCATTTATAGAATGGTCACTGATATTAGTAGACATCCTTTATTTGTTCGCCGCCCCTGCTTACTCCGTCCCTTCTCTCTTCGCCTTCATTCGCTCTTGTCTTCTCTTCAACTACCACCTTTCTATGTACATGTAGCATCTCACTTTTCCCTACCCCCCTGGGAAGTTCCAGCTGTTCGAGTCTGTTCTTTCTCCCTCCCTTGCTCGAAAGCCCAACTGTCTACGGTCGCTTCCCGCTCTCTTTTTCTTGACCACTTTCACTCTCATTCTCATGCCATTGCTGTGTACACAGATGGCTCTAAGTCTTCTGACGGCGTAGGATTCGCAGCAGTGTTTCCGGACAGCGTCGTACAAGGGCATTTACTATCTTCAGCTAGTATTTTTACTGCTGAATTATATGCCATCCTTACAGCACTTATCCGTATTGCATCTATGCCTGTGTCATCATTTGTGGTTGTCTCAGACTCCCTTAGTGCTTTACAGGCTATACAAAAATTTGATACACCTCACCCCTTAGTCCTCCGTATCCAACTTTGGCTACGCCGCATCTTTACTAAGCATAAAGATATTGTTTTTTGTTGGGTCCCTGGTCATGTTGACGTACAGGGCAATGAACAGGCAGACACTGCTGCGCGGTCAGCAGTACATGACCTACCAGTTTCTTATAGAGGTATTCCATGTACGGACTATTTTGCTGTAATATCTTCCCACCTTCACACCCGTTGGCAACAACGTTGGTCTACTATGCTCGGCAACAAACTTCAGTCTATTAAACCGAGTATAGGTTACTGGCCGTCTTCTTATCACCAGTGTCGAGGTTGGGAGACTACTCTCTCCCGTCTTCGCATTGGCCATACTCGTCTTACTCATGGATATCTCATGGAGAGGCGTCTTGCTCCTCTCTGTGAGAATTGCCAAGCTCCATTATCAGTCAGCCACATTCTGTTGGACTGCCCACTTTATCAACGAGCACGCAGAATTTACCTCTGTCGTCGTCTTCGCCCCGCTGCTCTCTCTTTACCTTCCCTTCTCGCTGATGGACCCACCTTTCATCCGGACTCTCTCATTGACTTTTTGACAACGACTGACTTACTTCACAAATTCTGATACTTTCAGCCCTTTCTACTTGTATCTCTTGCTACCCTCTACCCCCGTACTATCCCCCGCCCCGCTGTTTTCTGTAACCTGCTGATCATCCCCCCTCCCTTCTGCCATCCAATTCCCTTGCTTCCTTCCCTACCCTGCAGCGCTGTATAGCCCTTGTGGCTTAGCGCTTCTTTTTGATTATAATAATAATAATACAATGTATACTCCATGACTTACTTTTTTAGTCATTATTATTTGGTACTTTATACAGTACCTAGGTGGATAAATCTTATTAAGCTTACGTGGCCCACTGGTGAGAGAACTGGGCTGTTTCAGGACTGGATTGCCATGGGTTCCAATGCTGCTTATCCCATGGGTTTTTTGAGGGAGAAGTTTTAAGTAATAATCATACAAAAAAATGCGAAAGTACAATATTAATGAGAGTCTGTAGTACCTATAGTTAATTAATACCTAATAGTGAGAGGTTAAAATTTCAGTCACCAAAGTGTACACTAGGACAGACTGTGGATGTGGTAATCAGGAAGACTGCTACAGCAAGAGCTAAGTCACACTGGCCGATTCCCACCACCAAGGCAGGGTGGCCCGAAAAAGAAAAACTTTCACAATCATTCACTAGTGTATGAAATTGTAAAAAGTACACTGCAGTGGTTCCTAAACCTCTGGATCATTTTTGTCACTGAAAAGGAAAGAGCAGTTCTAGAGCTTGAAAACAAAGTTGCTCTCTGTGACCTAGAATTTGTTGATATTGCCAGATACCTAAAGAACTTCAATAATGTACTTCAAGAGAGTATTCTGTTTCTTTCACAACTTGCTAAATATTTTCTTAAGCTTTTCAGTGCAACATTTCTGCTGTTTGTCATAATGCCTTTTAGGTAAACTATAAAATTTTCCAACATATCAAAAAAAAAAAAAAAAAATCGAAAAGCAGTGCAAATCTACCTCTTCAAGGGGGGCTCCTTGGCGTGGTGAAGAGGCTCTTGGTCTGAGGAATTAGCCCTGTCGGTCTTCTTCCTCAGACCGAACCTAATTACCCCCCATTCTCCCCTCCCCTATCCCATCCTCCCCATCCTCCCCTTTTTCCATTCCTCCTCCTCCTCCTCACCCCTCCCTTTTGCCCTTCCTCTTTTTAGCCTTCGTGATTTCTCCCACAGGCGCGCTAGTTCCTAGGTAGGGGAAAGGACACCGGGGTCGATCCCATTCCGTTGAGGTTTCTTGGCGGTGGCGTAGTTTGCCGTGGAATCTGGATTGCCTAGGGATGTCCCGATCCCTCTCCGGTATCCCGGAGTAGCTTTGGGTGTCTTTTGGGCGACGGGTGTATCTCTGGAAGCCACCTTTCGGATTCCGGGGGTGGTGGCTGAAGGAGGTATGCTTTGTGGCGGATATCCGGCCGCCCTCTCTTTTGTCCACCGAGGTAGCTCGGCAGATGTGAGGTTGCTATCCCGGATTGCTGGTTTACTGGCATGAAGGGTAGGGTATGGCACGGGTTCCATGCTGCATCTGCGCTACTAGCGGTGTCGAGTCCTCTTGGGCGCGGAGGGAGATTTCCGGCCCTTTCATTCCTCCTGGGAACTATTCCTCCCCGCTCCCCCCTTTTTTTATTCTTTTTTTTGTTTTTATTTTCTTTTCTTCTTTCTTTTTTTTTCTTAAAAACAAAAAGCAAAGGAGTAACCTAACCATGGCAGCCCTAGTCCATGAAACCACTACCCCCGGGCCCCTTCTTGATACCGCACCCCATTCTGACCCTGCCTTGTGTTTAGACCACTCTTCGGACACTCCTGATGCCCCTGTACCTCTTGCTGGTGCTGTTTCCTCACCCGCTTCAGGTACCGGGGCTTCGACTGACTCCTTCGATTTGTCTGAACTCCGCTCTCCTTTGACTATGCTTCCGGCTTCTCCCTCTACGGTACGGCAATTTTCGAATCGCCCACCCATTTCATGCCGGACCAACTCCGGTCCTACTCCTAAACGCCAACGTCAATCTCCTGATGATGCTCCGTCGTTACCTTCCCATTCTACTCGGAAACGACCGACACGTCAAGCACTCCCTCTCCACGCTCAGTTTCGGACCACACAATGGACTAAATTCTTTACTTTAAGACCAACTTCTTCTTCTGCCTACCTTTCTGACCATAGTATTGCCAAAGCGCTCCTGCGTCATGTTGGCAGAGATATTTCATTTCACGCTCTCAAGAGCGGTACGCGCATCGTCACTGTCCAGAATGCTACCCAAGCTCATGATCTTTCTCTCCTTTCGAATATCGATACTACTCCTATCACTATTGAAAAACATCTTTCTCTCAATTCTTGTAGTGGTACTGTCATTCTGCCCCATACCATAGTCCAACAGAATTTCCAGTCATGTGGCAATGACATTTTTGAACAGCTGGAACTCCAGGATCTCCCAATCCTCAAAGTAGACACTTATGTCCTTCCTGCCCGGGGGCGGAGACGTTACCCTTGCAATGTGGCTCGTTTAACTTTTGACAGCCGAGAACTCCCGTCCTCTGTATATGTCGCGGGACATCGGTTACAAGTTCGAAAGGTGATACCTACACCGCAACAATGTAGAAATTGCTGGCGTTTTGGTCACCCAGCGAAATATTGCAGATCTATGGCCGAATGCCCAGTCTGTGGTGCCGACGACCATTCTAATACATCTTGCAGTCAACCTCCATCTTGCCTTAATTGTAATGAAGCTCACCCTTCGTACTCCCGCCGTTGCCAGGTCTACTTAAATGAACGTGAAATCCGTTGCCTCAAAGAGGCAGAAGGTCTCCCTTATGCTATGGCAGTTACTCATCTCCGCCTCCAAGGGAGACTACCCCGTGTTTCTTATTCTCGTGTTTCCAAACGTCCCCCCACTTCTGGGGTCCCATCTTCTGCAGCCTCCTCTGTTGTTACCCCTCCCATAGCCACTACGGCATCTAATCCTTTTGCTGTCCTTGGCTCTGACGTCCCGACTACAACTCAGTCTGTTCTCACATCTTCGCGTCCTTCCTCACAAGCCCCAGTATCGACAAGACCTCGTACGACACCTAATACCAATCGCCCCTCTACTCAGAAGTCCAAAAAATCCACATTGCTCAAATCTTCTTTGCCCCTTCCTTCCCTTCTTCCGCCTCCACACTTTACCTTTCCAGTCTCTGTACCTAGTTCTTCCCCTCTCTCTGGCTCTATTACAAGTGTGGAGATTCACCCTCCTCCTCGTACTATGCCTTCCACCCCCGTCCCCTCCCAAGTTTCTCCCTCTTCTGTCACCTCCCAGGTTTCTGCCTCTTCTGTCCCCCCCCACACTTCATCTCCAGTCCCTTACACTTTTCCCTCCCCCTCTACTTTGGTACAGTCCATTACTGTCCCAATCTTTACTCACCCTCCTCCTCCTATCTCCAATATGGTCTCCCATACATCTTTGAATTCAGAAACACTTGAAGCCATTTCAGAATATATTGCAGAGACTAAACCTTCAATGGACACTGATTCACTTCCTGTTCCTTCTCTTCCCTCTCCTCCATCTTCACAACCCCATTCTTCGCAACGCTCCGTTCCTTCGCTACTTGAACATCTTCCAATGCCACCACACGTTGACTTTTCTAACCCCTCTAGTCCGTAGGTGCCTTTACCTACAGATTCCTGATATTTTCTTCATCGCCAATCATGGCCTATTTACAGTGGAATATCCGCGGCCTCAGGGGTAATCGGGGTGAGCTTCAGATGTTGCTTTCCAGGTTTTCCCCTGTTGGTGCTTGCTTACAAGAACCAAAATTACACTCGGCTGTTTTCCAACCTATCTCAGGCTATAATTTATTGTATTCTTCGGATCCTTTCTCAGATGGGACCTTTAATGAAAGTGCCCTTCTTCTACGCAATGATATTCCGTACTGTCAACTATTTGTCCATACATCGCTGCATTACACTGCAGCCCGTATCCACTTGAATAAGTGGTTTACAATATGTTCTTTATATCTCTCTCCTTCTCGAGCATTTTCTATCCCAGACTTTGCCTTTCTTGTTTCATCCTTACCACCACCACTTCTGTTACTTGGTGATTTTAATGCCCACCATTTCCTCTGGGGGGGGTCTCATTGTGACTCACGTGGCATTCAGTTGGAGGCTTTTCTTGCCTCTCACCCCCTCCATGTTTTAAATACGGGTACTCCCACCCATTTTGATCCTCGTACTCATACTCTCTCTTGCATCGATCTATCAGTCTGCTCTTCCTCCACTGCACTAGACTTCACCTGGTCTGTTCTACCAGACTTACATGACAGCGATCATTTTCCGATCATTCTTACTTCTCCTTCCTATTCACCACCTTTCCGTAGCCCTCGCTGGCAGTTTGATCGGGCAAATTGGGATCTTTACTCACACCTCACTGCTTTTAGTGAGGTTCCTTCTTCATCCTCCATTGATGAGCTCCTACACATCTTCTCGACATCAGTTTATACCGCAGCTTCTCATTCTATACCCCAAACCTCAGGCGGGCATTCTCAGAAGTGCGTGCCTTGGTGGTCTCCTGCTTGTGCTCGTGCAGTACGTTTGAAACGTGCTGCATGGGGCAGGTACCGGTACAATAGAACCGCTGAGAGACTTGTTGATTTTAAGCAGAAGCGTGCGATCGCTCGCCGTGTCATCCGTGAAGCTAAACGCACTTGTTGGCGAGACTATGTTTCCACCATCACCTCTGCTTCTTCTATGAGTGCAGTGTGGAAAAAAGTGAGGAAATTGAGTGGTAAATACTCTCCTGACCCGGCTCCTGTTCTACGGGTCACTGGTGTTGATATAGCAAACCCTCTCAACGTTGCCATTGAACTTGGCACACATCTGGTCCGTATTTCCCGAGGGCTCCATCTATGCCCCTCGTTTCTTTCCTCAAAGTCTGCCAGAGAGTTAGTACCCTTGGACTTTTCTTCTCTCGGAGAAGAACAGTATAATGTGCCTTTTACACTTCAAGAACTGGAGGCAACGCTCTCAGCTTGCCGATCATCGGCAGCTGGGCCTGATGACATTCATATTCGTATGTTACAACATTTACATCGGTCAGCCCTTGTAGTCCTCTTACACCTCTTCAATCTTATTTGGGCACAAGGAGTTCTTCCCCAGCTGTGGAAATCTGCCATTGTTCTCCCTTTCCGCAAACCGGGTACTACAGGACATGATGCCTCCCACTATCGCCCCATCGCTCTTACAAGTGCAGTTTGCAAAGTGATGGAACGCCTCGTAAATCGACGTTTAATGTGGTATTTAGAGACTCACAACAGTCTCTCCGCTAGTCAATATGGCTTTCGTAAGGGTCGTTCTACCATAGACCCCTTACTACGCTTGGATACGTATGTTCGTAATGCCTTTGCGAATAATCACTCAGTTATTGCCATATTTTTTGACCTTGAGAAGGCATATGACACAACTTGGAGGTATAATATTTTGGCCCAGGCCCATTCCTTAGGCCTCCGAGGCAATCTACCATCCTTCCTTAAGAACTTTTTAACTGACAGACATTTCCGTGTTCGAGTCAATAATGTTCTTTCCCCGGACTTCGTCCAAGCTGAAGGTGTCCCTCAGGGATGTGTTCTAAGCACAACACTTTTTCTCCTTGCTATAAATGATTTGGCCTCTGTTCTTCCACCCAATATTTGGTCATCACTCTATGTTGATGACTTCGCTATTGCTTGTGCAGGCGCTGACTGTCACCTTATTGCAGTTTCTCTCCAGCATGCGGTCGACCGTGTTTCCACTTGGGCCACCACACATGGGTTTAAATTTTCAAGTACCAAAACTCACCAAATTACTTTCACTAGACGCTCTGTTATCTCCGATCATCCTTTGTATCTCTATGGCTCCCGTATCCCCGAACGTGATACAGTCAGGTTTCTAGGCCTTCTCTTTGACCGTCGGTTAACCTGGAAACCTCACATTACCTCTCTGAAGGCAACTTGTCACAGCCGGCTAAACCTTCTTAAAACCCTTGCTCATCTTTCCTGGGGAGCTGATCGTCGAACTCTGCTTCGCCTACATTCAGCCCTCATTTTATCGAAACTCGATTATGGTGACCAGATTTATTCCGCGGCCTCTCCTGCTACTCTCTCTAGCCTTAACTCTATCCATCACCAAGGCTTACGTTTGTGCCTTGGTGCTTTTCGCTCTTCCCCTGTTGAGAGCCTCTATACAGAAGCAAATGTTCCATCCTTGTCTGATCGCCGTGATGCCCATTGCCTTCGTTACTATGTACGCTCTCACGATCTACACAATCCTTCCATTTATAGAATGGTCACCGATATTAGTAGACATTCTTTATTCGTTCGCCGCCCCTGTTTGCTCCGTCCCTTTTCTCTTCGCCTACATTCACTCTTGTCTTCCCTTCAGTTACCACCTTTATATGTTCATGTAGCATCTCACTTTTCCCTACCCCCCTGGGAAGTTCCAGCTGTTCGGGTCTGTTCTTTCTCACTCCCTTGCTCGAAAGCTCAACTGCCTACGGTGGCTTCCCGCTCTCTTTTTCTTGATCACTTCCACTCCCATTCTCATGCCACCGCTGTGTACACAGATGGCTCTAAGTCTTCAGACGGCGTCGGATTCGCAGCAGTGTTTCCGGACAGCGTCGTACGAGGGCATTTACTATCTTCAGCTAGCATTTTTACTGCTGAACTGTATGCCATTCTTGCAGCACTTATTCGTATCGCATCTATGCCTGTGTCATCATTTGTAGTAGTCTCAGACTCCCTTAGTGCTCTACAGGCTATACGAAAATTTGATACATCTCATCCCCTAGTTCTCCGTATCCAACTTTGGCTACGCCGTATCTCTACCAAACATAAAGATATTGTTTTTTGTTGGGTCCCTGGTCATGTCGACGTACAGGGCAATGAACAGGCAGACACTGCTGCGCGGTCAGCAGTATATGACCTACCAATTTCCTATCGAGGTGTTCCATTTCTGGACTATTTTGCTGCAATAGCTACCCACCTTCGCACCCGTTGGCAACAACGTTGGTCAACTCTGCTCGGTAACAAACTTCATTCTATTAAACCGAGCATAGGTTACTGGCCGTCTTCTTGTCATCAGTGCCGAAGTTGGGAGACCACTCTCTCCCGCCTTCGCATTGGCCACACTCGTCTTACTCATGGGTATCTCATGGAGAGGCACCCTGTTCCTCTCTGTGAGCAGTGTCAAGTTCCAGTATCGATTAGCCACATTCTGTTAGACTGCCCTCTCTATCAACGAGCACGCAGAATTTACCTCCAACGTCGTCTTCGTTCTACTACTCTCTCTTTACCTTCCCTTCTTGCTGATGGACCCTCCTTTAATCCTGACTCTCTCATTGACTTCTTGACAACGACTGATTTACTCCACAAACTCTGATGATACTTTTCGCACTCCCCTCAGCCCTTTCTGGTTCAGTCTCTTGCTGCCCTTTACCCTTTCACCATCCACTGCCCCGCTGTTATCCGTAACCTGTTGCTCATCCATCTCCCTTTTGCCACCTGATGCCCTCACTTCCTTCCTGCCCTGCAGCGCTGTATAGTCCTTGTGGCTTAGCGCTTCTTTTTGATTATAATAATAATAATAATCACAGAGATGCTGTTTATTCTCTCAGTATAAACACTATACAGACTAAATAAAATATATTCTGTTCTGTATATTGGAAACTCCTGAAAGCCTATTGTGGGTTATCAAATGTGCTTTTATTACACACATCAGTGAAAAATTAGAGTACAGCATAGACTGGGTATCCCTTATCCGAAATTCCAAAATTAGGAAAGCTCCAAAATCAAAAATATTTTTCGAGTTCTGACATGACACCACAAATGGAAAATTCCAGTCGGCTCTAGGGAGGCTCCCAGGCACTACACAGGCCTCTTCATATGCAAACAGTTGCAACATGTGATCTCACATACCCTGGATGGGGCTCTGACACTCTGTTTCCGTCACTTTATCAACAGTCATCACTGTCAGACCTACGTGCATTACTCGCTGTGATTACAGTGTATTTTGTGTTCAGTCTCTGCTCTGCGGTGTGAATATATTGTTGAAAATGTCCAAAAGGCCTGTAGATACCCCTATGGGTAACTAACAAGAAAAAATAGTATACAGTAACCTCGTAACCAAAAGACGGCATCATAGGTGGAGACCAAAAGCCTGCTGTTGTTTATTTCTTTTAAATAGCTGATGCTGCTGTGCTGCTTTTGTTATTAAAAATTTTGTTTTTGGTATTAAAAATATTGTGTAAAACTATCTTCAGGGTGTGTGTATAAGCTGTTTGTAATATATAAATGGATTTCGTGTTAGACTTGGGTCCTATCCCAAGATATCTCATTATATTTCAAAATCTAAAACACCTTCAGCACCACATATTTCAGATAAAGGATACTCAACCTGTATATGATTTAACTTTCTAAGATGTACTGGGATTTACATAAATGTTATGACCCCTGCTCATTGTCTTCATATGCTGCTCCAAAAGGTGAAAAAGTTGTCTCCCTACTTAAAAGTAATTGTTGGATTATTTTAATATGCTGTAATGGTTTTCTATCATGCTTTGATGTAGAGCTCTAAAGTATAATACTTGTATTATTAACTTCTGTCTACATTTGTATGATCTAATACTTATATTTTATGTACTCTGGTAATTTTGGAATAAAATTATTATTACTGATAGTAATATTATTAAAGCAAGTTATTTATATAATGATAAGGATCTCTGTTTATACCAAATACTTCTGTCAGTTGAGGCTTAACTGGTGACAGTAGATGAAGAAAAGGTGGATAGGAGGTTATACAAGAATGCAGTGTATTTTAATTTATTTTTTTATCAGAGCTACTCCCCCCATTTCGACCTTATCTGATGTTCCCAGTACTTGTGACACCCTCTACCAACCTCTGTTCAGACTTGGACTCTCCATAGAGCCTGGAACTACTTTTGAACAATCATTTCCTGAACCTGAGACTGGCATTTTCCCAATATCTCAATACCCTCAGGTACCTCTGATTCCTGCTTCACCTTGACATGAGATCAGCTTTCCCTATGAAACAATAATTTATGGATTACATGTTTGCCCATAGATGAAATGCGTCTTTGGCCATCTGCCATTACACCGTGACTGGGATTCAGTGAAGTTGGTACCATAACATGCACCCACCTGGAAATCTCTTCCCCTACAAGGCTTTAATAAACAATGCAAATGAAGCTGACCAGTCCATGAAATTATCACAGGTCCCTATCATTACACCACTGAAATATAGTGACATTCCTTCCTTAATTCACTACAGCAAGACTTTAGGCAATGCATCATGGATATCCAAAAGGAATTCAAACTACAGCACCTATCACCAAGGGTGGAACCTACCCTGAGTGATTATACCCAAGCAATATAGTCAAATCACCAGTTAACACTTAGAAATACTGTAAAAAATTCAAAACACCACCCAAACAATGTCATAATTATTGGCATTTAGGCCACTCAGTGAAATGTTGCAGATCACAAGCAGAATGTAAAGTCTGCAGAGCAACGTGGAAAAACTACAATGCTTCTACTCCAGAGTTGGCAGCAACTTTTACACAGTCACTCCAGTGTCCATCCTTTAAAATGTTCTCACCTCTGCTGTTTCTGCTATAGGATGGTCCAACAGGAAAGGTCACTGACCAAGTTGCTGGTCAGAAAAAATCACCAGGATGATCAGAACATGTGGTATGTATGTATATTCTTCAATGACTTCGGTCTCCTCATAGCAACATCTCTGGCTTTGATTAGACAACTGTGGGCATATAAAATTAATAATATCCATAGTGAATTAGAAACAAAGCAAACACTATATACTCACAGGGATAACACAGTATAAGAAAGTGAACATTCAAGATAGCTAAGCATATGGCTTCGATGTACTGCCTCATGCCTCATGCCTCGTGCCACAGCTTTATGACTTGGCATGACCCACAATTATGCACACAGGAATAAGTCTTATAATCAAGCCTCTTGTGTTTGACTTAAAGATTAAATGAACAGGTAAGGGACAAAAGGCAATGGCAGATCCAAGATACTTCAGATGAGCAGCTTGGGCTTTCAGGGATGATTTCTGGGTATCCAGTACCCTTGATGAGAAGTTCTTTACATACTTGGTGAGGGGGATTACAATCTTTGTAATCATGGCCTTGCTGGGTGGCTTTGGCTCCCTCAGGATGGCATGTAATGTAAAGCCCAAACTAAATGTTGCCCTGCGCATTTGCCATGTACTGTGCCAGCTGATTTAAGGAGGCCCTGCCTGAATCAATCAGTTGACCTGGCATGACTGTCATGTCTGGTGGGGCTATGGCCAAGCAAGTACATGAATGGGCACCACTTTGCAAGCAAGCTATTGGTCACTCACATGTAGCCTTTGATCAGCCCTGCTGTCACTTATTTTAGCCAACAGGTAAGTCTTGCCATGTTGGGTTTGATGGTGGGTAGGGGAATAGGGAGATGAGGGTAATTACAATTGTTGTATGGATAATGATCACATATAGTACAAACTGCTACACTTGCTGATGACACCTACATGCCTACGGACTCTCCTCAGACTCTAGTATTGCTCTCAGGCACTCTGTTGCCTGACCCCAGTACCATCATTTTACTGTACCTAATCCCTTTGATACTTCTGACCTTTGCTCTACTTTGATAATGATCCCAGCTTCTCCCACAATATGGCGACAATTTCTGTATTGTTCACACTTCAAAAGGAGAGACTGGCTCAAAGTCATTATTCAAAAGACATGGACACATACTGTATGATACTGAGACTAATGTACCATCTCATTTACTTCCTAAGAAATATGCCACCTGAAAACCTCTTGTCCTATGGGATGTATATTTCAAAAACAAACTTTGGGAAACTTTTTTTCCTCCAGCCAGCAACAGCTGTGGATTACCATACAGACCATAGTATTAGCAAAGAACTCATGAAATCTGTCAGTCAAAATGTCTCATGCCCTCAAGAGTGGGATGCATGTTATTATCATACATAATGCAGACCAGGCTACCAACCTTTCCCATATTCACATTATCAACAATGTCCTGGTCACAATCCACAGGCATTCCTTCATCAATTTGAGATTTGGAACTGTCCTCATTCCACATGTTATAATACAACAATTTACACAATGTAGCCCCAGACATTCATGAGGAACACAAGCTCTGAAACCTTTAAATCAAGTAGAAGCTTATGCCTGCCCTACCCTTGTACAGAGATGTTATCCCAGCAATGTAACTAAAATGAACTCCAAATGCCAAGACCTTCCATACTCAGTTTATATTGACATCAGTGAGATTACTATATAGAAAGCCTCTTGTTATGCAGAGCATTTCAGGCAAATTAGGTCAGTTTTGTCACAGGATGCGACCCACACCAGTCGACTAACACCTAGGTACCCATTTTACTGATGGGTGAACATGGACAACTGGTATAAGGAAATATGCCCAGTGTTTCAACCCTCGCTGAGAATTGAACCCGGACACACCGCCATGTGAAGTGAGAGCTTTTGCCACCAGGCCATGGGCCACCGTCGATGTTCAGTTTTCTTTCTTCATAGAAAAAAAAAAGAGGGCCTTTCATACAATACAGTAGTAATTCAACATTAACTGCCCTCTTCAAGGCAGGTGAAATTGCTGACCCGGAGAGTGTACATAGAACTTTCAAGGCACACATAAGTATGATAAGGCACCTAAATTACTGGGAACGGTTGAAGTCCCCTGATTTGTATTCCCTGGAATGCAAGTGAGAGAGAGAGAAATTATAATATACACTTGTAAAATCCTAGGGGGATTAGTACCAGACTTGCACAAGAAAATCACTCCATATGAAAGCAAAAGATTCGGCAGGAGGTGCAACATTTCCCCAATGAAAAGCAGGGGTGCCACGAGTACACAGAGGCAGCACAAAGAGTGTCAGGGGCCCAAGACTGTTCAACTGCCTCCCAGCATACATAAAGGGGATTACCAACAGACCCCTGGCTGTCTTCAAGAAGGCACTGGACAGGCACCTAAAGTCAGTACCTGACCAGCCGGGTTGTGCTTCGTACGTCAGTTTGCGTGTGGCCAGCAGTAACAGCCTGGTTGATCAGACCTTGATCCACCACGAGGCCTGGTCTCAGACCAAGCCATGGGGGCGTTGACCCACAAAACCCTCTCCAGGTATACTCCAGGTAGGTAAACTAGTTAACCTACGCCAGATTTACCCAACATCCGCATCACCTAGTAGAAACAATTGCCATGGTCACACCAATGTTGAACCCCTTTGAAGTCCTCACCTCTCACGTTCTTACTTCTGCACCATCTACCATTCCTACTACTTCATCCAACCCTTGAAGGTTTAGCGCTTCATTTTTGATAATAATAATCGTATCCATCTCCCAAATTTCTCCACTTACACAGCCACCCCCCTGCCAATCCCCGTTCCCCCATCTATGCTTTCCACATTTCCATCACAAGACAAATCCAGCAATCCCCAAACCCCCCTACTAACCTATTGTCCCTTCATGCTTAACTATTGTTACCTGGAGGTTATTCCGGGGATCAACGCCCCCGCGGCCCGGTCCATGACCAGGCCTCCCGATGGATCAGGGCCTGATCAGCTAGGCTGTTACTGCTGGCCGCATGCAATCCAACGTACAAGCCACAGCCCGGCTGATCCGGCACTGACTTTAGGTATCTGTCCAGCTCTCTCTTGAAGGCAGCCAGGGGTTTATTGGCAATTCCCCTAATGCTTGATGGGAGGCTGTTGAATAGTCTTGGGCCCTGGACACTTATAGTGTTTTCCCTTAGTGTACCAATGGCGCCCCTACTTTTTATTGGGGGCATTTTGCATCGCCTGCCCAGTCTTTTACTTTCGTAGGGAGTGATTTCTGTGTGCAGATTTGGAACCATTCCTTCCAAGATTTTCCAAGTGTAGATTATGATATACCTCTCCCTCCTGCGTTCCAACGAGTACAAGTCAAGTGCTTCCAAGCGTTCCCAGTAGTTAAGGTGCTTGACAGAAGTTATGCGTGCAGTAAAGGATCTCTGTACACTCTCTAGATCTGCGATTTCACCTGCTTTGAATGGAGATGTTAATGTACAGCAGTATTCCAGCCTAGAGAGAACAAGTGATTTGAAAAGGATCATCATTGGCTTGGCATCTCTCGTTTTGAATGTTCTCATTATCCATCCTATCATTTTTTTTGCACATGCGATCGTGGCACTGTTGTGATCCTTGAAAGTGAGATCCTCAGACATTACTACTCCCAGGTCCCTTACATTATTTTTCCGCTCTATTGTATGGCCAGAGTCTGTAGTATACTCTGTTTTAGTTATTATCTCCTCCAGTTTTCCATAACGGAGTAGTTGGAATTTGTCCTCATTGAACATCATATTGTTTACCATTGCCCACTGGAAAACTTTGTTTATATCTTCTTGGAAGTTAACCGCGTCCTCAGCAGATGACAGCCTCATGCAGATCCTAGTATCATCCGCAAAGGATGATACGGTGCTGTGATGTATATCTCTGTCTATGTCTGATATGAGGATAAGGAATAAGATGGGGGCGAGTACTGTGCCTTGTGGAACAGAGCTCTTCACTATGGCAGCCTCCGATTTAACTCTGTTGACCACTACTCTTTGTGTTCGATTTGTTAGGAAGTTGAAGACCCATCTCCCCACTTTCCCAGTTATTCCTTTAGCACGTATTTTATGGGCTATTACACCATGATCGCATTTGTCATCTTTTTATTTCTACATGTACAAGGTATACAGGCCTAATTGACATCAATGACATACTACTGTATAGAAAGCCGCTTGTTATGCTGAGCATTTCAGGCAAATTAGGTCAGTTTTGTCCCAGGATGCGACCCACACCAATCGACTAACACTAGGTACCCAATTTATACTGATGGGTGAACATGGACAGAGGGTGTCTTATGTTTGCATCGCAGCTGCTAGAAAAATGACAGGATGGATAATGAGAATCTTCAAAACTAGGGATGCCAAGCCCATGACACTCTTCAGGTCACTTGTTCTATCTAGGCTGGAATATTGCTGCACACTAACAGCACCTTTCAAGGCAAGTGAAATTGCTGACCTAGAAAATGTACAGAGAACCTTCACGGAGATAAAACACCTCAATTACTGGGAGCGCTTGAGGTTCCTGAACCTGTATTCCCTGGAACGCAGGCGGGAGAGATACGTGATTATATACACCTGGAAAATCCTAGAGGGGCTAGTACCGAGCTTGCACACGAAAATCACTCACTACGAAAGCAAAAGACTTGGCAGACGATGCAACATCCCCCCAATGAAAAGCAGGGGTGCCACTAGCACGTTAAGAGACCATACAATAAGTGTCAGGGGCCCGAGACTGTTCAACTGCCTCCTAGCATACGTAAGGGGGATTGCCAACAGACCCCTGGCAGTCTTCAAGCTGGCACTGGACAAGCACCTAAAGTTGGTACCTGACCAGCCGGGCTGTGGCTCGTACGTTGGTTTGCGTGCAGCCAGCAGTAACAGCCTGGTTGATCAGGCTCTGATCCACCAGGAGGCCTGGTCACAGACTGGGCCGCGGGGGTGTTGACCCCCGGAACTCTCTCCAGGTAAATTCCAGGTTACTATGACCCCGCCTCCGCCTGCTTCACCTCACCTCACTACAGTATATAAGCCACGTCTACGGCCCTATGCTGTACATTCTACAAGATTGATGGACTGAACACATCGACTCCAGGCTGAGGGACTGATTACCTCATACTCCTCCTCTCCTTACGCCTTCCTCTTTGTATTGGACTGATGAAGCCACTGTGTGGCGAAACGTTTCCTGAATAAAGATTCCCATATGCTGCATAAGTGTCTCAATCTTCAACTTGTCGGTTTTTCAAACCATTCATCACAACTGTCAGACACTGCAGCATCATGGGATCTTGTTACAAAGAATTCTTCAACACTTGTTCAACCTTTGGACGAAGACCTACTTCGACTAGTGGAGGGTACCACTATGACCCCATCTCCGCCTGCTTCACCTCACCTCACTACAGTATATAAGCCACGTCTATGGCCCTATGCTGTACATTCTACAAGATTGATGGACTGAACACATCGACTCCAGGCTGAGGGACTGTTTACCTCATACTCCTCCTCTCCTTACGCCTTCCTCTTTGTATTGGACTGATGAAGCCAGTGTGTGGCGAAACGTTTCCTGAATAAAGATTCCCATATGCTGCATAAGTGTCTCAATCTTCAACTGAAATATTTACAGGAAGACATAAGCAGGGTTTTCCAGTGGGCAGTGGAGAACATGACGTTCGATGGTGATAAGTTCCAGCTGCTTAGGTATGGAAAGAATGGACCCTTGTAGGTTTAGCGCTTCTTTTTTATTCTAAAAATAATAATAATGGAAAGAATGAAGAACTCCAAAGGAACACTATATACAAGACTCAAGAGGGTCATCAAACAGAACGAAAGGAACACGTAAAAGACCTAGGAATAATTGTCAGTTGACCTTTCTTTTGTTGTTAGGTAAGACACATATGCAACAGTTAGGTATCTTTATTTCGAAACGTTTCGCCTACACAGTAGGCTTCTTCAGTCGAGTACAGAAAAGTTGATAGAAGCAGAAGATACTTGAAGACGATGTAATCAGTCCATCACCCTTAAAGTTTTGAGGTGGTCAGTCCCTCATTCTGGAGAAGAGCATTGTTCCGTTGTCTGAAACAATATGAGGTTGAAGTGACAGAATGGGGCCTTATATAGTGATGGACTGATTACATCGTCTTCAAGTATCTTCTGCTTCTATCAACTTTTCTGTACTCGACTGAAGAAGCCTACTGTGTAGGCGAAACGTTTCGAAATAAAGATACCTAACTGTTGCATATGTGTCTTACCTAACAACCTGTCGGTATTTTATACCATTTTAATGTTTGACCTTTCTTTTAAAGTCCATAACAAGACAAAGATCACTACAGCCAGGAAGATGACAGGGTGGGTATTGAGAACTTTCAAAACAAGGGAAATATTGCTGATGGTGACACTTCAAATCGCTAGTGCTCCCTCATTTAGAATATTGGTCAGTGCTGACGGCTCCGTTCAAAGCAGGAGAAATATCAGAGCTCTAGAGGGATGGCAAAAACAATTACAGACCACAAATACAACATACAGAGATCGTTTACGGCTCACATTGAAGTAGTAAAGCACCTAAATTACTGGGAACGCCTTCAAGCCTTGAATATGTACACATTTGAGCGGAGGAGAGAGATGCATGATAATATATACCTGAAAGTACCCGAGGGCCTGGTCCCAAATCTGCACACTGCCATTACAACATACTGGAGTGAGAGATATGGAAGTGCAAAATAAACTCAGTGAGGAGCAGTTATCCTACATAACAACAGATCTACTGGCCCATGCTGGGCTGGTCTTTCTCAAATTTAACCTCTTCTCAGCCATCAACTTCAACATTCCAAACCTGACACTTCATGTCACTACTGTTCATTATACGCACGTTCTCTTTCCCCAGGTAAATTTGTTTGTAACTTGATAAAGCTCACTGTGTGGGCGAAACGTTGTTTATAAAGGATCGCGTTATATTGTATTGTGTCTACTTTTCCATCGTGTGGGTATTTAACATTATACCAACACTGCTACAATACACGGGGAAGATATATACCTGGAGAGGGTTTCGAGGGTCAACGCCGCCGCGGCCCAGTCTGTGACCAGGCCTCATGGTGGATCAGGGCCTGATCAACCAGGCTGTTACTGTTGGCCGCACGCAACCTGGGCTGTGGTGCATACGTCGGGTTGCGTGCGGTCAACAGTAACAGCCTGGTTGATCAGGCTTTGAGCCACCATGAGACCTGGTCACAGACCGGGTCGCGGGGGCGTTGATCCCCGAAACCCTCTCCAGGTATATATCTTTCCCTGTAATGTAGTGTTGGGGTTGGCACAGAATTGTTCATGTGGGTGTTGGCAATAAGTGTTGATGTTGGAAGTGGTGCTGACAGCAGTGTTAGTGGTGGTGTTAGCACAGAGGTGTTGGTGTTGGAGGTAGTGTTAGTAGTGTTGGCGTAAGCATTGTTGGCGGTAATGATGGAAGTTGTGGTTGTGTTGGTATAAAAGTGTTGTTGTTGAAGGGGTATTGGAGGTAGTGTTGGTGGTGTTGGCAACAAAAGTGTTAGTGTTGGCAGCAGTGTTTGGAGGTAGTGATGTAGACAAAAGTTTTGTAAGTGGTGTTGATGGTATTGGTGGTGGTGTTGGCACAGAAGTGTTGATTTTAAAGATGGTGTAGGCATCAGTGTTGGTGGTAGTAGCGGTGGTGGTGATGGCAAGAAAGTGTTGGTGTTGGAGGAGGTGTTGGCAGCAGTGATGGCGAGGTCGGCCATCATGTTGGCAGCTCCGCCTCAGTATCAGTGAGTGAGTGCTAGTGAGGGGTAGTGTTGCTGCTCTGCTGCCTCCATCACCTCGCTAACAAGTGGTTACTGGGCCTCTACCGCCTTTACAAACACGGCAGGATGCAAGCCATCAAGTGTGTGGTGGTGGGAGATGGGTGAGTGTCTCCCTGACTCACTAAATGTAACACTGTCTCCCTTTTGCTGTGGTGATTATCAGCTCAGCAGCGCCTGGGTGTAGCTCTCTGATCACGCACTTCACACACATACACACACACCCTCCTCTCAAGGGCGGTGAGAGGCTCTTGATCCAAGGAATTGGACCTGCCTTACCCTTACTTAGATCGAACCTGATTGCCTTAAATCCCTGCCCCAAGGCGCTGTTTGTCTCCACTTGCCTATAATGGTGATGCTAATTCGCATACCATAATAACCTTCCTGTTTTCAGTATTGTAATTGATATATTTCTCTTAATATGTAAAAAAAAAAGTGTAAAATAAAAACTTTGGGTCTAACAGTTATTAGAAATCTTAGTGTTTGTTATTCTATGATTCAGCTGTGTAATGTGTTATCTAGTCATAACATTTAGAGGAAACAACGGAATACTGTTTGTTGTAAATACATCAACCATATTGATATGTAAATCTGCCTGGTACTTGGATGACGACTATGTTTTCTATATAGAATTATCTGGAAGACTTAGTGTTGTTGTCTTTGTAAAGATTTGAGCAGTTTAGGTATATATTCCATGCAGTGGGTAAGTTTATTTAGGTATAGGTACATATAAGTACAATTATATATATAATCCCCCCCAAAAAGCCAATGACTTACTTTCATTGGGGTTTTTGTAATATCTTGTTATTTAAAACATTACTGTAAGATACAGTAGAAGTCAGTCATAATTGTCATTCAATTTTTAATTCATAATTTTCATAATTATCGACTACCAAATTGTCCAGGAACTCTCCTTTTATTTGATCCTTGTTTTCCTTTAAAAATTATATTTAAAATGTGTAATATTTACAGATCACAAATATCAGAGAAACTTTTCCTGCTTCATAAAAATCCCTCGAGTTGCATGACTACCCATATTGTAAAGCTGTGATGTTGAGTGAAGTTACCGACATCAGCAAGTTATCCAGGCGACCGGTTCAGTAACGTTTAAAATACACTATAACCACATGTTGTCCAACAATGTAATTTAGTTTGATATTAGGTTATGTTAGGGTAGGTTTGTGCTTGGAATAGTTTTACTAAGTCTGCCTGAAATGCTGTACATCCTATGGCCCTTCTAATGATTGTATATTTTGTACAGTAATTTAAAATAAAATTTGAATTTGAACTTGTCCTGACTGATCTGTGGTTTAGTAATAGCGAGATCACTGGCATTCAAACCCATTAATGCAGTCAAGTTGCATCTTGGTCAGCTGTACCATTGGTCATACATTAATAATAATTAATAATAATAATATACTATTTTCAAAAATAGCATACAAAAAGTAGCATTTTTTGACTGGCTTTATGGAGTTATCCTAGGTTAAATCTACATAATGTGGTAGTGAAAGTCAATGTCTGTCTCCTTTGGGAGTCGCCTCACAAAAGGGAGACTGCTGTTGCAATAAAAAAAAATGTACTATTTTTGTTCCCATAACATGTTCCCTCATCTGCATAAAGCCCAAATAAAAACTAATATGCTTAATCCCATAAAATGCACAGCTACAAGATCCTTCAAAATTTAAGTTGGCTATTTTTAAAAGTGGATTAGACAAATATACAATTTGTAATAGTTGTGTGAGAGTAGTACGTATCTGCTTAACGTGGACAGTTTCCTTCTAGGGAGGTAGCGATAAGATTTGTTTGGATTTTTAACCCAGAAAGTTACACCTAAGCTAACCCGAGAAAGTCAGTGCATCATCGAGGACTGTCTTATTTGGGGTCCTTTAATCTCATCACCCAGGATGCAGCCCACACCAGTCAGCTAATACCCAGATATCTATTCACTGCTAAGTGAACAGGGACAGCAGGTGTAAGAAAACATTGCCAGTGTTTCCACCCATGCCGGGGATTGAATCATGGACACTCTGGGAAGGGCTCTCTCCAAATAAATGAACCTACCCATCCTTGGATCACACCTGATTATTTTCCATTGTAAGACCCTGTATAACCCTCATGACTTTAGCACTTCATAAATTTAATCATAGGAACATGGGTCATTAAGTTTATTAAGGTGCTCCTAGATGACTGTTTATTAACCCTAGAGGGTTAACATATATTTAGGGCTGTAACTGGTGTAAAGTATTTTACAGCTTTTGACAAAATTGTCATTGGTAAGAAAATTTTGTCCATCAAAGCTGTTAGTGTTAGTTTTTGTTTAACCTCTTGTATTAGTTGATTGCCTATGAATGTTCATCCTGTTGCTTATTTGTAGCTATGTCAATAAAGTAGTCAGTTCACATACCCAGTGGCTGTTTTGCAAATTGCAATATTGCCTGAACTTCCTAAGCATATTTGCAAAGCAGTTGTCCAAACTATGATGGATCCCTCTCAGGCTTGTCTATAAGCCACTTGACCCAATTCACAGTCAGCCCCCTTCTCCCCTCGCCCCCCCCCCTTTTTTTTTAATGCATTTCTTTAGTTTGAAAACTAGGTAATGATAATATTTTGTTAAAATTGGTATCCCTGAAGGGTTAATAACTGAGGATTATCCAAAAAAGATAAATCTGTGTGGCTTATTTCAATTGAGGTACAGTGGAACCTCAAATATCAAACTTAATTCGTTCCAGGAGCTAGTTCTAAATTTGAAAAGGCTGAAAAGCGAAGCAGTATTTCCCATAAGAAATAATGAAAATACAATTAATCCATTCCAGAAACCCAAAAATATTCACAAAAAAATATACATTTTATAGAGATTAGTTTTACATACAACAAATATAGTGTTCAATTATGTATTAATAAATGTAAATAAACATATAAAATAACATTTTTACTTACCTTTATTGAAGATTGGTGTTGGCATCTGGAAGATAGGGAGGAGGAGAGAGGGAGTTTGGGTTAGTGTTTGGAAGGAGAATCCCTCTCCATGAGGACTTCAGGTATCAAAGCCCTCTCTGGGGTTACTTCCCTTCTGTCAAACCAACCTCTGCTGGCCTTAAATTCACTCTCAGCACTGGTTCCAGGAGTTTTCTGTACCAAATAGGCATGCAACTTCCTTGCCTTCTTGCAAATAATGGTCTCTGAAACACTATCACCTGCCATCTCTTTATTCTTGATCCACACCAGCAACACCTTCTCAACCTGATCGATTGTCTGTGGTCTTTTTTTTGGTTAGCATATTAACACCTTTCGCAACATCAGCTTCCTTGATTTGTTCTTTCTTTGCCAGGATAGAACCGATGGTCGACTTGTTTTTCCCATACATCCTGGCAAGCTCAACAAGTCTCGCACCACTTTCATACTTCTGTATTATTTCCTTCTTCACATCTATGGTGTTTCTCACTTTCTTTACAACAGGGGTACCACTAGCAAGTTTCTTTGGGCCCATGGTAGCTTATTTCACAGTCCCACAAGCACTAAACACAAAGAAATAATCGTAAAATGTTTGAATGAGAGCACTGGTTAGTGTTCGCTCAAGCATCAACAAAACCAGACTGGCTCACGGTGCCTGTGCGGGGATGCGGACAGAGCGGGCTGCTGGACAGGTCCGATACCCGGCGGTTCGAAAATAGGGGCGAGTTCAATAATAGGGACAAAGTTGGTTCGAAAAAACGCTCGATTTTTGAAGCGTTCGAAAAGTGATTTGTTGGAAATTTGAGGTTCCACTGTATTTTTTAGGGCCTTCCCAAAGATGCAGTCCACAACAGTTAACTATCTCCTGAGTATCTATTTACTGCTAGCTAATAGGGGCAGCAGGTAATAGGAGACCTGCCTATGCATCTCTCCTTGCCCAGGGTTCATCCCAGGAACTTTTGGGTGTGAACTTAATGCGTTACCTCTGAAGACCTTTATATAATGATTTTTCCCAGGCTTTTTTGTGGCACTGTATAATGAATTTTTTTCTTTAGATTATTTATGACAGGTTTAGTAAGGGATAGGTAATAGGTTAAGAGGGAGTGTTATTTAACCCTTACTGTCCAAACAGATCTACGTTCACATGCGTAGTGCTCCAAAAGTAGATCTGTTTTTTACATATTTTCAAATATAATAAAAAAAAAAACAATGTAGATCTAAGTTTTTTTACACGTTTTCAAGTGTATATAAAAAAAAAAAAAAAAAAAGGGTCTGCATTTTTTACATACTTTCAAATGTTGAAAAAACATAGATCTACGTTTGGACAGTTTAATTGTTAATAATATAATAACTATATCTTTATTTCTACAAATACGTACATGTACAAGGTATAAAGGCCTAGCTGACATCAATGACATATGTATTACTATATAGAAAGCTGCTTGTTGTGCTGAGCATTTTGAAGATCTAAATGAAGTTTTTTTTGAGAGAGCCACAGAATTTGGTAAACACAAGCCTATCTGATGTTATTCTGATGCCAAATGACTTCGAACAAGCGATAAATGGCATGCCCATGCACTCTGCCCCAGGGCCAGACTCGTTGAACTCCGTGTTCATCAAGAACTGCACGAAGCCCCTATCACGTGCTTTTACCATCCTATGGAGAGGGAGCATGGACACGGGTCGTCCCACAGTCGTCTCCACAGAGGGGGCAGTAAAGCAATAACAAAGAACTACAGACCGATAGCACTAACGTCCCATATCATAAAAATCTTTGAAAGGGTACTAAGAAGCAAGATTGCCACCCATCTAGATACCCATCAGTTACACAACCCAGGGCAACATGGGTTTAGAGCAGGTCGCTCCTGTCTGTCCCAACTACTGGATCACTACCACAAGGTCCTAGATGCGCTAGAAGACAAAAAGAATGCAGATGTAATATATACAGACTTTGCAAAAGCATTCGACAAGTGTGACCATGGTGTAATAGTGCACAAAATGCATGCTAAAGGAATAACAGGAAAAGTTGGTAGATGGATCTATAATTTCCTCACAAACAAAACACAGAGTAGTAGTCAACAGAGTAAAGTCTGAGGCGGCTACGGTGAAAAGCTCTGTTCCACAAGGCACAGTACTCGTTCCCATCTTGTTTCTCATCCTCATATCTGACATAGACAAGGATGTCAGCCACAGCACCGTGTCTAACATTGCAGGTGACACCCAAATCTGCATGACAGTGTCTTCCATTGCAGACACTGCAAGGCTCCAGGCGGACATCAACCAAATCTTTCAATGGGCTGCAGAAAACAATATGAAGTTCAATGGTGAGAAATTTCAGTTACTCCAATACGGTAAACATGAGGAAATTAAAACTTCATCAGAGTACAAAACAAATTCCGGCCACAAAATAGAGCGAAAAACCAACGTCTAAGACTTGGGAGTGATCATGTCGGAGGATCTCGCCTTCAAGGCCCATAACATTGTATCAATCGCATCTGCTAGAAAAATGACAGGATGGATAATGAGAACCTTCAAAACAAGGGATGCCAAGCCCATGATGACACTCTTCAGGTCACTTGTTCTATCTAGGCTAGAAAATTGCTGCATACTAACAGCACCTTTCAAGGCAGGTGAAATTGCTGACCTAGAAAATATACAGAGAACCTTCACGGCGCGCATAACTGAGATAAAACCTCAATTACTGGGAGCGCTTGAAGTTCCTGAACCTGTACTCCCTGGAATGCAGGCGGGAGAGATGCATAATTATATACACCTGGAAAATCCTAGAGGGACTAGTACCGAACTTGCACACGAAAATCACTCGCAACGAAAGCAAAAGACTCTGCAGACGATGCAACATCCCCCCCAATGAAAAGCAGGGGTGTCACTAGCACGTTAAGAGACAATACAATAAGTGTCAGGGGCCCGAGACTGTTCAACTGCCTCCCAGCATACATAAGGGGGGGATTACCAATAGACCCCTGGCAGTCTTCAAGCAGGCACTGGACAAGCACCTAAAGTCGGTACCTGACCAGCCGGGCTGTGGCTCGTACGTTGGATTGCGTGCAGCCAGCAGTAACAGCCTGGTTGATCAGGCTCTGATCCACCAGGAGGCCTGGTCACAGACCGGGCCGCGGGAGCGTTGACCCCCGGAACTCTCTCCAGGTAAACTCCAGGATGTGATCCATGCCAGTCGACTAACACCCAGGTACCCATTTTATACTGATGGGTGAACAGGGACAGCAGGTGTCTTGTGGAAACACATCCCTGATGTTTTCCAACTGTACTGGAGATTCGAACTTAGACCTCAGTGTGTGTGAGCTAAGTGCACTAGCAATCAAACTATGGGTTATACAGCCGAGCTGAGCTACCCATGTTTGTGCATTATTTTTTTTTATTTTATCACACTGGCCGATTCCCACCAAGGCAGGGTGGCCCAAAAAAGAAAAACTCGCCATCATTCACTCCATCACTGTCTTGCCAGAAGGGTGCTTTACACTACATTTTTTAAACTGCAACATTAACACCCCTCCTTCAGAGTGCAGGCACTGTACTTCCCATCTCCAGGGCTCAAGTCCGGCCTGCCGGTTTCCCTGAACCCCTTCATAAATGTTACTTTGCTCACACTCCAACAGCACGTCAAGTATTAAAAACCACTTGTCTCCATTCACTCCTATCAAACACGCTCACGCATGCCTGCTGGAAGTCCAAGCTCCTCGCACACAAAACCTCCTTTACCTCCTCCCTCCAACCTTTCCTAGGCCGACCCCTACCCCGCCTTCCTTCCGCTACAGACTGATACACTCTCAAAGTCACTCTGTTTTGCTCCATTCTCTCTACATGTCCGAACCACCTCAACAACCCTTCCTCAGCCCTCTGGACAACAGTTTTGGTAATCCCGCACCTCCTCCTAACTTCCAAACTATGAATTCTCTGCATTATATTCACACCACACATTGCCCTCAGACATGACATCTCCACTGCCTCCAGCCTTCTCCTCGCTGCAACATTCATCACCCGTGCTTCACACCCATATAAGAGCGTTGGTAAAACTATACTCTCATACATTCCCCTCTTTGCCTCCAAGGACAAAGTTCTTTGTCTCCACAGACTCCTAAGTGCACCACTCACCCTTTTTCCCTCATCAATTCTATGATTCACCTCATCTTTCATAAACCCATCTGCTGACACGTCCACTCCCATATATCTGAATACATTCACCTCCTCCATACACTCTCCCTCCAATCTGATATCCAATCTTTCATCACCTAATCTTTTTGTTATCCTCATAACCTTACCCTTTCCTGTATTCACTTTTAATTTTCTTCTTTTGCACACCCTACCAAATTCATCCACCAATCTCTGCAACTTCTCTTCAGAATCTCCCAAGAGCACGGTGTCATCAGCAAAGAGCAACTGTGACAACTCCCACTTTGTGTGATTCTTTATCTTTTAACTCCACGCCTCTTGCCAAGACCCTCGCATTTACTTCTCTTACAACCCCATCTATAAATATATTAAACAACCACGGTGACATCACACATCCCTGTCTAAGGCCTACTTTTACTGGGAAATAATTTCCCTCTTTCCTGTGTACTCTAACTTGAGCCTCACTATCCTCGTAAAAACTCTTCACTGCTTTCAGTAACCTACCTCCTACACCATACACCTGCAACATCCGCCACATTGCGCCCCCTATCCACCCTGTCATACGCCTTTTCCTAATCCATAAATGCCACAAAGACCTCTTTAGCCTTATCCAAATACTGTTCACTTACATGTTTCACTGTAAACACCTGGTCCACACACCCCCTACCTTTCCTAAAGCCTCCTTGTTCATCTGCTATCCTATTCTCCGTCTTGCTCTTAATTATTTCAATAATAACTCTACCATACACTTTACCAGGTATACTCAACAGACTTATCCCCCTATAATTTTTGCACTCTCTTTTGTCCCCTTTGCCTTTATACAAAGGAACTATGCATGCTCTCTGCCAATCCCTAGGTACCTTACCCTCTTCCATACATTTATTAAATAATTGCCCCCAACCACTCCAAAACTATATCCCCACCTTGTTTTAGCATTTCTATCTTTATCCCATCAATCCCGGCTGCCTTGCCCCCTTTCATTTTACCTACTGCCTCACGAACTTCCCCCACACTCACAACTGGCTCTTCCTCACTCCTACAAGATGTTATTCCTCCTTGCCCTATACACGAAATCACAGCTTCCCTATCAACATTTAACAATTCCTCAAAATATTCCCTCCATCTTCCCAATACCTCTAACTCTCCATTTAATAACTCGCCTCTCCTATTTTTAACTGACAAATCCATTTGTTCTCTAGGCTTCCTTAACTTGTTAATCTCACTCCAAAACTTTTTCTTATTTTCAACAAAATTTGTTGATAACATCTCACCCACTCTCTCATTTGCTCTCTTTTTACATTGCTTCACCACTCTCTTAACCTCTCTTTTTCTCCATATACTCTTCCCTCCTTGCATCACTTCTACTTTGTAAAAACTTCTCATATGCTAACTTTTTCTCCCTTACTACTCTCTTTACATCATCATTCTACCAATCGCTCCTCTTCCCTCCCGCACCCACTTTCCTGTAACCACAAACTTCTGCTGAACACTCTAACACTACATTTTTAAACCTACCCCATACCCCTTCGACCCCATTGCCTATGCTCTCATTAGCCCATCTATCCTCCAATAGCTGTTTATATCTTACCCTAACTGCCTCCTCTTTTAGTTTATAAACCTTCACCTCTCTCTTCCCTGATGCTTCTATTCTCTTTGTATCCCATCTACCTTTTACTCTCAGTGTAGCTACAACTAGAAAGTGATCTGATATATCTGTGGCCCCTCTATAAACATGTACATCCTGAAGTCTAGTCAACAGTCTTTTATCTACCAATACATAATCCAACAAACTACTGTCATTTTGCCCTACATCATATCTTGTATACTTATTTATCCTCTTTTTCTTAAAATATGTATTACCTATAACTAAACCCCTTTCTATACAAAGTTCAATCAAAGGGCTCCCATTATCATTTACACCTGGCACCCCAAACTTACCTACCACACCCTCTCTAAAAGTTTCTCCTACTTTAGCATTCAGGTCCCCTACCACAATTACACTCTCATTTGGTTCAAAGGCTCCTATACATTCACTTAACATCTCCCAAAATCTCTCTCTCTCCTCTACATTCCTCTCTTCTCCAGGTGCATACACGCTTATTATGACCCACTTTTCACATCCAACCTTTACTTTAATCCACGTAATTCTTGAATTTACACATTCATATTCTCTTTTCTCCTTCCATAACTGATCCTTCAACATTACTGCTACCCCTTCCTTTGCTCTAACTTTCTCAGATACTCCAGATTTAATCCCATTTATTTCCCCCCACCGAAACTCCCCTACCCCCTTCAGCTTTGTTTCGCTTAGGGCCAGGACATCCAACTTCTTTTCATTCATAACATCAGCAATCATCTGTTTCTTGTCATCCGCACTACATCCACGCACATTCAAGCATCCCAGTTTTATAATGTTTTTCTTCACTTTTTTAGTAAATGTCTACAGGAGAAGGGGTCACCAGCCCATTGCTCCCGGCATTTTAGTCGCCTCATACGACACGCATAGCTTACGGAGGAAAGATTCTTTTCCACTTCCCCATGGACAATAGAAGAAATAAAGAAGAACAAGAGCTATTTAGAAAAAAGAGAAAAACCTAGATGTATGTATATATATATGCATGTGCGTGTCTGTGAAGTGTGACCAAAGTGTAAGTAGGAGTAGCAAGATATCCCTGTTATCTAGCGTGTTTATGAGACAGAAAAAGAAACCAGCAATCCTACCATCATGCAAAACAGTTACAGGTTTCTGTTTCACAGTCATCTGGCAGGACGGTAGTACTTCCCTGGGCGGTTGCTGTCTACCAACCTACTACTGTGCATTAACCCTTTGACTGTTTACGCCGTATAAATACGTCTTACGCGCCACTGTTTCTGACGTAAATGTACTCAATAATTCTAGCGGCTTCAAATCAAGCGGAAGAAAGCTGGTAGGCCCACATGTGAGAGAATGGGTCTGTTTGGTCAGTGTGCACCACATAAAAAAAATCCTGCAGCACACAGTGCGTAATAAGAAAAAAAAACTGATCGTTTTTTTGGATTAAAACACCGACTTTGAGGTGTATTTTCGTATAGTATTTATCGATGTATTTGCGTTTTCATGGTCTTAGGTGATAAAATGGAGAACATATTACAGAAATAGCGATGATTTTCATTACTTTGACGATGAAAACGACCTTGAAACTGAGCTCAAAGTAGCGAAATGTTCGATTTTTACCAATGTTCAGGAGTAAACAAATCACACCACACGTCCAATACACGTCAACTGGGGAGTCTAATATTCTTTCACTAGTGCACTGATATTATTTATACCATTTTTACAATAATGCAGTAGTCTGCATAACAGTAAATTTTATAAAAAATCAAAATAGAAAGCAATAATGATATAAGAGGGGCCTAGAGATGTGACTAATGAACAGAGCATATGTTATTTTAGTGCCAAGAATGTCTACCTTATTTATTCTGGACCCTATTTTGAAATTGGCATCTTTTTTAGTTTGCGTGAAATTGGCCAAATTGCCAATTTCTGACCACCATATTGGGTAGTCCAAATTGGTAAATGGGAGGTTTCTTGTACTCGGCTGATAGATAAAATGGAGTTCTAAAGAAATAGCTATGAGTTTGGTCAAATGGAACAAGGGAATTGGCTGAAAATAGGGCTCAAAGTTGGCGAAATCGCCGATACGCATATGTCGCCGAGACCGCTAACTTCGCGGGAGCGTAATTCCATGAGTTTTCGACCAAATTTCGAACTTTTGGTGTCATTACCATCGGGAAAAGATTCTCTATAATTTCATAAGAAAAATAATTTTTTTTTTTTTTTTTTTTTTTTTTTTTTTTTTCCAGAAATTTATCGACATAGAATGAGTTTCAGAAAGGGGTCTGAAACAGTCAAAGGGTTAATCTTCAGTTACGGAGAATATGCTCATTTGCAAGTGTCTTCCTAATAAATTAGACACGTGCAAAACTTGGATATCCTTAATGAGGAAACATTTTGCCACACAGTGGCTTCATCAGTCCATACAAAGGAGAATGGTGAAGAACAGGAGGAGTTTGAGGTAATCAGTCCCTCTGGGACTGCTCACATAACTGTTGCAATGCTTTTTTCTGTGGTTCTTCCTCATCTCAATCTGTTTTCTGCCTCCCTTGAATCTGGACATTGAGCTCTGCCAGTATTTCCTCTGGACTTTTCATCATCTTCCAAGAGCTCATTCCCATCTGCATATTCACCTGGCAATCTCCTTACCAGATGAATAATTTCCTGTACCTAGCTGTCATCTGAAGGCAATTCATCACACTAGGCCATAATTTTCCCCAGGTTACATTTAATGTTGATTGGGGCACTTCACTCCATGCATTTCTGATGTAGTTGATTTTTTTTATACCATTATTATTAACACATTGGCTATTTCCCACTAAGGCAGGGTGACCCGAAGAAGAAACACTTTCATCATCACTTCATCACTGTTTTGCCAGAGATGCACCTACACTACAGTTCAAAAACTACAACATATCCACCCCCTCCTTCAGAGCGCAGGCATTACTTCCCACCTCCAGGACTCAAGTCTGGCTAACTGGTTTCCCTGAATCCCTTCATAAATATTACATAACATAAGAAAGGAGCACTGCAGCAGGACAACTGGCCCATACTAGGCAGGTTCAACTCACACCCAAAGTTGAGTTCAAGTAACCACTTATCTAACCAGTCTTGCAGTTTTCCAGACCCATTTGTAGCCTTTCGTTCTTGTTGATTTTCATTCTCATTAGGTTTACATCTGCAAATAAGGATACATCTGACTTGCTTTTCTGGTACGTCATTCACACATACAGTGGAACCTCAAAAATCGAGCTTAATCCATTCCAGGAGCTAGTTCTAATTTTGAAAAGTCTGAAATTCGAAGCAATATTTCCCATAAGAAATAATGGAAATACAATTAATCCGTTCCAGAAACCCAAAAATATTCACAAAAAAATACATTTTATAAAAGATTAATTACAGTTTTACATACACACAACAAATGCTATAGTCTTTAATTATGTATAGTAATATAAACTAACATTTTTACTTATCTTTATTGAAGATTGGTGATGGCATCTGGAAGATAGGGAGGAGGAGAGAGGGAGTTGGGGTTATTGTTTGGAAGGAGAATCCCCCTCCATGAGGACTTCTGGTATCAAAGCCCTCTCTGGGGTTGCTTCCCTTCTCTGTATTTTAATGCCACTAGGACCAGCTTGAGAGTCATTGGACCCCAGTCTCACAAAATAACTGTCCACAGTCATCTGTTTGTCTCGCAAAATAACTGTCCACAGTCATCTGTTTCTGTCTCACAAAATAACTGTCCACAGTCATCTGTCTCCCAAAATAACTCCACAGTCGTCTGTTTGTCTCACAAAATAACTCCACAGTCGTCTGTTTGTCTCACAAAATAACTGTCCACAGTCCTCTGTACATACTGGCAAGCTCAATAAGTCTCACACCAATCTCATACTTCTGTATTATTTCCTTCTTCACATCTATGGTGTTTCTCACTTTCTTTACCACAGGGGTACCGCTAGCAAGTTTCTTTGGGCCCATGGCAGCTTATTTCACAGCCCCACAAGCACTAAACACAATTAAATAATCTTAAAATGTGTGAATGAGAGCGCAGGTTAGTGTTCACTCAAGTATAAACAAAACTAGACTGCTCACGGCGCCTGCGCGGGGATGTGGACAGAGCAGGCCAGCGGACAGGTCCCATACCCGGTGGTCCGAAATTTGAAACGCGTTCAATTTTCGGTACACAGTTTGTCTGAAAAAATGGTCTTATTTTCGAAACGTTCGATATTTGGTACGTTCGATTTTTAAGGTTCCACTGTACTAGAAACACTGATCCTTATGAAACCCCTTTCATCATGCTTTCACTTTGTGACAGCTTTTCTCTAACAATCACTCCGTCTCCTTGCTCTAAGGCACTTCTTGAACCACCGTAGTACATTCCTTGTTATTCCTGCCTATTCCTCAAGTTTTTACTACAGTTTCTTGTGAGGTACAGTATCAAATGCCTTTATGCAGACAAAAAATACTCAGTCCACCCCTCTCTTTGGCCTCACTTGTTACTATGACACTGTTATGTACACCAGCCCAATATAGTGATGTACTTTTTGTTATCACATTTTTAGTTAGTCCTGTAAAAACTTTATTTTAAATACACTGTAGTATAATTTATAACCCAAGGGTTATGTCATCCCAGTGATGTCATCTTGCTTGTGGCTGGATATTCACATAGCCGGCAGAATAGATGGACTGCAGGAGCTGATGGGAATGGAGCCTTTGCAATGTTGAAGACTTTACATTGCTCACACTCCAACAGCACATCAAGTCATAAAAACCATTTGCCTCCATTTGCTCCTATCTAACGTGCTCGTGTATGCTTGCTGGAAGTCTAAATCCCTCACACACTAAACCTCCTTTACCCCCTCCCTCCAATCTTTTCTAGGATAACCCCTACCTAGCCTTCCTTCTACTACAGATTTATATGCCCTTGAAATCACTTATTTCATTCCATCCTTTCTAAATGTCCAAACCACCTCAACAACCCCTCCTCAGCTCTCTAGATAATACTTTTAGTAACCCTGCACTTCCTCCTAATCTCCAAGCTGTAGATTCTCTGAATAATATTCACACCTCACGTTGTCCTCAGACACGATGTCTCCACAGCCTCCAGCTGTCTCCTTGTTACAATATTTACCACCCATGCTTCACACCCATATAAGAGCATTGGTACCACCCACTATATTCTTATACATTCCCCTCTTTGCTTCCATGGATAGTGTTCTTTGTCTCCACAGACTCCTCAGTGCACCATTCACCTTTTTTCCCTCATCAGTCCTATGATTACCTCGTCTTTCATAGACCCATCTGCTGACAAGTTCACTCCCAAATATCTGTACATTCACTTCCTCCCTACTCTCTCCCTCCAATCTGATATTCAGTCTTTCATTAACTAGATTTTTTGTTATCCTTATCACATTTCCCTTTCCTATGTTCACATTTAATTTCCTTCTTTTACATATCCTTCCAAACTCTTCCATCAACCTCTGCAACTTTTTTTTTTTTTTAATCTTCCAAAAGCACAGTATCATTAGCAAAAAACAACTGTTACAACTTCCACTTTGTGTTAAATTCTTTATCTCTTAATCCCACACCTCTTGCAAATGCCCGAGCATTCACTTCTCTTACAACCCCATCTATAAATGCAGTGGACCCCCACGAATTCGCGGTTCCAAATTCGTGGCTTCAGTAATTCACGGATTTTTCCTTAGAACCTAACTAATACATAATTGTTCACGGAAATCCACACGAATTCCTGGAATTTTTTTTTTCGTGGCAATACAGTGGACCCCCGGTTAACGATATTTCTTCACTCCAGAAGTATGTTCAGGTGCCAGTACTGACCGAATTTGTTCCCATAAGAAATATTGTGTAGTAGATTAGTCCATTTCAGACCCCCAAACATACACGTACAAACGCACTTACATAAATACACTTACATAATTGGTCACATTCGGAGGTAATCGTTATGCGGGGGTCCACTGTATATAATTTTTTATGCGTTTTAACGCTAAATACAGTGGACCCCCAGATTACGTAATTAATCCATTCAGAGAGAGTGACTTATTTATTTATTTATTTAGAAATTTAAGCATACATACAGAGGTACAAAAAAAAAATACAGGTAAGAGCAGCATGCCAAAGCCACTTATATGCATAGCATTACGGGCTGGCTTAAAATTAACTTAAGATTAACTAAGCAATGATGAAATCAGTGATAAGACATTATTGTAAACAGATAACTATTAAGCACAAATGAGTATTACAAAGACAGCTCATATGGTTGCATGCATTGCTGTACATTCAGTAGAATGGAGTATTCTGTTAGGTAGTGTATTTAAAAAAATAACAAAGTTAGATTGGGTCCTAGGTTTAACATTTATGTGATATAATTGTGAGTAACATTTTGGATATACAATTTATAAGGTTCAGTTATTCAGTATTTCTTTGGTTTTGAGTGAGTAAGTGAACTTTGAGAAGAGACTTGAATTTGTAAACAGGTAGTGTTTCTTTTATATTTACAGGTAATGAATTCCAGATTTTAGGGCCTTTTATGTGCATTGAGTTTTTGCATAGCGTGAGATGGACACGAGGAACATCAAAGAGTGATCTTTGCCTTGTGTTATGGTCATGTGTTCTGTTGAGGTTGGCAAGGAGATGTTTGAGGGGAGGGTTAATATCAGAGTTAAGTGTTCTATGTATGTAATAGGTGCAATAATAAGTATGGATGTTTTGTATGGTGAGTAGGTTGATTGTTTTGAATATTGGTGGAGTGTGTTGCCTGTAGTGAGAATTTGTTATCATTCTAACTGCAGCCTTTTGTTGGGTAATTAGTGGTCTGAGATGGTTAATTGTTGTTGAGCCCCATGCACAAATTTGTAAATAGGCTAAGAGGCCCTGGTGCCACACCTGGTCGAAAGTGCCAGCAATGTCCAGTGCTACCACACAGCTGACTTTGGATTCATCCAGTGACGGTTTACGCATCGGCGATTCCGCCCACTTTGAGCCCTATTTTTGGCCGATTCATATGTACTGAAGACAAAAATCATTTATTTCACTAGAACTCCATTTTTTCTATCGAATGAGTACAAGAAACCACCCATTTACCAATTTCAACTATCCAATAAAGTGGTAAGAAATTGGCAATTTTGCCAATTTCACACAAATTTCAGAAGATGCCAATTTCCAAATAGGGTTCATAATAAACAAAGACATTCATGGCATGGCACTAAAATAACAAGTTCTCTGTTCGTTAGTCATGTCCCCAGGCCCCTCTTATATTTCTTTTGCTTTCCACTTTGAATTTTTATTCTTACAAAAAAAATAGAAGATTTACTGTTATGCAGACTACTGCATTAGTGTAGAAATGGTATAAATAATATCAGCGCACTTGTGAAAGAATATTAGACTCGCCAGTTGACATGTATTGGACGCTTGGCATGATTTGTTTACTTTTGAACTTTGGTAAAAATCGAACATTTCTGCTATTTTGAGCTCAATTTCAAGGTACTTCTCATTGTGAAACCAGTCAAAATCATCTCAGTTTCTGTAATATCTCTTCCATTCTATAAAATGAGACCAGGAAAACTAGAATACAACCATAAATACCATACGAAAATACAGTGCAAAGTTGCTGTTTTAATCCAAAAACACGGTCAATTTTTTTTTCTCATTATGCACTATGTGCTGCAGGATCTTTTTATACTGTGCACACTGACCACATAGACCCATTCTTTCATATGTAGGCCTACCAGCTTTCTCTCGCTAGATTTGAAGGCGCTAGAATTTAGGCATACTAGTACGTCAATAACCCTGGTGTGTAAGCCGTACTAGTACGTTGAAAACCCTGAAAGAGTTAATACTACTATATCGCTGGATAGCGCTATAGCCGTTATAGACTCCTGTTGCTTTAGTATCGTACATACTGCAGAATCACATTCTCCCCTCTCTCTCAGCCCTATGCCAAAGGGCTGACTGGCACTAGAAGCTTTCTTTGGGCCCATGGTGGCTTATTTAGCAGTTACAAGCACTAAAAAGAATGGAATAATACAAAATGTATCGTATGAATGCGTGGGATCATCCTCACTGGCTGGTAAACAATGGCACACTGGCTGTACATGGTGTTGGGGCCTGAGTGGCCCCGACACCATATACAGGTATCAAGTTCAGGTATCAAGTCCCTCTCTGGGGTTACTTCCCTTCTTTATTTTTTACTGGCACTAATACCAGCTCGAGTCACTGTACCCCTGTTGCACCAAAAATCTGTCCGGAGAGGCCTGTTTCTGGTTTCTGTAAAATTTGCCTAAAATGGGACAAGACATTGTCATTGAATGTGTTGCAGACAGCTTGCAACAGTTTTGTCAGGGTGATAATTTTCTGCAAAACTTTGCACCTCACTCCACTTTGCACAAATATCCTTAATCACAGAAGAAGGCACATTCTCCCCCTCTCTTCCTCCTCTGAAGCAGTATCCTCAGCTGCTGTCTGTTGTTGTTCCTGTTGAAGGTGTTGCAGTTCTTCAGTGGTTAGCTCTTCCCTGTGGTCCTCCAACTCTTCCACATCCTGGCCACTCACATCCAATCCCATGGACTTCCCCAATGAAACAATTGATTCCACAATAGGCGTAGGGTCGCCCGGGTCAGCCTCAAACCCTTCAAAATCCTTGTCGAGGACACATTCTGGCCACAGTTTTCTCCGAGTCACTCCCTGCCATGCCTTATCTATTAGGCTTGGAAGTTACTCCCTGCCAAGCCTTATCTATAAGGCTTATGCAATGGAGGATATTGAAGTGATTCCTACAGAACTCTCTTAGGGTCAATTCAGTGTCCGAGGTCACTTCAGAGCACCTTTGAAACATTGCTTTGGTGTATAGTTTTTTGAAATTTGAAATGACCTGCTGGTCCATGGGCTGGATGAGAGGAAAGAACTTCACTGTGATGAACTTACACTCTTCAAACAATAGGTCTTCCAAGTCTGGAGGATGAGCAGGAGCAGTGTCCAGTACCAGGAGGCACTTAAGTGGCAATTTATTTTCCAGGGGGTATTTCTTCACACTCGGGCCAAACACTTCATTGACCCACTCAATGAAAATTAGCCTTGTGACCCCATGCCCTATTGTTAGCCCTCCACATCACACACAATTTACTCCTCATGACATTGCTTTTCTTGAACACTCGGGCCCCTCAAGAAAGGTTCCTTGATGCTGGTGAGGGGCTCTTGATCTAGGGAACTGGATCTGTTCTCCATTTCCCTGAATTAAACCTGAATACCTTCCACATCCCCCCCCTCAGGTGCTGTATAATCTTATGGGTTTAGCGCTTCCCTCTTGATTATACGTAATAATAATGAACACTCGGGGATTTTCAGGGTGATACACGAGTAAAGGCTTCGCTTTGAAATCCCCACTAACATTACCGCAGAACAAAAGTTATCCTATCTTTCATTGGCTTGTGTCCTGGCACTGCCGTTTCTTCCTGCGTGATGTAGGTCCTCTCTGGCATTTTCTTCCAAAAGAGGCCTCTTTCGTCACAATTGAACACTTGTTAGGGAAGGAATCCTTCAGTCTCTACGTAATTCTTCAGCTGCATGTTTGTCTGAACTTGCAGCCTCGCCATGCCTTACAATACTGTGTATGCCACTTTGCTTCTTGAATCTGTTGAACAAGCCTTTGCTGGCCTTAAATTCACTAACAGCAGCACTCATTCCCGGCATTTTCTATAAGAGATCCGCATGCAACTGCCTTGCCTTCTTGCAGATTATCTCCTCTGAAACACTATCTCCTGCTAATTGTTTTTGGTTGATCCACACCAACAACAACTTCTCCACCACATCTTTCGCAACATCAGCTTCCTTGATTTCTGCTTTCTGAAACAGGATGGAATTGATTGGTGATGTAGATTTCCCATAAATCCTGGCCAGCTCCACCACACGTATGCCACTTTCATATTTTGCAATAACTTCTTTCTTGAATTCTATCATGTTTCTCACCTTCTTTACCAAAGGGCTGGCACTCTGAACTTTTTTTTTGACCCCATGGTGGCTTATTTCACAGTTGCAGTCAATAAACAAGCACCAAAAACAATGGACAAATGCTTGTTGCATTCCTACCCCAACGAGAGAGACGCGCGTGAGGAAGCGCGTTGCTGGTGGGTGGACACGTCTCATACCAACAATTTCCGAGTGGATAGCCTATATCCAGGGGGGATTTTCGCCGAGAAAAGTGCTCAATTTCCAAATTGGCCAATTTCCGCACTGGCCTATATCTGGGGCTCCACTGTATATATGTATATCAAAGGTGTGTTATTGTTTTCAGGTCCCAGCATTGGTTACTTATTGTACAACACAAGCTCATATCTTCCCCAATTCTTTCTAACCATACAAATTTATGCCTCATTCAGACCATAGGCTTGTGCCATCTCCATCCCACATGCACCATGTTTATCTAAGATGTCGATTTTCTTCAAAACACCAGGACTTTCATGCTTATCCTTCTTTGCACTACACGATCACTTGCATTCCTTTTGGGTGCCGTGGTTACTATCCAGAGACAAGATGGGATAATTAAATGATCAAAAATCAATTCACTAACACAGGCTGAGTATGGCTTGGGATGCACATGCATGCACTCGTTCACTCACTCTCTCTCTCTCTCTCTCTCACTCTCTCTCTCTCACTCTCTCACTCTCTCTCTCTCTCACTCTCACTCTCACTCTCACTCTCACTCTCTCTCACTCTCTCTCTCTCACTCTCACTCTCACTCTCACTCTCACTCTCTCTCACTCTCTCTCACTCTCCTCTCACTCTCTCTACTCTCTCACCTCCTCACTCTCTCTCTCTCTCTCACTCTCTCTCTCACCTCACTCTCTCTCTCCTCTCTCACTCTCTCTCTCTCTCTCTCTCTCTCTCTCTCTCTCTCTCACTCACTCTCTCACTCTCACTCTCTCTCTCTCTCTCCTCTCTCTCTCTCTCCTCTCTCTCCTCTCACTCACTCTCACCTCACCTCTCCTCACCTCTCTCTCTACTCATCTCTCTCTCTCTCTCTCTCTCTCTCTCTCTCTCTCTCTCTCTCTCCTCACTCTCTCCTCACTCTCTCTCTCTCTCCTCTCTCACTCTCTCTCCTCTCTCTCTCCTCTCTCTCACTCTCACTCCTCACCCCTCCTCTCTCACCTCTCACTCCTCACTCTCCATCACTCACTCTCCTCCCACACTCTCCTCCTACACCACCACACTCCACCTCCACACCTCCACCTCACCTCACTCACACCTCCACCACACTCTCCACACTCCTCCCCACACTCACTCACACCCACTCCCCACACTCCACCTCCACTCCACACTCTCCACCTCTCACTCACTCACTCACTCTCTCACTCTCTCACCTCTCTCCACTCCTCTCTCTCACTCTCTCTCACTCTCTCTCACTCTCTCTCACTCACTCACTCACTCACTCTCTCACTCTCACTCACTCTCACTCTCTCACTCTCTCTCTCACTCTCTCACTCTCTCTCTCTCTCTCTCTCTCTCTCTCTCACTCTCTCTCTCTCTCTCTCTCTCTCTCTCTCTCTCTCTCTCTCTCTCTCTCTCTCTCTCTCACTCTCTCTCTCTCTCTCTCTCTCTCTCTCTCACTCTCTCTCTCTCTCTCTCTCTCTCTCTCTCTCTCTCTCACTGTTTCTCTGATGGCATGGGAAGTTGCACACATTTTGTGACTAAGCCTCCCCCATAAGACAAATGGCCTTGCCTAGAGGCTCTCAATGAAATGGGAAAGAACCCATGGCATACCATATTTTCCTTTTAAATTTACTCCGTGTCTAATGATAAATATGGTATATTTGTTGAAAATATGCTGCAATTTTTCATGTGTTAATACGAAAAAGTAATGTGTTAGTCGAAAGTCTACTGTAATTCCTGGATTGATGGATAATTCGGGCATTTAAGTGTCACTACAGACAGGTTGATGCAGAAACTCATTGCACCCATTAACCCATTCATTGTTGTGACCATCAAAATTAGCCCTCAAACTACCGATGGTTCTAAAATAAATGTTCCCTCAGTGCTGGTGATTTTTTTTCTAATCTTTATATGGATCATGTGTTTTATACATATGAATTTTTATATATTAAACCTATTTTTATTGTTAAGCAACACTAAGCAAATGTAAATGGTATTTACTGGCTTCCACAGTGCCCTTTGCACAACACAGATTTTTAGTAGTACTGCATACATTTGTTTTTGTCTTAACCAGGCCAGTCAGGATCATTTTGGAGACCTTTGATTTTAGCATATACTATTTACATCAGCAGCAGCTTAAGGGTTAAAAGTCCCATCAGTGTTGCAGATTTTGAAAACAGATAATTTATCCTCTAAAATGGTAGAATATCTTTTTCTAAAGGTATTGACATCAAAGTTGTAAAATTTGATTGATAACTTAAGGAATTATGCAGGTGTGAAGCTGAAGGTCAGGAAGCACTTTACACAACCGCAGTTTTTTACACTTTGATTTTTATTCCATTGCTAAACTGGCCCGATTCTTAGTTCGTTAGTATACCTTCTGTTGATTGAGCACAAGAAACTTCTCATTTGTTTGTCAGAATTGCTCTCTAAAGTGCCTAGAAGTTGGTAATCTGGCCATTTTTACTGAAAATTTGACGAATTTCAGTTTAAAAATGGAGTTCAATATAAACGCTGTAGATATTCCAGACACTAAAACAACCTTTCCTCTGTTCAGTAATAATATCCCTAGGCCTTTTCTTTGACACTTGTCTTCATTTTTAATTCATTGCAAAAAAGTGTTGCCATATTTCTCAACTTGTAAATATAATACAACTGAGAATGATTGATTTGAGCCATCTAAGTAATTGAAGCAGACCTAGTAAAAAACTCATAAAGCAGACTGGGGGGGGGTGGGAGTAGGGGAATAGGGTGGCAATTAAACTTCCTCGGGAAAATTGCCCAAAATTTAATACAGTGGACCCCCGGTATTCAATCGCATCGGTATTCGATAAATCCGGTATTCAATGCATTATATCGCAAAAACATTTCCTCGGTATTCGATTGAAAACCCGGTATTCGATACGATTCGTACGAAACCTGTCCACGTGTGGCCTGAACTGCCCCGTGTGTGCCAGTGTTTACAAGCCAGCCAGTGTGCGCGCATCTAAGGATACATTCGGTACATTCCATATTTTCCATATTATCACTGTCTTTGGTGCTTGTTTCTGCAAAATAAGTCACCATGGGCCCCAAGAAAGCTTCTAGTGCCAACCCTGTGGTAAAAAGGGTGAGAATTATTATGGAAATTAAGAAAGATTTTGAAGGGTTTGGGGCTAACCCTGAGAAGCCTATGCCAGTTGTGGACTCCATTGTGCCTACTTCAAAAATTAAGGAAATGTGTGCACAGTGGGTTGAAGTGCAAACCTTTATGGATGAAAATCACCCTAACACAGCTATTGCAAGCCTTGCTGGTGACTATTACAATGACAATGTTGTGGCCCATTTTAGACAAATCGTAAAGGAACGGGAGGTACAGAGCTCTATGGATAGATTTGTTGTGCGACAGAGGTCCAGTGACTCTCAAGCTAGTCCTAGTGGCATTAAAAGAAGGGAAGTAACCCCAGAAAAGGACTTGCTACCTCAAGTCCTAATGGAAGGGGATTCCCCTTCTAAACACTAACACCTCTCCCCTCGTCCCATCCCATCAATTATCACCAGATCTTCATTAAAGGTAAGTGTCAATTATTTTATTGTTATTGTAATTATTCTATTACATTAAACTTAATATTTCATGTAGTAAAATGTTTTTTTTCATACTTTTGGGTGTCTTGCACGGGTTAATTTGATTTCCATTATTTCTTATGAGGAAAATTGATTCGGTTCTCGATATTATCGGTATTCGATGAGCTCTCAGGAACGGATTAATATCAAATACCGGGGGTCCACTGTATTTCCTCTACTTTGAGGACTGTTTCAGGCAGCTTCCATTCTATCAACTGACAAAAAGAAATAGCCAATAAAACATGAAAACCACCGTAGAAAATGCTTTGGAGTTGTTATTTTAACCTGGCCACACAGTCTGAGGTTGTGTTCCCAGCATCACTGCATGAGGCAGGATTTTTTTTTATTCTGTGTACACCCACTGTACAGACTATTCTCATGTCTAGGCCATAATTTACCACTCGCTGCATATTTGAGGGTGCTATGATTAAGATGTAAACCTATGTAAGTGACACTGGACTCAGTGATGTAAATCTACTTGAGAGACAGTGAAAGGGTCAATGACCCACACAGTGAAGTGCAGAGTTCTGGCATAATCTTAATACTGCAGATGCAACAACAGACATGAAAGTTGCATGGGATGAAATTCCCTGATCAACAGTAAATGACGGCTGGGAAAAAGTATAGCCTAATGTGATGAATAATTGCATTGGTTTTTCTTCAAGTCAAGTCCATGATTTTGCGTCTCTTGCAAGGATGGTGCCAGGAGTGTGTTTTGAAGATGAGCAGAAAGATCTTTGCACTGTAAAGACCCATTACACATCTAGATGTATTGCTGTGAATCAATGTGCAGGAGGTGATTGTTGACTCCTCAGCTGTTTAAAAAAAAATATATACAGTGGAACCTCAAATTTCGAATGTATCGCTTATCGAACTCTTCGAAAATAGAACCCTTTTTTCAAAGCAACTTTGTCTCTATTATCGAACTCACCCCTATTTTCGAACCACTGGGTACTGGACCTGTCTGGCAGCCTGCTCTGTCCACGTCCCCATGCAGGCGCCGTGAGCCAGTCTGGTTTTGTTGATGCTAGAGTGAACACTAACCTGTGCTCTCAGTCAAACATTTTATGATTACACCTACCATCCGACTTACGACCTGCTCGACTTACGACCACTCGACTTACGACCACTCGACTTATGACCACTCGACTTAAGACCGTATTTTTTATGCCAAATTTCTGGGAAATAAACAACTATTTGTGTTGTATGCAGTGTTTATCCTAAACCTTACAGTATAAAATACAGTACTAACAACATAAAAAGTAAAGTAAAACATGAAATACCAAAATAAAACAATAAAATAGTCATTACAAAAATGTTTTGCTGATATTCAGTAGTAAAGTTTGACTTACGACCATTTCGACTTAAGACCGGTTTCTCGGAACCGAACTCGGTCGTAAGTCGGATGGTAGGTGTATTTCATTGTGTTTAGTGCTTGCGGGACTGTGAAATAAGCTACAATGGGCCCAAAGAAACTTGCTAGTGTTACCCCTGTGGTAAAGAAAGTGAGAAACACCATAGAGGTGAGGAAGGAAATAATACAGAAGTGGAATGATGTCCAAATGTTTGTGGAGAAGTACCACCCTGAGCAAGCTGAAACAAGCCATCTTTGCAAAAAGTTCAGTGACAGAACCATGTCCCATCTTAGGGAAATCTTAGAGGCACCAGAAACAGAGGACTGTGGACAATTATTGTGTGAGATAGGGGTCCAGTGACTCTCAAGCTGGTCCTAGTGGCATTACATGGAGGGGGATTCTCCTTCCAAACACTAACCCCAACTCCCTCTTTGCTCCTCCCTATCTTCCAGATACCATCACCAATCTTCAGTAAAGGTAAGTAAAATGTTATTTTATAAGTTTATTTAAATTTATTAATACATAATTGAACACTATATTTGTTGTGTGTATGTAAAGCTATAATTAATCTCTATAAAAATTATTTTTTTGTGAATATTTTGAGTTTCTGGAACGGATTAATTGTATTTCCATTATTTCTTATGGGAAATATTGCTTCGCTTTACAGACCTTTCGAATTTAGAACTAACTCCTGGAACGGATTAAGTTCGATATTTGAGGTTCCACTGTACTGGGTAAAAGAGAGAGCAGAGATATCTCGCTTTACTGAATACCTAAGAACTCCAGCACACCCATCACCTACTGACAACTCTGTATCGATATCAACTAGACAACTGTAGCTATCTAGGTCCCAGAACCATAACCATCCACCCCAGCTCAAGAAAGAGCCACACCTGTCTGCCTCATCCTGTGACCCAGTCATCTTAGCCCAACAACAGCTATCCACCTCGACTCAGTCACACCAACACTCTTCACATGTCAAAACCTAAAAGTATCACTAACCAGAATTTAAGGCAAGAAATTTTTTTTCTGGAGTCATGAATGGCTTTTTTTTTTTCTTCCCCTCTAACCCTATTTTCACCCAAGTTCTTCACTTCTTGTAGCATGAATTTCATGTACAACTCAGCTGTCAGGAACATACCATGTTTTGTGGGAGTCTACTGTATATGCTTTGAGTAGTCCATCATGCATTTTTTTTTTTTTTTTTTTGAATGTGGGAGAAAACGAAGGCTCTAAGGGGTACTATGATGCACCTTGTGCTGCCAGAATCGATTCACTCTTGTTAATGTCATTAAATTACATGGAAATAAGTCAATCAAGTACAGCGGTACCCCGAGTTTCGGCCATAATTCGTGCCATAAGGCTGTTTGGGTGCCGTTACCAAATGAATTTGTTCCCATAAGGAATAATGTAAATTAGATTAGCCCGTTTCAGACCCCCAAGAATACTTACGTAAGCACTTTGAATAATACATGATTGTTCGAGTTGGGAGCTATACAAAACTCGGGGCACCACTGTGCCTCGGAGTATGTCCTGTTTGGACGCAAAAATTTTTGCTTGGTATACAACCTTTGTTTGGAATACGACTCACGTGCTAGAACTTGTATGGGTCAAAATGAGCCCCGCCTCTTCACTGATCGCTACTAGGTGTCCTCTCTGCTCCCTGAGCTTTGTCATACCTAGTCTTAAAGCTATGTATGGTTCCTGCCTCCACTACATCACTTGCTAGACTATTCCACTTCCTGACAACTCTGACTGAAGAAATACTTCCTAACGTCCATGTGACTCGTCCGAATCTTCAGCTTCCAATTGTGACCCCTTGTTTCTGTGTCCCCTCTCTAGAACATCCTCTGTCCACCTTATCTATTCCACACAGTATTTTGTATGTCATTATCATGTCTCCCCTGATGTGTGTGTGTGTGTGCGCGCGCGCGCGCACTCGTGTTGTCGCCTAATTGTGGTTGCAGGGGTCTAGACTCAGCTCCTGGCCCCACCTCTTCACTGATTGCTACTAGGTGTCCTCTCTGCTCCTTGAACTTTGTCATACGTCGTCTTAAAGCTGTGTATGGTTCCTGCCTCCACTACATCACTTGCTAGGCTATTCCACTTCCTGACAACTCTGAAGAAGTACTCCCTAATATCCCTGTGACTCGTCTGAGTCTTCAGCTTCCAATTGTGACCCCTTGTTTTTGTGTCCCCTCTTCAGAACATCTCGTCTCTGTCCACCTTATCTATTCCACAGTGTGTGTGTGTGTGTGTGTGTGTGTGTGTGTGTGTGTGTGTGTGTGTGTGTGTGTGTGTGTGTGTGTGTGTGTGTGTGTGTGTGTGTGTGTGTGTGTGTGTGTGTGTGTGTGTGCGCGCGCGCGCGCGCGTGTAGCAAGTTTTATGTAGCTGCAGTTAAGAACATAAGAAAGAAGGAAAACTGCCACCGGCCTACGGACCCATGCCGAGCAGGTCCATGTCCCCCCCCCCCCCCCCCGGATTATCCCAAAGACCCACCCAGTCTGGTCATCCCCACTCAAGGATGGAGCACTGTACCAGACCCAGCAGCACAAGCAAGTCAGGTCCAACTCACACCCACTCATGTATTTATCTAACCTATTTTTAAAACTACACAACGTTTTAGCCTCAATAACTGTACTCGGGAGCTTGTTCCACTCATCCACAACTCTATTACCAAACCAGTGCTTTCCCATATCCTTCCTGAATCTGAATTTTTCCAACTTGAAACCATTGCTGCGAGTCCTGTCTTGGCTGGAAATTTTCAGCACACTATTTACATCCCCTTTATTTATTCCTGTTTTCCATTTATACACCTCGATCATATCCCCTCTAATTCTACGCCTTTCGAGAGAGTGCAGATTCAGGGCCTTCAGTCTATCCTCATAGGGAAGATTTCTGATACATGGGATCAGCTTTGCCATCCTCCTTTGTACGTTTTCCAGAGCATTTATATCCATTCTGTAATACGGTGACCAGAACTGAGCAGCATAGTCTAAATGAGGCCTAACCAAGGATATATAGAGTTGAAGAACAACCTGAGGACTTCTATTATTTATACTTCTAGATATTAAGCCAAGAATTCTGTTAGCTTTATTGTGAACGCTAATGCACTGTTGTCTTGGTTTTAGGTTACTGCTAACCAGAACCCCTAAATCCTTTTTGCAATCGGTAGTATTAAGATCTACATTATTTAGTTTATATGTGGCATGGTTATTTAACTGTCCAACATTTAGAATTTTGCATTTGTCAATATTAAACTGCATCTGCCACTTCTCCGACCATTGCGTCAGTCTATTCAAATCCTGGAGTGCTCTAATGTCCTCATTAGAATGAACTGGATGGCCTATTTTGGTGTCATCAGCAAATTTGCTTGTGTGTCTATTTATTCCCTCATCTATGTTGTTTATGTAAATTGTGAACAACAGGCCCAACACTGACCCCTGAGGAACACCGCTTGTGACGTGCCCCCATTCTGATTTCTCCCCATTTATGCAAACTCTCTGCTGTCTGTTTGTCAGCCATGCCTCTACCTAGGAAAAAATTTCTCCTCCTATTCCGTGTGCCCTAAGTTTCCTCAATAGCCTCTGGTGTGGAACTCTATCGAAAGCCTTACTGAAGTCCATATACACAGTATCATATTCATTACCATGATCTACCTCCTCAAACACCTTAGTGAAAAAAGTTAGTAAATTCGTAAGACAGGAACGCCACTTTGTAAAACCGTGTTGAGAATCATTAATCAATCTGTGCCTGTCAAGATGGCTACAAATTGCTTTGGCAATTATTGATTCCATAAATTTTCCCACTATGGAGGTAAGGCTTATTGGTCTATAGTTCGAAGCCAAGGACCTGTCACCTGCCTTGTAAATAGGTACAGTGGACCCCCGGTATTCGATATTAATCCGTTCCTGAGAGCTCATCGAATACCGATAATATCGAAAACCGAATCAATTTTCCTCATAAGAAATAATGGAAATCAAATTAATCCGTGCAAGACACCCAAAAGTATGAAAAAAAAACATTTTACTACATGAAATATTAAGTTTAATGCAATAGAATAATTACAATAACAATAAAATAATTGACACTTACCTTTAATGAAGATCTGGTGATGATTGATGGGATGGAAGGAGGGGAGAGGTGTTAGTGTTTAGAAGGGGAATCCCCTTCCATTAGGACTTGTGGTAGCAAGTCCTTTTCCGGGGTTACTTCCCTTCTTCTTTTAACCCTTTGAGGGTTTTGGTCATACTAGTACGTTTTACGCGTAGGGGTTTTTGACGTACTAGTACTCATAAATTCTAGCGGCCTCAAATCTAGTGGGAGAAAACTGGTAGGCCTTCATATGAAAGAATGGGTCTATGTGGTCAGTGTGCAGTCTAAAAAAAATCCTGCAGCACACAGTGCATAATGAGAAAAAAAAACTTTGACCATTTTTTTTAATAAATCGGCGACTTTGCAGTGTATTTTCGTATGGTATTTATTGTTGTATTCTAGTTTTCTTGGTCTCATTTTATAGAATGGAAGACATATTACAGAAATTGAGATGATTTTGACTGGTTTTACAATGAAAGGTGCCTTGAAATTGAGCTCAAAGTAGCAGAAATGTTCGATTTTTACCAAACTTCAAAAGTAAACAAATCGTACCAAGCGTGCAATACACGTCAACTGGTGAGTCTAATATTCTTTTACAAGTGCACCAATAATATTTATACCATTTTTTACACTAATGCAGTAGTCTGCATAACAGTAAATCTTATATTTTTTGTGAGAATAAAAATTCAAAGTGGAAAGCAAAAGAATATAAGAGGGGCCTTGAGACGTGACTAATGACTAGAGGAAATGTCATTTTAGTGCCAGGAATGTCTTTCTTGTTTATTCTGGACCCTATTTGGAAATTGGCATCTTTTGAAATTTGTGTGAAATTGGCAAAATTGCTAAATTCTGACCACTGTACTGGATAGTTGAATTTATAAATGGGTGGTTTCTTGCACCCATTCGATAGAAAAAATGGAGTTCTAGCGAAATATTCATGTTTTTTGTCGACTAGTACAGTGAAATTGGCTGAAAATGGGGCTCAAAGTGGGCAAAATCGCCGATGTGTAAACATCGCCGAGACCGCTAACTTTGCGAGAGCATAATTCCGTAAGTTTTCTATCAAATTTCAAACTTTTGGTGTCTTTATGATCGGGAAAAGATTCTCTATCTTTTCATAAGAGAAAATATTTTTTTTTTTTTTTTTAAATTTGGCCGACCCTGAGAACGAGTTTCGGAGAGGGCCTGTCGACCCTCAAAGGGTTAACCCTTTCAGGGTCCGTCCCATAGATCTATGGCTTCACGTTGAGTGTCCAAACCGTAGATCTACGCCAAAATTCTAGCGCCGTCAAATTTAGCACGAAAACGCTCATAGGCCTACATGTGAGAGAACGGGTCTGCGTGGTGGGTGTGCGCCCTAAACAAAAAATCTAGGCGCCCGCATAGCATTGTGGGAACGCCGGCTCAGTTACCCTTGTTCACCATGCCTCGTCGCAAGTCAGCTCTCACTCCCCGGAAAATTGGGACTCTCCTCTTCCTATCTGATAGTTCTGACACTGATGGAAGTGGAAATGAAGACGAATTCTATGGCTTTGATCAGTTAGTGACCGAAAAGAATGACCAGGATATCGATAATAGTGCAGAAAACCCTGACGATCCTCATCCTTCTACCTCTGGTGTGGGCACTTGTGACTCATGGTCGGTTGTTCCTCAACGCAAGAGAAAACTAATATTTTCGCGTGGCCAGGCCTCTGACTTTAGTAATGATGATGATAGTGACGTGGATTGTGATTTTATTGCGCTCGATGATCATTCGAGTAGTGATAGTGAGGAATCATATTCACCAGTGAAGCGTCGGTATGTTTGCCGCTGCATGCGCTCGGGTAGTGTACCCTATGCTGTGCCCAGGGGACAGAGTACATCCCGGAGTACATCCCGTGGCCCTACACCAGGTTTAGGTAGTGATAGTGAGGATGATGTGGCTACCCTTGGCATGGATAGACCACAGGCATCAGTGGATGGTGTTAGTGGTGATGGTAGTGGCACCGCCATGCGTGACTCACCAGGCCACGCTGGGACCCACGCTGCTGACTCGTCAGTTTAAGGACAAAGCGGAGCGTCAGCCACCAGCCCACCACAACCACCCACACAACCAGCCTATGATGTCCAGTATCCACCAGCAAACCGTATGTGGGATTGGCAGCAAAATCCCAATTTTGTTCCCAAGCCTCACCACTTTGCTGACTCTCAAAGTGGAATTCTACCTACTTGTCCCCTTGGAACCACGGCCAATGAACTGGAATTCTTTGAATTATTCTTTGACCAGCCATTGATGGAAATTATTGTCAGGGGAAAGTAATAAGTATTTTGAGTACACCATGGCAAATACGATCTTATCACCACAGTCAAGATTACACAGGTGGAAAGAGACGACTGTTGCAGAAATGTATTTGCTTTTTGCAACAATAATGCTTATGCCTCACGTCTATAAGCATAATATAAAAGCATACTGGTCCACAGATCGGCTAATTTCTACCCCGGTCTTCAGTGAAATCATACCAGTGAACAGGTTTATCTTACTCTTACGTATGTTGCACTTCTCTGACAAAACCAGGCCTGACAGAAGTGAGAGGTTATACAAGATTAAAAATGTTTTCATGTATCTCAAACAAAAGTTCAGCATATACTTTTATCCATTCAAGAATCTTGTAATTGACGAGTCTTTGATTTTGTTCAAAGGTAGACTGTCATTCAAGCAGTATATACCGAGCAAGAGGAAACGCTTTGGTATAGAACTGTTTGTACTCTGTGACAGTGGCCTGGTATTGGATATTGTTGTATACACGGGAAGTAAAACATTGAAAGATACCAAGATGTTATTGGGTATCTCAGGTGACGTAGTGAGAAACATGATGGCACCTCATCTTGGTAAGGGGCATACATTATATACCGATAACTGGTACACAAGCCTATTACTCAGTGATTTCATGCGAGTGAACAAGACAGATGTGTGTGGCACAGTGCGTTCTAATCATAAACATATGCCCAGGCTCAATGCAAGTGCTCGTGGTGATGACGTGCAGGTGTTTACTGCCAATGGCATCATGGCATTACGGTGGCATGACAAACGAGATGTCACATTGTTGACAGCCATTCACCGTAATGAAATGCAAGACAGTGGCAAAGTTGATCGAGTGACTAATGAACGTATTCGAAAACCAGTGACAGTGATTGATTATACACAAAACATGCGCTTGGTTGACAAATGTGACATGCAGATTGGTTTTGTTGACTGTGTTCGTAAGAGTTACAAGTGGTACATGAAACTTTTCTTCCATCTCATGGACATTTCAATGCTCAATGCATATAATATGTACCAAATAAAGACTGGCAACAGACCACCGTATTGTGAATTTTGTTTGTCTGTTGTCAGACAACTCATAATGAAGTACCAGGTAAGAACACCTGCTATACAACACGGTCCTCGAATTCCTCAGGATATACCCAAGCGTTTGAGGAGGGAAGGTGATCATTTCATAATACAACTTCCTTCAACTCAGAAGAAATTTGCTCAGAAGAGATGCATCGTCTGTGCACAAACAAAACGACGGCAACAAAGACGCAAAGACACTCGGTTTATGTGTGAGAAATGTAAGGTGCCTCTGTGCATGGTGCCTTGTTTCAAGGAGTTCCACAAGTTCCAGCAGTTCTAAAACCATGTCCAGTGATTGTAAATATGTAAATATATGATAGAACTTTAGTATTATACAAGATTTGTGCATGTTTATTGTAATAAACAACAGTGGTAAACAATAATATGATAATAACTTTAGTGCAGTTATTGTGTTCAATACAGTGAGTTTATATATATACATTATATACAGTATTGGTCTCTCAGGCCCCACATGTTAGTAGGAATAGAAAAAAATGGAAAAGAAAAAACAATAAAAACCACAAAATAATGTAATGCGCGTATGTGGAATTCGTCGATGTTGCCGCCACCACATCATTTTTGACAAACTTCTTGGCACTGTATCTCGGTAAGTACTGATCAGAAATTTTTTTTTTTGTCTTATTACCTTCACAAAAATGTGCTCTTTAATTCTGTAAGATTTTTTTTTTTTTTTTTTTTTTTTTCCAAAATTTCTTGGACACTGGAGCACCACTTCAGATTTTGGCCTTGGACCCTGAAGGGGTTAATGCCACTAGGACCAGCTTGACAGTCACTGGACTTCTGTCACACAACATAACTGGCAGCCTCACCATGCCTAATCACACTATGTATGCCACTACGATTCTTAAATCTTTCAAACCAACCTTTGCTGGCCTTAAATTCACTTGCACCACCACTAGTTGCAGGCAATTTCTTTACCAAATAGTTATGCAACTGCCTAGCCTTTTCACAAATGATCGCTTGAGAGATGCTATCTCCTGCTATCTGTTTTTCATTTATCCACACCAATAACAATCAACATTTTCTAACACTTGAGGTCGCTGTTTCGTAATCACAGTTGCACCTTTTGCAAGAACAGCTTCCTTGATTGCCGTTTTCCTGGTCACTATAGTAGGGATGGTTGATTGGGGTTTATTATACAACCTGACCAGCTCCGACACACGCACTCCACTTTCGTACTTTGCAATTATCTCTCTCTTTATTTCATAAGTCATTAGCGACTTTTTTCTCGAAGGGTTGGCACTAGAAGCTTTCTTGGGGCCCATGGTGACTTATTTTGCAGAAACAAGCACCAAACAGTGATAATATGGATAATATGGAATTTACCGAATGTATCCTTAGATGCACGCACACTGGCTGGCTTGTAAACACTAGCACACACGGGGCAGTTCAGGCCACACGTGGACAGGTCTCGTACGAATCGTATCGAATACCGAGGAAAAAATTTTGTGTTTAAATGAATCGAAAACCGGATTTATCGAATACCGATGCCATCGAATACTGGGGGTCCACTGTATTACATTTGCCATTTTCCACTTATCAGGCACTATAACAAAAAAAAGGCACAATACCGTGACTGGAACGATACACAAATAACCCGCACATAAAAGAGAGAAGCTTACGACGACATTTCGGTCAGACTTGGACCATTTACAAAGTCACAGGGTGACTTTGTAAATGGTCCAAGTCGGACCGAAACGTCGTCGTAAGCTTCTCGTTTATGTGCGGGTTATTTGTGTATCAGGCACTATGCCAGTTTGTAGTGATATGTTAAAAAGATTAGCCAAAGGTATGCTAAGTTCCTCTTTACATTCCTTTAACACCCTTGCAAACAGTTCATCAGGACCTGGGGATTTGTTAGGTTTTAGTTTCTCTATTTGTCTGAGGACCATGTCACTAGTCCGCAATCGTATATAGTTTATTATCACCCTGTTCTACGTAATCTATTACATCAGGAATATCGCTAGTAATTTTCCTGGGTGAAAACTGAGAGGAAGTAGGTATTTAGAATTTCACACATATCCTTATCACTGTCAGTGATCTGACCAGAGTTACTCTTAAGTGGGCCAATCTTGTCCCTAATCTTCTGTATACCTGAAAGAACCCTTTTGGGTTAGTCTTTGAATCCCTTGCGACCTTAGCCTCATAATCCCTTTTTGCTTTTCTTATTCCTTTTTTTATTTCTCTCTTTAACTGAATATATTGGTTTCTTAACTGCCCATCCCCTCTTTTGATATGCCTATATATGCCTCTCTTTTGACCAGTGAGATGTTTTAATCTATTGTTCATCCATTTGGGATCATTTTTGTTAGATCTAATTTCCCTACTCGGAACAAAAGTTGTCTGGGCAGCTAGAACTATGCTCTGAAAAACGTCATATTGGCAACCAAGATCACCTACCTGACCCATAGTCGGGACATCCCAATTTAGCCCACCCAAGTAATTTTTCAGTCCCGTGAAGTCGGCCAAGCGAAAATCTGGGACAGAGATTCGATTGCAGTTATATGGGTAATTCCATGATATATTGAAACTAAGTGATTTGTGATCACTTTCCCCAAGCTCATCATTAACCTCAAGATTATTAATTAGTGAATCTTTGTTGGCAAGAACCAAGTCAAGCAGATTGTTTCCTCTAGTTGGTTCTGTCACAACCTGTTCTAAAAAGCAATCCTGAACCGTATCAAGAAAGTCACTAGACTCGAGATTTCCTGTCATATTGTTCCAATCAATTTGTCTAAAGTTAAAATCTCCCATTATCATAACATTTTCATATCTAGATGCCTTATGAATTTCGTCCCATAACAGCTTATTGCACTCCCTACCAAGGTTTGGGGGCCTATAAATCACACCCAAAATTAATTTGTCACGACCCTCGAGAAACTGAAGCCAAACCGATTCCATGTTCGATGTTTCTAATCTTATATCATGTCTAAGAAAACAATTTAAATTTTCTCTGACATACATCGCCACACCACCACCCTTCCTGTTGACCCTATCAGTGTGGAATAGTTTATAACCCTGTATGTTGCATTCAGAAGGCATTTCTCTATCTTTCAGGTTGAACCAGGTCTCTGTTATACCAATAGTATCTATATTACCTACACTTGCAAGTAATTTTAGCTCATCTATCTTATTTCTTAGACTTCTACTATTTGTATAGTAAACCGTAAGGGAGCTAGTCACTCGTTGCCCTCTACTATCTCTCTTTGTTTGTTGATCAATTGATTTGCCATTACTAGCAACTTTATTTTGAATATTGTCTTTTAAACATATCCCTGAGGTATCCCGGTAATAACTGCTGTTTTAAATCCCAGTAATAACTGTTGGTGGGAGTATTTTCTTTATCAGGGGAGTCCTCCTGACATGGGTCTTATGAAGATATAATTTGATAATTACATAATTTGTCATTTCAGTATTTTTGTAGCTGTTGTACATTCACTAATTATTTCTAAAGGATACTCAGGGTAAAAGAAGATGAAATTTCCAAACAAGACATTAGCTACTCTGCATAATAACAATGCTGTACAATACTTTGTTTAAAGTTGTATTAAATATTTTTTAATATTGGCTGTCTTTCATCGAAGTAGGGTGATGCAAAAAGAGAGAACCCATTTTTTTTATTATTATTATCACACTGGCCGATTCCCACCAAGGCAGGGTGGCCCGAAAAAGAAACTTTCACCATCATTCACTCCATCACTGTCTTGCCAGAAGGGTGCTTTACACTACAGTTTTTAAACTGCAACATTAACACCCCTCCTTCAGAGTGCAGGCACTGTACTTCCCATCTCCAGGACTCAAGTCCGGCCTGCCGGTTTCCCTGAATCCCTTCATAAATGTTACTTTGCTCACACTCCAACAGCACGTCAAGTATTAAAAACCATTTGTCTCCATTCACTCCTATCAAACACGCTCACGCATGCCTGCTGGAAGTCCAAGCCCCTCGCACACAAAACCTCCTTTACCCCCCTCCCTCCAACCTTTCCTAGGCCAACCCCTACCCCGCCTTCCTTCCATTACAGACTGATACACTCTTGAAGTCATTCTGTTTCGCTCCATTCTCTCTACATGTCCGAACCACCTCAACAACCCTTCCTCAGCCCTCTGGACAACAGTTTTGGTAATCCCGCACCTCCTCCTAACTTCCAAACTACGAATTCTCTGCATTATATTCACACCACACATTGCCCTCAGACATGACATTTCCACTGCCTCCAGCCTTCTCCTCGCTGCAACATTCATCACCCACGCTTCACACCCATATAAGAGCGTTGGTAAAACTATACTCTCATACATTCCCCTCTTTGCCTCCAAGGACAAAGTTCTTTGTCTCCACAGACTCCTAAGTGCACCACTCACTCTTTTTCCCTCATCAATTCTATGATTCACCTCATCTTTCATAGACCCATCCGCTGACACGTCCACTCCCAAATATCTGAATACATTCACCTCCTCCATACTCTCCCTCCAATCTGATAGCCAATCTTTCATCACCTAATCTTTTTGTTATCCTCATAACCTTACTCTTTCCTGTATTCACCTTTAATTTTCTTCTTTTGCACACCCTACCAAATTCATCCACCAATCTCTGCAACTTCTCTTCAGAATCTCCCAAGAGCACAGTGTCATCAGCAAAGAGCAGCTGTGACAACTCCCACTTTGTGTGTGATTCTTTATCTTTTAACTCCACGCCTCTTGCCAAGACCCTCGCATTTACTTCTCTTACAACCCCATCTATAAATATATTAAACAACCACGGTGACATCACACATCCTTGTCTAAGGCCTACTTTTACTGTGAAAAAATTTCCCTCTTTCCTACATACTCTAACTTGAGCCTCACTATCCTCGTAAAAACTCTTCACTGCTTTCAGTAACCTACCTCCTACACCATACACTTGCAACATCTGCCACATTGCCCCCCTATCCACCCTGTCATACGCCTTTTCCAAATCCATAAATGCCACAAAGACCTCTTTAGCCTTATCTAAATACTGTTCACTTACATGTTTCACTGTAAACACCTGGTCCACACACCCCCTACCTTTCCTAAAGCCTCCTTGTTCATCTGCTATCCTATTCTCCGTCTTACTCTTAATTCTTTCAATTATAACTCTACCATACACTTTACCAGGTATACTCAACAGACTTATCCCCCTATAATTTTTGCACTCTCTTTTATCCCCTTTGCCTTTATACAAAGGAACTATGCATGCTCTCTGCCAATCCCTAGGTACCTTACCCTCTTCTATACATTTATTAAATAATTGCACCAACCACTCCAAAACTATATCCCCACCTGCTTTTAACATTTCTATATTTATCCCATCAATCCCGGCTGCCTTACCCCCTTTCATTTTACCTACTGCCTCACGAACTTCCCCCACACTCACAACTGGCTCTTCCTCACTCCTACAAGATGTTATTCCTCCTTGCCCTATACACGAAATCACAGCTTCCCTATCTTCATTAACATTTAACAATTCCTCAAAATATTCCCTCCATCTTCCCAATACCTCTAACTCTCCATTTAATAACTCTCCTCTCCTAGTTTTAACTGACAAATCCTTTTGTTCTCTAGGCTTTCTTAACTTGTTAATCTCACTCCAAAACTTTTTCTTATTTTCAACAAAATTTGTTGATAACATCTCACCCACTCTCTCATTTGCTCTCTTTTTACATTGCTTCACCACTCTCTTAACCTCTCTCTTTTTCTCCATATACTCTTCCCTCCTTGCATCACTTCTACTTTGTAAAAACTTCTCATATGCTAACTTTTTCTCCCTTACTACTCTCTTTACATCATCATTCTACCAATCGCTCCTCTTCCCTCCCGCACCCACTTTCCTGTAACCACAAACTTCTGCTGAACACTCTAACTACATTTTTAAACCTACCCCATACCTCTTCGACCCCATTGCCTATGCTCTCATTAGCCCATCTATCCTCCAATAGCTGTTTATATCTTACCCTAACTGCCTCCTCTTTTAGTTTATAAACCTAATTATTTCTAAAGGATACTCAGGGTAAAAGAAGATGAAATTTCCAAACAAGACATTAGCTACTCTGCATAATAACAATGCTGTACAATACTTTGTTTCAAGTTGTATTAAATATTTTTTAATATTGGCTGTCTTTCATCGAAGTAGGGTGATGCAAAAAGAGAGAACCCATTTGTCATCATTTATTCAATTCAGATACCTGGCTCTCTGAACTGTACAGGATTTCCTGTACAGTTCTGATTTCCTTGAATCCCTTCATAAGTGTTAATCTGCTCACAGCCCAACAGCATTTCAAGGCATAGCAATCACTTGCCTCTACTGTTTAAAATGTGCTCACAGACGGTAGTTGGATGTTAACCCTTCCCTCCATTAAATTCATAACCATTAAAAGTTAAAGTTTGAAGTCACTTTGAATATGCATTTTTCAAGGTATAATGCAGAAACTGCTTGAAAAAATGTGAATCCCATAAGATACCTTCCCTCCAGGAATAACTACTATTTTCTATATGGCTCTTTAGATGAGCATATTCATATAGTAATGTGCATTCTTTCCTATCCTTAGGCTTTCATCACAATCTTATCTAATTCCTTTCCTGCTTCCTCTTTTCCCTAGCCTGTTCCTGATTCTTCCCTGGTACAAATACACTCTAGCCTTTGCTGTGTTTTCCTTGTCACATTTCTCTACTGCACTTCAAATTGTGCTCTTATCGTTTTAATCAACATTTGTACCCGAGACGTATATTTTGTGTGTAAAACTTAAGAAATGCACAGAACAGTGCTGTCAGGTGATAAGTGTAATCTCCATTCTTATCACTTGACCCGGGCCAACCGAACTTCCTGCATCTTATTCCTCCCACTCTACACCCCCCCCCCCCACACACACACACGTATGCATGCATGCTTATGCACATTTGCCATTTTTTCCTTATGCAACATAAGATATCAGAGAAGAGTATATTGTACATTAGTGATGGAAATATCTCACAAGGCTCTAACCATTGTAAGAGAATGGGTGTTAGAAGTTATGAGAAGGTCATTGGAATATGTGAGGAAAAAAGCAGAATGTGCATTTAACCCTTTCAGGGTTTCCGACGTACTAGTACGGCTTACACACCAGGGTTATTGACATACTAGTATGCCTAAATAACAAAAAGGCACAATACCGTGACTGGAACGATACACAAATAACCCGCACATAAAAGAGAGAAGCTTACGACGACGTTTCGGTCCGACTTGGACCAGTGTGACTTTGTGAATGGTCCAAGTTGGACCGAAACGTCGTCATAAGCTCCTCTCTTCTATGTGTGGGTTATTTGTGTATAGTATGCCTAAATTCTAGCACCTTCAAATCTAGCAAGAGAAAGCTGGTAGGCCTACATATGAAAGAATGGGTTTATGTGGTCAGTGTGCACAGTATAAAAAAGATCCTGCAGTACACAGTGCGTAATGAGAGAAAAAAAACTTTGACCGTGTTTTTGGTTTAAAACAGCGATTTTGCACTGTATTTTCGTATGGTATTTATGGTTGTATTCTAGTTTTCCTGGTCTAATTTTATAGAATGGAAGACATATTACAGAAATTGAGATAATTTTGATTGCTTTCACAATGAAAAGTACCTTGAAGTTGAGCTCAAAGTAGCAGAAATGTTCGATTTTTGCCAAAGTTCAAAAGTAAACAAATTGTGCCACGTGTCCAATACACGTCAACTGGCGAGTCTAATATTCTTTCACAATTGCACTATTATTTATAGCATTTCTACACTAATGCAGTAGTCTGCATAACAATAAATCTTCTATTTTTTTGTGAGAATAAAAATTCAAAGTGGAAAGCAAAATAAATGTAAGAGGGGCCTGGGGACGTCACTAATAAACAGAGGAAATATTATTTTAGTGCCAGGAATGTCTGTCTTGTTTATTCTGGAACCTTTTTGGAAATTGGAATCTTTTGAAATTTGTGTGAAATTGGCAAAATTGCTAATTTTTGACCACTTTATTGGATAGTTGAAATTGGTAAATGGGTGGTTTCTTGTACTCATTTGATAGAAAAAATGGAGTTCTGGTGAAAAAGTTATGATTTTTGTCGACTAGTACACTGGAATTGGCCGAAAATAGGGCTCAAAGTGGGTGAAATCGCCGATGCATAAACATCAAGACTGCTAACTTCGTGAGAGCATAATTCCATAAGTTTTCCATCAAATTTCATACTTTTGGCGTCGTTATGATCGGGAAAAGATTCTCTATCTTTTCATAAGAAAAAATATTTTTTTTTTTTTCCGAAAAATTTTCGACCCTGAGAACAAGTTTAGGAGAGGGCCTCTCGACCCTGAAAGGGTTAAAAGTAGCTCCTGTTAACCCATGCATAAATAACAACCATGCAACTGAAATGAGTACAGTGGAACCCCAGATTTCGTCCAGTGCTAATATCGTACAATTTGGATTTCGACCACTTTTTTGGGCGAAATTTTACCCCGGGTTTTGTACCTCTGCTCAGAAATCGTCTGTATCAGACACGTCCACCCACCCGGGATGTGGCCGCCTCCCTCCTATGTGACTCGGTCTGCCTCTGTCACTTGTTCAGTGAGCAATACTCCACGTGTTCATCCGAAACATGGGTGGTAGTGATGGTGGTAGAAGATGGTAGTGATGGCAAACAATCGAAGATGTTCAGAAGTTGTTGTTGGTGTGGATCAACAAAGAACAGTTAGTGGGAGATAGTGTTGTGGAGGCGATAATTTGCAAAGAGGCAAGGCAGCTGCATGCGGATCTTGTAAAAAATATGCCAACAAGAGTCTTCAATAAAGGTAAAAGTGATCTAAATGTTCATTTATCCATTAAAATTAGTATTTTATATTTATTTACCATCGTTTTCTGTATTCTCTATAAAATGTATTTTTTGTTAATATTTTTGGGTGTCTGGAACAGATTAGTATGTAATTAGATTTACATTATTTCTTATGGGAAATATTACTTTGGTTTTCGTCTATTTCAGGATTTGACCGACCTTCTGGAACGGATTAGAGACAAAAATCGGGGTTCCACTGTACACTAGGCCCACACCTTTTGCAAAGTTTACATGCTGTGATCGTAGCTAAAAACAAAATCTTGCTGGTTGGAGTAAACTACAGTGGACCCCCGGTTATCGGCCGGTTTTTTGGCGCCCGGTTATCGGCCGTTAATTCGGTTATTGGCCATTTGGGAGGCTTCCATTCTCCGGCTGGGGCCGCTTGCGAGTCAGTTTGGCTTCGTCTCTGAGCGAGTGAGGAAGCTTCTGCTTATTCATCCAAACATTTTGCTATAATCCATTGTTTTTTGTGGTTATTGATTGAGTGCAACTGCAAAAATAAGCAACCATGGGCCAAAGGAAGCACGTTACATAGTACTATATAAAAACATGCAATGTTTATATGCGATGTATATTTAATAATAATCGCTGGTACATTAAATGTCTTATTTTACATAAATATAGACATTTTTATTAATCCATCTATTATATCTTCTTCAAAATTATACAAGAAACACGTTACATAGCATATAAACATGCAATGTTTATTATATTTATATTTAATAATCACTCTTTGCCACATTAAATATCTTATTTTACGTTAATATAGACATTTTCATTAATCCATCTATTATATCTTCAAAATTTTATAAGAAACACGTTACATAGCATATAAACATGCAATGTTTATTATATGCAATGAATATTTAATAGTCACTCTGCCACATTAAAAGTCTTATTTTACATTAACCCCTTGACTGTCACAACCCCAAATCCTGAGGTGTCTCCTGGTGTCGTAAAATCCCCCCCCTCCATTATTTTTTCTTTTGAAATGATAGAGAATCTTTTCCCGATTGTAATGACACCAAAAGAACGAAATTTGATGGAAAACTGACAGAATTACGCTCTCTCTAAGTTAGTGATCTCGGCGATATTTACGAATCGGCAATTTCACCCACTTTGAGCCCTATTTTCAGCTAATTCCATTGTTCCAGTCGACCAGACTCTAAGCTATTTCTTTAGAACTCCATTTTTCTATTGATTGAGTACAAGAAACTGCCCATTTACCGATTTCAACTACCCAATAACGTGGTCAGAAATTTGCAATTTGGCCAATTTCACGAAAATTAAAAAATACTGTATGACAATTTCAAAATAGGTTTCAGAATGAACAATGCAGACATTCCTGGCTCTAAAATAACATTTTCTTTGTTCATCAGTCATGTCTCCAGGCCCCTCTGATATTACTCTTGCTTTCTATTTTGAATTTTTATTCAAACAAAAAATGGAAGATTTACTGTTATGCAGACTACTGCAATATTGTAATAATTGTATAAATAATGTCAACCTATTCATGACTGCATATTAGAATGGCTACTTGGACATTTATTGGAAAATGACATCATTTGTTTACTTTTGAACATCGGCAAAAATCAAACATTTCCCCTACTTTGAGCTCCATTTCAAGGTTCTTTTCATATTATTAAAACCAATCAAAATCACCTCAATTTCTTTAATATGTTTTCCATTCTATCAAATAACACCAAGAATATGAGAATACTACCCTAAATACTATACAAAAAGAGACCACAAAGTCGGCATTTTAATTAGAAAAATGGTCAGTTTTTTTTTTTTTCTCATTATGCACTGCTGCTGTAGGATTTTTTTTATATGGTGCACACTGACCCCACACACCCATTCTCTCACATCTGGGCCTACCAGCTTTCTCGTGCTTGATTTGAAGTCGCTAGAATTTGAGTGTATATACATCGAAAACGGTGGCTCATAAGACATATATATACGACCAAAACAGTCAAAGGGTTAATATAGACATTTTCGTTAATCCATCTATTATATCTTCAAAACTGTAAGAAACAAGTTACATATCATGTAACATATAAACATGCAATGTTTATATGTTATCGAGTGGAGAGTGGGAGGGAGAGTAAACATTACATTTTCTCTGATGCCGCGTTAGAGAAAATTGTGAATCTGGCAACTGGTGCAGTAACCGCCCTTCATTTGCGTTTGTTTACAATTCTTGGCATGAATTATTCATTATTTCCTTTGTTTATGATGGCATCTAAAGGTAGTTGTTAGAAATGATTAAACTCAGTGAACATGATAATAATATGGCTATGTAGTGTAATATAGCTGTGTAGTGTAATATAGCTGTGTAGTGTAATATAGCTGTGTAGTGTAATATAGATGTGTAGTGTAGACCAGGGGGGGGAGGCCTACATACGTGTACTGTACTCACATCTACCGCTACCTATACTGACTTCCTACAAATAAATATTACTCACCTCTTGCCCTACATTAAGACTTCAAATGTTTTAAGATAAGTAATGAATGTATTGTAGCAGTAAATGACAGATTAAAGAGGTGTGTGCAATGTGGACTAGGGTGCACGCTTTTGTAGAGAAACACCACCCTGACCAAGCTGAAACAAGCCATATCTGCAACATGTTCAGTGACAAAACCCTGTCCTGCTTCAGGGAAATGTTAGAGATGCCAGAAACAGACCTCTGTGGACAGATTTGTTGTGAGACGGGTCCAGTGACTCAAACTGGTCCTAGTGGCATTAAAAGACAAAGAGTAACCCCAGAGAAGGCTTTGCTACCTAAAGTCTTTATGGGGGGGGGGCTTTCCCTTTTTCCTCTTCCCTATCTTCCAGAATCCAGCATTAGCCTTCAATAAAGGTATGTACTACTTACATAATTGTTAAAATTATTTTTTTGTGAATATTTTTGTCCGGAACAGATTAATTGTACTTTCCATTAATTCAGTTTTTGGCCATTTCAGTTATTGGCCGACCTTCTGGAATGGATTACGGCCAATAACCGAAGGTCCACTGCACTTGCAGAAAAATTAATTTACATTCCATGACACTTCAAAAAAAAAAAAAAAAAAAAAAAACTTTTTTCACTTAAATACTGAAATAATTACAGTGGACCCCCGGTTAACGATTTTAATCCGTGCAAGAGGGCTCATCGTTATGCGAAATAATCGTTATGCGAATCAATTTTCCCCATAAGAAATAATGGAAATAAAATTAATCCGTGCAAGACGCCCAAAAGTATGAAAAAAATTTTTTTTTACCACATGAAATGTTAATTTTAATACACACAAACTGAAAAAGGCATGCACAATTAAATGACACTTACTTTTATTGAAGATCTGGTGATGATTGATGGGATGGGAGGAGGGGAGAGCAATATCTTCTTACTGTTTAGAAGGGGAATCCCCTTCCATTAGGACTTGAGGTAGTAAGTCCTTTTCTGGGGTTACTTCCCTTCTTCTTTTAATGCCACTAGGGCCAGCTTCAGAGTCACTGGACTTCTTTCGCACAAGATATCTGTCCATAGTGGCCTGTACCTCTCGTTCCTTTATGACTTGCCTAAAGTGTTTCACAACATTGTCAGTGTAATAATCACCAGCACGGCTTGCAATAGCTGTGTGAGGGTGATTTTCATCCATGAAGGTTTGCACTTCAAGCCACTTAGCACAGATTTCCTTAATCTTTGAAGTAGGCAACTTCTTCAATTTCTCTCTCCCCTCCTCCGAAGCAATTTCCTCAGGTGTGGCCTCTTGCTGTTGAAGTTGATCTAGCAGCTCATCAGTGGTTAGTTCTTCATTGTCCTCCTCCACCAACTCTTCCACATCCTCCCCACTAACCTCCAACCCCAAGGACTTTCCCAATGCCACAATGGATTCCTCAACTGGCACAGGATTCTCAGGGTTAGCCTCAAACCCTTCAAAATCCCTTTTGTCTACACATTCTGGCCACAGTTTCTTCCAAGCAGAGTTCAAGGTCCTCTTTGTCACTTCCTCCCAAGCCTTACCTATAAGGTTTACACAATTGAGGATGTTAAAGTGATCTCTCCAAAACTCTCTTAGAGTCAGTTGAGTTTCTGAGGTCATTACAAAGCACCTTTCAAACAGAGCTTTTGTGTACAGTTTCTTGAAGTTGGAAATAACCTGCTGGTCCATGGGCTGCAGGAGAGGAGTGGTATTAGGAGGCAAAAACTTCACCTTAATGAAGCTCATGTCCCCATAAAGTCGCTCTGACACGTCTGTAGGATGACCAGGGGCATTGTCTAACACCAGGAGGCACTTAAGTTCTAATTTCTTTTCAGTTAGGTAATTTTTCACATTGGGGGCAAATGCATGGTGTAACCAGTTATAGAAAAATTCCCTAGTGACCCATGCCTTACTGTTTGCCCTCCACAGCACACACAAATTATCCTTGAGGACATTCTTTTGCCTGAACGCTCTGGGAGTTTCAGAGTGATACACTAATAAAGGCTTCACTTTGCAATCACCAGTAGCATTGGCACACATCAACAAAGTAAGCCTGTCTTTCATAGGCTTATGTCCTGGGAGTGCCTTTTCCTCCTGAGTAATGTAGGTCCTGCTTGGCATTTTCTTCCAGAACAGGCCTGTTTCATCACAATTAAACACTTGTTCAGGTTTCAGTCCTTCAGTTTCTATGTACTCCTTGAATTCCTGCACATATTTTTCAGCCGCTTTGTGGTCCGAACTGGCAGCCTCACCATGCCTTATCACACTATGGATGCCACTACGCTTCTTAAATCTCTCAAACCAACCTTTGCTGGCCTTAAATTCACTCACATCATCACTAGTTGCAGGCATTTTTTTAATTAAATCGTCATGCAACTTCCTAGCCTTTTCACATATGATCGCTTGAGAGACGCTATCTCCTGCTATCTGTTTTTCATTTATCCACACCAATAAGAGTCTCTCAACATCTTCCATCAATTGCGATCTTTGTTTCGAAAACACAGTTGAACCTTTGGCAAGAACAGCTTCCTTGATTGTCTTTCTGGTGCCCACAATAGTAGCGATGGTTGATTGGGGTTTCTTGTACAGCTTGACTAGGTCGGCTATACGCACTCCACTTTCATACTTATCAATTATCTCTTTCTTCATCTCTATAGTAATTCTTACCCTTTGAGGTGTAGGGTTGGCACTAGAAGCTTTCTTGGGGCCCATGGTCACTTATTTTCCAGAAACAGCACCGAAAATACTGTAATAATACGAAATATTCCGAGTGTATGCTTGGATGTTACCGCGGAGGCTGGCTGGTAAACAATGGGACGGAGCGGCACATGTGAGGCTGGCTGAGGGCACATTGGACGCGTCTCGGACGAAAATCGGTATGCGGGTTTTTAATCGGTATGCGGGGCAAAAATTTTCCGATAAAAGTAATCGTTATGCGGAAAAATCGCTATGCGATGCCATCGTTATGCGGGGGTCCACTGTATTAGTAATGGGACAATACATGTACTCAGTTTTTACACAACTCGGTTTTAGGTCAAAACTAGTATCACCAAACTAGCTGATACCCACTGACCCTATCAAGATTAAACCAGTACTCGGAGACTAAATTTTAGGCCAATACCAATATTGTCAAAATTATCCGATTTTCTGATACTGATATGACACGATGGTCTTGAAACCACAGATGTTAGGGGCACACTAAAAAGTATGTACTTTATATGTTTAACCCAGGATGATTTAACCCTTAAACGGTCCAAACATGTATATACGTTCTCTCGCGTAGCGCCCCAAATTTTTTGAGAAAAAAAACTTTTTTTTTTTTTTTTTTTTTTTTTTTTTTAAATTGGAAAAAAGAGCATGTGGTACCCAGGCATCCCCAATTTTTTTCATATGGCGCACAGTGAGTGCGCACACCCGTTCTCTCATGTCTAGGCAACTCAGGCTTATTGTGCCAATGTTGAATGAATGACAAAGGAAACGTATATATACGTTTGGGGCGCTACGCGAGAGAACGTATACAGTGGACCCCCGCTTAACGATCACCTCCAAATGCGACCAATTATGTAAGTGTATTTATGTAAGTGCGTTTGTACGTGTATGTTTGGGGGTCTGAAATGGACTAATCTACTTCACAATATTCCTTATGGGAAAAAATTCGGTCAGTACTGGCACCTGAACATACTACTGGAATGAAAAAAGTTCGTTAACCGGGGGTCCACTGTATATATGTTTGGACTGTTTAAGGGTTAACCTAACCTAATAACATCAAACAGTGTGAATACTATTCCTTTCCTTAACCCTTTGTGTTGAGACCCCCATTCTCAAACTAATTCTTGGGGTTGAAGAATTTTAAAAAAAAAAATTATGAATTGATAGTTTAATATGTTTATTATGCACCCCATACCCATCCTGTGGGCGGTAGTCAAAGGATTACAGAGGTACATAATCGGTCCAGGGACTGGACTCCAAAGTTTTGATAACTGAGCAAGTTACAGTGGTAATGAACTCACAATTTACAAAGGTAATGAACTCCAGGTAGGTCTGGTCACAATCATGACAAGTTACAAAGGTATTTACAGATTACAGAGGTACGTAATGGGTCCAGGGACTGGGCCCCCAAAGTTTTGATAGCTGAACTAGGTACAAAGGTAATGAGCTCACAAGTTACAAAGGTAAGGAATTCTGTAAGAATGGTTACTTACGTATATACATGGCTACAATCATGAACAAATTATAGTGTAATGAGCAATTCACACTTCCACACCTGGTCACAACTGTAATGAGTTATTGGTGCAAATATTGATTGTTGACACACACACACACACACACACACACACACACACACACACACACACACACACACACACACACACCCAGACATCATAGCAGTCACAGAAACAAAACTTGCTGAGACAATAACAGACACAATCTTCCCAATGGGATATCAGATCCTAAGGAAAGATAGGAGGAGTAGAGGGGGAGGAGGGGTTGCACTGCTCATAAAACACCAATGGGGATTTGAGGAAATGGAAGGCATGGACATGATTGGAGAAAGAGACTACATTGTAGGTACAATTCAGTCCGGAGAACATAAAGTAGTCATTGGAGTGATGTATAACCCACCACAGAACTGCAGGAGGCCAAGAGAGGAGTACGAAGAAAACAACAGGGTGATGGTGGACACACTGGCTGAGGTGGCAAGAAGAGCTCACTCGAGCAGAGCAAAGTTACTGGTAATGGGCGATTTCAACCACAAGAAGATCGACTGGGAAAACCTGGAGCCACATGGGGGTCCCGAAACATGGAGAGCCAAGATGATGGATGTGGCACTTGAAAACCTCATGCATCAACATGTCAGGGACACAACCAGAGAGAGAGGGGAGGATGAGCCAGCAAGACTGGATCTTGTGTTCACCCTGAGCAGTTCAGACATTGAGGACATCACTTACGAGAGGCCCCTTGGAGCTAGCGATCACGTGGTTCTGAGTTTTGATTATATAGTAGAGTTACAAGTGGAGAAGGTAACAGGAACTGAAGGGGACAGGCCAAACTAAAAGGGGGGACTACACAGGTATGAGAAACTTCCTGCAGGAGGTTCAGAGGGACAGAGAAATGGTAGGAAAATCAGTAAACGAGATGATGGAATATGTGGCAACAAAGTGCAAGGAGGCAGAGGAAAGGTTTGTTCCCAAGGGAAACAGAAATAATAGGAAGACCAAAACGAGTCCTTGGTTTACCCGAAGGTGTAGGGAGGCAAAAACTAAGTGCAACAGAGAATGGAAAAGGTACAGGAGGCATAGGACCCAGGAAAACAAGGAGATTAGTAGAAGAGCCAGAAACGAGTATGCACAGATAAGGAGGGAGGCCCAGCGACAGTATGAAAACGACAGCATCGAAAGTCAAATCTGACCCGAAACTGCTGTATAGCCACATTAGGAGGAAGACAACAGTCAAGGACCAGGTGATAAGGCTGAGGAAAGAAGGTGGAGAACTCACAAGAAACGATCAAGAGGTATGTGAGGAGCTCAACACGAGATTTAACCCTTTGACTGTTTCAGGCCCCTCTCCGAAACTGTCATTCTATGTCGCTCAATTTTTGAAAAAAAAAAAAATTATTTTTTCTTATGAAATGATAGAATCTTTTCCCGATGGTAATGACACCAAAAGTTCGAAATTTGGTCGAAACTCATGGAATTATGCTCCCGCGAAGTTAGCGGTCTCGGCGACATATGCGTATCGGCGATTTCGCCGACTTTGAGCCCTATTTTCAGCCAATTCCATTGTTCCAGTTGACCAAACTCATAGCTATTTCTTTAGAACTCCATTTTATCTATCAGCTGAGTACAAGAAACCTCCCATTTACTAATTTGGACTACCCAATATGGTGGTCAGAAATTGGCAATTTGGCCAATTTCACGCAAACTAAAAAAGATGCCAATTTCAAAATAGGGTCCAGAATAAACAAGGTAGACATTCGTGGCACTAAAATAACATATGCTCTGTTCATTAGTCATATCTCTAGGCCCCTCTTATATTGTTATTGCTTTCTATTTTGATTTTTTATTCATACAAAAAAATACAAAATTTACTGTTATGCAGACTACTGCATTATTGTAAAAATGGTATAAATAATATCAGTGCACTAGTGAAAGAATATTAGACTCCCCAGTTGACGTGTATTGGACGTGTGGTGTGATTTATTTACTCCTGAACATTGGTAAAAATCGAACATTTCCGCTACTTTGAGCTCAGTTTCAAGGTCGTTTTCATTGTCAAAGTAATGAAAATCATCTCTATTTCTGTAATATGTTTTCCATTTTATCACCTAAGACCATGAAAATGCGAATACAACGATAAATACTATACGAAAATACACCTCAAAGTCGGCGTTTTATTCCAAAAAAACTATCAGTTTTTTTTTTCTCATTACTCAATGTGTGCTGCAGGATTTTTTTTGTGGTGCACACTGACCACACAGACCCATTCTCTCACAAGTGGGCCTACCAGCTTTCTCCCGCTTGATTTGAAGCCGCTAGAATTATTCAGTATATATACGTCAGAAACATTGGCTCGTAAGATGTATTTATTCGTCGAAAACAGTCAAAGGGTTAAGGAAGTATTTACAGTAGAGACAGGAAGGACTCTGGGGGGGACAGACCAGATGGGGACACCAGCAAGGAATACAACAAGTGTTGGACGACATACATACAGATGAGGAGGTGAAGAAACTGCTAAGGGACATCAATACCTCAAAGGCAATGGGACCGGACAACATCTCCCCGTGGATCCTTAGAGAGGGAGCAGATATGTTGTGCGTGCCACTTACCACAATCTTCAACGCGTCCCTGGAAACTGGGCAACTACCTGAGGTATGGAAGACGGCAAATGTGGTTCCCATTTTTAAAAAAGGAGACAGAAAAGAGGCACTAAACTATAGACCTGTGTCATTGACGTGTATAGTATGCAAAGTTAGGGAGAAGATTATCAGGAGGAGAGTGGTGGAGCACCTGGAACGGAACAAGAGTATAAATGCCAACCAGCACAGATTCATGGAAGGCAAATCCTGTGTCACAAACCTTCTGGAGTTTTATGATAAAATAACAGAAGACACGAGAGAGAGGGGTGGGTTGATTGCATCTTCTTGGACTGCAAGAAGGCCTTTGACACAGTTCCTCACAAGAGATTAGTGCATCAGGCGCATATAACAGGAAGGGCACTGCAATGGATCAGAGAATACCTGACAGGGAGGCAACAACGAGTCATGGTATGTAATGATGTATCACAGTGGGCACCTGTGAGGAGCGGGGTCTCACAGGGGTCAGTCCTAGGACCAGTGCTATTTTTGGTATATGTGAACGACATGATGGAAGGGTTAGACTCGGAAGTGTCTCTGTTTGCAGATGATGTGAAGTTAATGAGGAGAATTAAATCAGATGAGGACCAGGCAGGACTTCAAAGAGACCTGGACAGACTGGACACCTGGTCCAGCAAATGGCTTCTCGAATTTAATCCTGCCAAATGCAAAGTCATGAAGATAGGGGAAGGGCACAGAAGACCACAGAGAGAGTATAGGCTAGGTGGCCAAAGACTGCAAACCTCACTCAAGGAGAAAGATCTTGGGGTGAGTATAACACCGAGCATGTCTCCGGAAGCACACATCAATCAGATAACTGCTGCAGCATATGGGCGCCTGGCAAACCTGAGAACAGCATTCCGATACCTTAGTAAGGAATCGTTCAAGACACTGTACACCGTGTATGTCAGGCCCATACTGGAGTATGCAGCACCTGTTTGGAACCCGCACTTGATAAAGCACGTCAAGAAACTAGAGAAAGTACAAAGGTTTGCGACAAGGTTAGTTCCAGAGCTAAGGGGAATGTCCTATGAAGAAAGATTAAGGGAAATCGGCCTGACGACACTGGAGGACAGGAGGGTCAGGGGAGACATGATAACGACATATAAAATTCTGCGTGGAATAGACAAGGTGGACAAAGACAGGATGTTCCAGGGAGGGGACACAGAAACAAGAGGCCACAATTGGAAGTTGAAGACACAAATGAGTCAGAGAAATATTAGGAAGTATTTCTTCAGTCATAGAGTTGTCAGGCAGTGGAATAGCCTAGAAAATGACGTAGTGGAGGCAGGAACCATACACAGTTTTAAGACGAGGTTTGATAAAGCTCATGGAGCGGGGAGAGAGAGGGCCCAGTAGGAACCCCTGAAGAGGCGGGGCCAGGAGCTAAGACTCGACCCCTGCAACCACAAATAGGTGAGTACACACACACACACACACACACACACACACACACACACACACACACACACACACACACACACACACACACACACAGTTTAGTTTAATATCTTTATTATGCACCCCATACCCATCCTGTGGGCGGTAGTCAAAAGATTACAAAGGTACATAATGGGTCCAGTGACTGGACCCCAAAGTTATGATAGCTGAACTAGTTACAAAGGTAATGAACTCCAGGTAGATCTGGTCACAATCATGGCAAGTTACAAAGGTAATGAATCAGCCTCACTCCTATACGTGGTTACAGTTATGAACAAATTACAAAGTAATGAACCACTGATACGTCCACACCTGGTCACAATTGTAATGAGTTATAAATACAAATATTAAGTGGATCATACACCCACACTAGCGCGCGCGCGCAGATACACACACAAGAGCGCACGCACGGACATGTGCACACGAGCGTACAAATATATGCACACACACAAGGACGCACACCCCCACACACACACACAAGGACGCACACCCACACACACACACACCCTCACCCACACACCCTCACCCACACACCCTCACCCACACACCCTCACCCACACACCCTCACCCACACACCCTCACCCACACACCCTCACACACACACACCCTCACACACACACACACCCTCACACACACACACACCCTCACACACACACACCCTCACACACACACACACCCTCACACACACACACACCCTCACACACACACACACACCCTCACACACACACCCTCACACACACACACACCCTCACACACACACACACACCCTCACACACACACCCTCACACACACACCCTCACACACACACCCTCACACACACACCCTCACACACACACCCTCACACACACACCCTCACACACACACCCTCACACACACACACCCTCACACACACACACCCTCACACACACACACCCTCACACACACACACCCTCACACACACACCCTCACACACACACACCCTCACACACACACACCCTCACACACACACACCCTCACACACACACACCCTCACACACACACACCCTCACACACACACACCCTCACACACACCCTCACACACACCCTCACACACACACACCCTCACACACACACACACCCTCACACACACACACACCCTCACACACACACACACCCTCACACACACACACACCCTCACACACACACACACCCTCACACACACACACACACCCTCACACACACACACACCCTCACACACACACACCCTCACACACACACACCCTCACACACACACACACCCTCACACACACACACCCTCACACACACACACCCTCACACACACACACACACACACACACACACCCTCACACACACACACACCCTCACACACACACACCCTCACACACACACACCCTCACACACACACACCCTCACACACACACACACCCTCACACACACACACCCTCACACACACACACACCCTCACACACACACACCCTCACACACACACACCCTCACACACACACACCCTCACACACACACACCCTCACACACACACACACCCTCACACACACACACACCCTCACACACACACACCCTCACACACACACCCTCACACACACACCCTCACACACACACACACACACACACACACACACACACACACACACACACACACACACACACACACACACACACACACACACATGGTAATGCATTATTTACAGCTAGTATTTCTCCAGAATGGTCTGTAATATACCACTGTGGATAAAATACTTTGCCATTTCTTGAACATTTCTGAGTGAGTTGTTTCTAAATAAATTAATTTGGTCACACTCCAGTACAAGGTGTGACAATAGTCCATCTGGCAAAGTTTACATTTCGTTTGGTCTACATCTGGTGGTGGTGATTTAACCTGCCATAGATACTTGTAACCCAGCCGGAGCCGGGCAGTAGTGACATCCAAGAGTCTGCTTATCTTGTTGGATGCACCATAGACATGTGGCTCCTCCTGCATGATGGAATGGCGATAGATGGACTGACTTATGTCAATCTCCCTAAGTCTTAAGTCAGTAAAGTTCATTTGAAGTTCTTTTCGTATTATTGTTCTCAAACTGCTAACTGACAACTCAAGATTGTAATCTACCCCCTCTTTGAAAGCATACAGCTTAGCCAATTTATCAGTTCTATCATGCATCTGAAGACCAATGTGAGATGGAATCCACAGCATGTGCACTCTGACTCCACTGTCCACAATCTTACCATACCTGTGTCTGGCTTCTCTCTTTTCGAAGGTAATGATACCAAAAGTACAAAATTTGATGGAAAACTTGCAGAATTATGCACTCGCAAAGTTAGCAGTCTTCACATATTCTGGCAAGGGAATTGCCAAGTTATGTGAACCTAACTTGTCCTTACTCAATATTGAGGGAAAAAGCTGCAAAATTATTTACCATACTAGGTCATATTTTTTCCAAGCTAACATTTATTGATTTGTATCTACCATGATGAATTTGCACCAGCACTCTGGCACTCCAAAACCCTGGGTCAACATCTATTATATGTAGTTACACTTAAATGTCTTCGGTACTCCTCGATCCAGTGGTTGGATCATTGTTATAATTGTTGGTGGAAAAAAATTACTTTCGGGTTCACATCTTGCAACAGTTGAAGCTACATATGGGAATTACAAGAGTGAGGAGAATCTTGAATGTGAGGTTCCTTCTCTTCTAATATAACTGACTTCAGTAATAAAATGATGCTTGAATCACTTGATGCACACAGCTTTAGTCTTCCATCCTGTTGGGTTAGACTGCAAAGTGCTTTTCTTTCCTTTTTGATGCATATGGGTTCTTGGAGTGATAAATAAGCCTAGGCCTGCACTTAAATTCACCTGTGTGCATTGACCACAGAGGTATTCTGTAGTACTTTTTATCGGGGGTATTTTACGCTTTTTTTTTTTTTTTTTTTTTTTTTTTTTTTTTTTTTTTTTTTTTTTTGCGCCAAGCCTCTTCCTTTCATAGGAAGTAATTTTAATGTGCAGATCTGGGACCAATCTCTCCAGAATTTCCCAGGCGTGAATTATGATGCATCGTTCTCACTTAGGTTTTAAGAAGTTCAGCTCAAGGTACAGTATTTCGGGCATTTTCGATAATTTTGGTGCTTGATTGAGTTTATACAGGCAGTGATGGTTCTTTACATTCTCCCAATCTGCAATTTTTTTTTCTGTATTAATGCCTAGAGAGAACAAATAACTTACGAGAGTCATCATTCTACCTAACTGGAGTCTACCTAGAGGGTATTCCAGGGATCAACATCCCTAGTCCATAACCAGGCCTGTTGGTGGCTCAGGGCTTAATCAACTAGGCTGTTACTGCTGGCTGCACATAGTCCAGTGTACGAACCACAGCCCAGCTGATCTAGCACTGACTATAGGTATCTGTCCAGCTCGCCCTTGAAAGACGACCAGGGGTCGATTGGTAATTTCCCTTATGGCTTGTGTGAGGTGGTTGAACAGTCTTGGGGTCTCTTAGTGTACTAATGGAGCCCCTACTTTTCATTGCAGGTATGTTGCATTGCCTGCCAAGTCTTTTGCTATCGTAGGGAGTGATTTCTGTGTGCAGATTAGGAACCAGTTCCTCTAGGATTTTCCAGTTGTAGATTATGATGCATCTCTCTCGCCTGTGCTCCAGTGAGTACAAGTAAAGTGCTTCCAAGCGTTCCCAGTAGTTAAGGTGTTTGACGGAACTTATATGTACAATAAAGGTTGCCTGTACATTCTCTAGATCTTCGATTTCACCTGCCTTGAATGGAGATGTTAATGTACAGCAGTATTCCAGCCTAGAGAGAACAAGTGGTTTAAAAAGGGTCATCATTGGCTTGGCATCTCGTTTTGAATGTTCTCATTATCCATCCTGTCAGTTTCCTCATAGATGTGACACTTTTGTGATCCTTGAAGGTGAGATCATCAGATATTACCACTCTCAGGTCCTTCACATTGTTTTTCTGCTCTGTTGTGTGGTTAAAGTTTGTAGTATACTCAGGTCTAGCTATTATTTCCGGTTTTCCATATTGTTCTCCATTGCCCATTGGAAAACTTGGTTTATATCTTGGAGATTTACCATTTCCTCAGTGGATGACACACTCGTGCAGATCCTAGTAACATCTGCAAATGATGATATGGTGATATGGTTTACATCTCTCTCTGATATGAAGATGAACAGGATGGGGGCGAGTACTGTGCCTTGTGGAAAAGAGCTCTTCACTATGGCAGCTTTCGATTCAACTCTGTTTACCACTACTCACTGTGTTCGATTGGTTAAAAAGTTGAAGATCCATCTGTCCACTTTGCCAATTATCCCTTTAGCACACATTTTGGGTGCTATTACATCACAATTGCACCTGTCAAAGGCTTTTGCAATATCTCTGTATACTACATCTGCATTTTGTTTTCTAATGCATCCAAGACCATATCATAGTGGTCCAGTAGTTGCGAGAGGCAGGAGCGACCTGCTCTGAATCCATGTTGCCCTGGATTGTTCAATTGTTGGGAATTCAAGTGGTTTGCAATCCTGCTTCTCAGAACTCTTTCAAAGATTTTTATGATGTTTGATGTTAGAGCTATTGCTCTGTAGTTCGTAGTTATTGCTTTGCTGCCACCTTTGTGGAGTGGGGGCTATATCTGCTGTTTTTAGTGACTGGAATCTCGCCTGTGTCTATGCTTCTTCTCCATAGCATACTTAGGGCCCATGAGAGAGGTTTCTTGCAGTTCTTAATGAACACAGAATTCCACAAGTCTGGGCCTGGGGCTGAGTTGTCAATGGCTTTCTCAAAGTCTAGTGGAGTTAGTGTTTTGTCAGAAACTTGGCATACATTGACAGGGTTTTGAGGCTCACTCATGAAAAAAAAAAAAACACTTGGATTGTTGATCTTTAGACTGATTAGTGGCTTGCTCAACACACAGTCGTATTGAATTTCATTATCTTGGTGAATTTTTTTCTGTCATCTGTGTAAATTCCATCTTGTCTGAGCAGGGGCCCGATACGAGATCTGGGTTTTGCCTTAGTTTGACATTTCATTTTGAATGTTTATCTATCATTTTCCCTTGTGGTTGTGGTAAAAAATAGTGTTTTTTGAATGCGAGATCTTCTGACATTGTCACTTTCAAGTCTCTCACATTGAGCTTCTGCTCTGTTGAACGAGCAGTTTGTCTTGTACTCCTTTTCAGTCTTTAATTCCTCATATGTCTCGCCATTCCTGGGTATGAACCCAGATCCATTGGGCTCTTAGCAGAATGCTGAGGTAAGGGGGATGGTAGTGAAGAAGGGGGAGCAGCCAAGGCAATCATGGAGAGGTAAACATGTGGGAGTTGGCCAGGTACACAAGCCACCACTGCCTCTGACCTTTCACAACTTAAGGGACCACCTCTGAGCCATCAAACAAAAGCTAGTTCATGGTTTTCAATGCTAAAGATCTTTCCCACTTTTCTGCTCCATGGACCACTAGAAAAGTGTGGGGGAGAGTGTCAGGGAGTTGGGAAGGTATACAAGGTAGTAAGGAGGGAATGTCTAAGATGATGAAAGGGAGTAGGGAGGCATTGAAGACGGAGTGTCCGAGGGGAGAGTGGTGGGGTGGGTGATAGCAGAAGAGAGGTCCCGGGGTGGTGAAACGAGTTGCCAGTATGGGGGGACAATGGCGGATTCTTTGTAGGGAAGTGCTAAACTTCCAGGGGGTCATGCAACACCTGATAAAATGAGAGGTAATCAGGGTTGATTCAAGGAAAGGGTGGTTAGCCCTAATTTCATGCATCAAGAGCCCTTTACGAAAGAGGGAAAGGAATGGAGCATTTTGAGATTGGAAGAAGGATGGGAAAGGGGGTTGTATAGAGCTAGGTGGATCTGGAAGTAAACACACTGAACATGTCCCCAGTTGATCACATAAACCATAAACTTCAACAGTATATTCTTGGCAACTTGAAGTTGATTTCAAGAGAACACCCCTGCAGACTAATCCTAAACCAGGTGGATGGCCTGATTAACCAGGCTGTTGGTGCTGTCTGTGAGCAGTCCATTGTATACACAACAGAAGGCTGATCAAGAACTGTATTTAGAAATTTACCACATTTCTCCTTGAAAACAACTGAGGGTCTCTTGGTAATTCCCCTTATGTATGAAGGGAAGGTGTCATAATCTAATCTTTTAACAATCTTCATGACCTATGGTGAATACAGGCAGGTTCCACTTTACAGCATTTTGCTACTACAGCAGTTTTCAATTACTATAACCATTCTTCATTTATTCAGACCACCTTCAATATATTCACCACTCACTGTAAGCTTTAGATGAAAATATTTTAAGATTAATGCGTGTACTGTAAATGCATTTTTTAGGCCCAGCTATATTGCACTTAATATATGATAATGTTAACATGTTTTCAGACTTTTATACATGCATTTGAAAGTGAAAAAAAGGCTACGATTCACTTTACTGTGATTTTCGCTTTATAGCAGTAGCCCAGAACCTAACCTGCTGTATAAGCGGGGCCCTCCTGTAATCCTTCAGGAACTTTGATGGGCAAAGTAGGACGAGATTCGTTCATAAAATCTTAGATGTGGGGTGACAGTTCAAAACCTGCCAACTTTTCTACTGTCTAGAAATACAGTGGACCCCCGCATAACGATGGCATCGCATAGCGATTTTTCCGCATAACGATTACTTTTATCGCAAAATTTTTGCCCCGCATACCGATTAAAAACCCGCATACCGATTTTCGTCCGAGACGCGTCCAATGTGCCCTCACATGTGCCGGCCGTCCCATTGTTTACCAGCCAGCCTCCGCGGTAACATCCAAGCATACACTCGGAATATTTCGTATTATTACAGTGTTTTCGGTGGTGTTTCTGGAAAATAAGTGACCATGGGCCCCAAGAAAGCTTCTAGTGCCAACCCTGTGGTAAAAAGGGTGAGAATTAGTATGGAAATTAAGAAAGATTTTGAAGGGTTTGGGGCTAACCCTGAGAAGCCTATGCCAGTTGTGGAATCCATTGTGCCTACTTCAAAGATTAAGGAAATGTGTGCAGAGTGGTTTGAACTGCAAACCTTTATAGATGAAAATCACCCTGACACAGCTGTTGCAAGCCGTGCTTGTGACTATTTCAATGACAATGTTATGGCCCATTTTAGGAAAGTCTTGAAGAAACGGGAGGTACAGAGCTCTATGGACAGATTTGTTGTGCGACAGAGGTCCAGTGACTCTGAAGCTGGTCCTAGTGGCATTAAAAGAAGAAGGGAAGTAACCCCAGAAAAGGACTTGCTACCTCAAGTCCTAATGGAAGGGGATTCCCCTTCTAAACAGTAAGAAGATAATGCTCTCCCCTCCTCCCATCCCATCAATCATCACCAGATCTTCAATAAAAGTAAGTGTCATGTAATTGTGCATGCCTTTTTCAGTTTGTGTGTATTAAAATTAACATTTCATGTGGTAAAAAAAATTTTTTTTCATACTTTTGGGCGTCTTGCACGGATTAATTTTATTTCCATTATTTCTTATGGGGAAAATTAATTCGCATAACGATTATTTCGCATAACGATGAGCCCTCTTGCACGGATTAAAATCGTTAACCGGGGGTCCACTGTATACCTAGTTGGATGAATCTTATCAACTGTGCATGGACCAGTGGTGAGAGAACTGCTCTACTAATTTTAGGTTTGGTTTGCCGTGGGTTCCAACCCTACCCATTACAAAAATCATTTATAATAGTGTTATTCCCTTCAAGGGAAGTTCATGGATACTGTTGACTGGGTTTTGATCCAAGGAATTGAAGCTCAGTCTTCTGAATGCTAGTATCCAGACTACTTGCAGAGCAATGTGTGTGCACCATAAGAGAAACTCGTGGAATTTGACACTCTGGAAGATGAGGCCCCTCAAAGGGGGGTGAGGGTGCCTTTATGCTGGTGAAAGGCTCTAGACCACAGGAATTGGAGCTATCTTCCTTGGATCGAGCCTTATTACCTCCCATTTTCAGTTTGTGTGATCCTTACTGGTTGAACACTTCCCCATGAATATAGTATTAGTAATATTTCAAGGACAAATGTAGAAACTGGCCCACTACTTACCCAAAGTGTCATATCAACCAGTCTGTGATGTGTATACATACATACATACATACATACATACATACTGGTGAGCAGCCAGTAACAGCCTGGTTGAATGAGCAATCAACAGGGAAGATTGTCCCTAGACTGGTCTGGGAAGCTAAATAAATAAAAAAAAAAAAACCCTCTTAAGTAGTCACAGATATCACAGATTACTAAAAAAAAAAAAAAAAAAAAGCTTGATGATGACAAAATGTTCTGGGATGTTATTCCTGACAGGGAAAGACTTGTGAAGCGAGTACTGAGAACAAGGACTCGGAAGCTAAAATCTTTGATAACTTGCAGGAAGGTTAGGAAATAGAAGCAATTTCTATACACTTACACCTACCATCCGACTTATGACCGAGTTCGGTTCCGAGAAACCAGTTGGAAGTCGAAATGGACACAAGTCGAACTTTACTACTGAATATCAACATAACATTTTTGTAATGACTATTTTATTGTTTTATTTTGGTATTTCATGTTTTACTTTACCTTTTATGCTGTTAGTACTGTATTTTGTACTGTAAGTTTAGGATAAACACTGTGTACAACACAAACACTTGTTTATTTCCCAGAAATTTGGCATAAAAAACACGGTCGTAAGTAGAGTCGTCATATGTCGAGCAGGTCGTAAGTTGGATGGTAGATGTATTTAAAAGTAATGTTCACATGGTAAGAAACCAGTAATTTAGAGACGGACTCACGAAATCGTAATAACATGATTGCAAACAAATCACAAAACGGATGAGGATCGAACCCATGAGCTTTAAAACTCTTATCTTTTGATATACCTGTGATAAGTTTTGAGAGTTTCTATATTTCCATAGCCCAGTCTTGGGCCAGGTTTGTCTGGTGCTTGCCTGGTCAACCAGTCTGTTGTTGCTGGTGACCTGCTGCCCCACATCACCACAGCATGGTTGATCTGGCATCTGATAAAGATACTTGTCCAGTTTCCTCTTGAAGACTTCTACACTTGTCCCAGCAGTGTTTGTTATGGTAAGCTGTTGAATAGTCTGTGGGCAAGGATGTTGATAGTTTTCCTGTTGTGCCCATGGTGCCCCTTCTTTTCACTGGGTTTGTCTTGTGCTTCCTCCTGTATCTCTCACTACAGTATGTTATGGTAGTGTGCAGTGGTGGGCACAGCTAACCAAAGAGTTAGCTTCACTAATTGCTAATCTGCTAACTAAAAGATTAGCTCTGCTAATGGTATGTCACTAAACAGCCGATAAAATTAGCGGAAGCTAACGCTAACTGCTAACTTTTTCACATGAATTCAGATTCGGTTTAGTATTTTGGTCTTTTACATTTAAGATTTTTAGAACAGACCTGAAGAACTTCTTAATAAGATATAGAATGCCAAGGTCACATGATGATCAAGTGCCGCTAGTGCGAAAATAGCGATTGTTTAATTTTGTGACGTAACCCGAGCGGCCGACAGACAAGGACACACTTGTTGCTGTACTGAAGCCCCATAGCACCTTAACATATTGAGTTAGCTTATTTGACTGTTTTCTAATTGCATTCATTCACTTTATTTTGTTTTTCTTCATGGAAACACAATGCGTGTCCACAGACTGACGGATGCTAGTGCCAGCAGCAACATACGCTTCGCCAGTGGTGGTGGTCTGGTGTGCTCTCTTTGCAGGTGGCTGTGATGACTGGCTGCTGCTCTTGCTAGCGGCACTGCCACAAGAAGATTGCCCGTGTTTTCCACGGGAAGATTCGGCCTTGATTCTCTCCTCAGACTTGATGGCATGTGCTGAGTGTTTCCTCTTAACATGCAACTTCAAGTTGTAGATGGTTTCCTTGGGCTGGCACATGATACACAAAAAGTACAAAATATTGGCATTCTTCGTATCCCTTGACTTGAGGACAAAATAGTCATCTAGGTGGGGTCATGGGTTCTGCGGCTCCTGGCCCTCAGCCTGAGTGGCCTCTGCTTCAACCACAGCCTCTGTAGACTCCTCAACAACACCCTCAGGCAGAACAGAAACATCTCCTCCATTCAAAACGATAGGTGACAACGCACCCCATTGATTGCTGATACTGTAAGACTATAACAATGCTGCTCAGGTGCTGCTGCTCCTGTTGACAAGTCACGTTTACACGTAGTCAGCCAATAGTGTGCCTGACTGTTGGAGACACACCTACAACATGGGAACATACACGTGTGCCGTTGAAAAGGCATTGCTTTCTGACTACCAACAACATATGAATTTTTTTTTAGCTGACTTAAAGTTAGCAGAACTTTATTTAGCGGGAAGCTAATTGGTCTGCTAACGGTTTCTGAAGTTAGTGGAAATGCTAATCTGCTAAACAAAAAGTTCCGCTAATTAGTGGATTAGCGGAACCGTGCCCACCACTGGTAGTGTGCAAATTTGGAACAAGGCCCTTGTCATGGGCTCGATTTGCATTCATTTTTTTTTTATTTAAGTTAATAGACTGAGTCATGTGTAAAAACTTAATTTCTGCAAACACAAGTTTTCTAAATACAAATCAGTGAGAGTTCTCAGGTACATACCTGACAACGAGTCTCACAAAATATATAGGCTACAAACAGTTTTGTTAAACTGCTAACTAAATTTTATCCTGACATTTTCAAAGTTATGAGAATAGGGGGAAGCAGGGAGGGAAAAGATCAGGCAACCAGACGTAGATTACATGGTAGTGGCATTGCTGATGACATTGTACAACTAGAAAGACTTGGAAGTAAGCATCTTGCCAACCACATCAGAGGAGCCTACTTCTGTAATGCCAGGGGCACATGTAAAACTGGCAAACCTAGGAACGAATTTCAGGAACTTTAATAAAGGATTGTTGAAGATATCAGAAAACATACATTAACCCTTAAACTGGCCAAACGTAGATTTATGTTTGCACACGTAGTGCTCTGAACGTAGATCTACATTTTTTTACATAATGTAAAATTGAACGTAGATCTACATTTGGAGTTCTACGCGTGCGAACGTAGATCTACGTTTGGACAGTTTAAGGGTTAAAGCCTATCGTAGAATGTGCTGTGTCACAATTAGTCGTTACTTTATAAATGCATATATAGAATCTAAAAAAAAATCAAGGCTTATGACGAGATTAGTAGAGAGAGACAATGAGAGGGATGGGGATACACACACACACACACACACACACACACAGGGAGAGAGAGGACCTAGTAGCACTCAGTGAAAGAGGCAGGGCCAGGAGCCGAGTCTTGACCCCTGCAACCATAATTAGGTGACTACACACACTTGCTCTCTCTCACACACACTCGTTCTCACTCTCACACACACATTCTCTCTCTCACACTGAGTAAAACACCGAGGACGTCTCCGGAAGCACACATCAACCAGATAACTGCTGCAGCATATGAGCGCCTTGCAAACCTGAGAATAGTGTTCCGATGCCTTAGTAAGGAATCATTCAAGACACTGTACACAGTGTATGTCAGTCCCATACTGGAGTATGCAGCACCAATTTGTAACCCACACCGGGTCAAGCGCGTCAAGAAATTAGAGAAAGTGCAAAGGTTTGCGATAAGGTTAGTTCAAGAGCTAAGGTGAATGTCCTATGAAGAAAGGTTAAGGGAAATCGGCCTGACGACACTGGAAGACAGGAGGGTTGGGGGAGACATGATAATGATATACAGAATTCCGCGAGGAATAGATAAGGTGGACAGGGACAGGATGTTTCAGAGATGGGACGCAAACAAGGGGTCACAATTGGAAGTTGAAGACTCGGATGAGTCAAAGGGATGTTAGAAAGTATTTCTTCAGCCATAGAGTTGTCAGGAAGTGGAATAGTCTGGCGAGTTTTGTAGTGGAGGCAGGAACCTTACATAGTTTTAAGACTAGGTATGATAAAGCTCATGGAGCAGTGTCTAATCGACATGTGCCTACGACAAAATGGTAACTAACACGGACACGCCACACGGAGAGACGCGCACACACACGCACATGGACACACACACACACACACACACAATGGACACACACACACACACACACACACAATGGACACACACACACACACACACACAATGGACACACACACACACACACACACACACACACACACACACACACAATGGACACACACACACACAATGGACACACACACGGACACACACACACGGATACACACACACACGGACACACACACACACGGACACACACACACACACGGACACACACACACACGGACACACACACACACGGACACACACACACACGGACACACACACACACGGACACACACACACACACACACACGGACACACACACACACACACGGACACACACACACACACACACGGACACACACACACACACACGGACACACACACACACACACGGACACACACACACAGACACACACACACACACACACACACTTGCTGAGGTGGCAAGAAGACTCACTCCAGCAGAGCAAAGTTGCTGGTTATGGGGGATTTCAACCACAGGGAGATTGACTGGGAAAACCTGGAGCCACATGGGGGTCCCGAAACATGGAGAGCCAGGATGTTGGACGTGGTGCTGGAAAACCTCATGCATCAACATGTTAAGGACACTACCAGAGTGAGAGGGGAGGATGAACCAGCAAGATTGGACCTTGTGTTCACCCTGGGCAGCTCAGACATTGAGGACATCAAGTATGAGAGTCCCCTAGGAGCTAGCAACCACGTGGTTCTGTGCTTTGAATACATAGTAGAGCTGCAAGTGGAGAGAATAACAGGAGTTGAATGGGAAAAGCCTGACTATAAAAGAGGGGACTACATAGGGTTGAACTTCCTGCGGGAGGTCCAGTGGGACAGAGAACTGGCAGGAAAGCCAGTAAATGAAATGATGGAATATGTAACAACAAAATGCAAGGAGGCAGTGGAAAGGTTTATTCCCAAGGGCAACAGTAACAACGGGAAGACCAGAACGAGCCCCTGGTTTACCCGATGGTGTAAGGAGGCAAAAACAAAGTGCAATAGAGAATGGAAAAGGTACAGAAGGCAGAGAACACACGAAAATAGGGAGATCAGTCGCAGAGCCAGGAATGAGGGAGGGAGGCCCAGCGACAGTATGAAAATGACACAGCATCGAGAATCAAGACTGGCCCGAAACTGTTGTATAGCCACATCAGGAGGAAGACAACAGTCAGAGACCAGGTGATCAGATTAAGGACAGAAGGTGGAGAACTCGCAAGAAATGATCAGGAGGTATGTGAGGAGATGAACAGGAGATTTAAGGAAGTTTTTACAGTAGAGACAGGAAGGGCTGTGGGAAGACAGCACAGAAGGGAACGTCAAGAGGGAATATACCAACAAGTGTTGGATGACATACGAACAACTGATGAGGTGAAGAAGCTCCTAAGTGACCTTGACACCTCAAAGGCGATGGGACCGGACAACATCTCCCCATGGGTCCTTAGAGAAGGAGCAGAGACTGCTGTGCGTGCCTCTAACCACAATCTTCAACACATCCCTTGAAACTGGGCAACTACCTGAGAAATGGAAGACAGCTAATGTAGTCCCCATATTTAAGAAAGGAAACAAAAACGAGGCGCTAAACTACAGACCTGTCTCTGACATGTATTGTGTGCAAAGTCATGGAGAAGATTATCAGGAGGAGAGTGGTCAAACACCTGGAAAGGAACAAGATTATAAATGAAAACCAGCATGGGTTCATGGAAGGCAAATCTTGTATCACAAATCTCCTGGAGTTTTATGACAAGGTAACAGAAGTAAGACACGAGAGAGAGGGGTGGGTAGATTGCATTTTCCTAGACTGCAGGAAGGCCTTTGACACAGTTCCCCACAAGAGATTAGTGCAGAAGCTGGAGGATCAGGCGCATGTAAAAGGGAGGGCACTGCAATGGATAAGGGAATACCTGACAGGGAGGCAGCAACGAGTCATGGTACGTGAAGAGGTATCGCAGTGGGCGCCTGTTACGAGCGGGGTCCCACAGGGGTCAGTTCTAGGACCAGTGCTATTTTTGATACATGTGAACGACATGATGGAAGGAATAGACTCTGAAGTGTCCCTGTTCGCAGATGATGTGAAGTTGATGAGAAGAATTAAATCGGACGAGGATGGGGCAGGACTGCAAAGAGACCTGGACAGGCTGGACATGTGGGCCAATAACTGGCTTCTCGAATTCAACCCAGCCAAATGCAAAGTCACGAAGATTGGGGAGGGGCAAAGAAGACCGCAGACAGAGTATAGGCTAGGTGGACAAAGACTACAGACCTCACTCAGGGAGAAAGACCTTGGGGTGACCATAACACCGAGCACATCACCGGAGCCACACAACCAAGTAACTGCTGCAGCATACGGGCGCCTGGCAAACCTGAGAATAGCGTTCCGATACCTTAATAAGGAATCGTTCAAGACACTGTACACTGTGTATGTTAGGCCCATACTGGAGTATGCAGCACCAGTCTGGAACCCACACCTGGTCAAGCACGTCAAGAAGTTAGAGAAAGTACAAAGGTTTGCAACAAGGCTAATCCCAGAGCTCAAGGGAATGTCGTACGAGGAAAAGTTAAGGGAAATCGGACTGACGACACTGGAGGACAGAAGGCTCAGGGGAGACATGATAACGACATACAAGATACTGCGGGGAATAGAAAAGGTGGACAGAGATAGGATGTTCCAGAGAGGGGACACAGGGACAAGGGGTCACAACTGGAAGCTGAAGACTCAGACGAGTCACAGGGACGTTAGGAAGTATTTCTTCAGTCATAGAGTTGTCAGGAAGTGGAATAGCCTAGCAAGTGAAGTAGTGGAGGCAGGAACCATACATAGTTTTAAGAAGAGGTATGATACAGCTCAAGAAGCAGAGAGAGAGAGAGGACCTAGTAGCGATCAGTGAAGAGGCGGGGCCAGGAGCTGAGTCTCGACCCCTGCAACCACAATTAGGTGAATACAATTAGGCGAGTACGTACACACACACACGGACACACACACGGACACACACACGGACACACACACACACACACACACACACACACACACACACACACACACACACACACACACACACACACACACACACACACACACGGACACGGACACGGACACGGACACACACACACACACACACACACACGGACACACACACGGACACACACACACACACACACACACACACACACACACACACACACACGGACACACACACGGACACACACACACACACACACACACACACACACACACACACACACACACGGACACACACACGGACACACACACGGACACACACACACACACGGACACACACACTCACACGGACACACACACACACACAGACACACGGACACACACACACACACAGACACACGGACACACACACACACAGACACACGGACACACACACACACACACACACGGACACACACACACACACACACACACACACACACACACACACACACACACACACACACACACACACGGACACACACACACACGGACACACACACACAGCGACACACACACACACACACACACACACACACACACACACACACACACACACACACACGGACACACACACACACACACACACGGACACACACACACGGACACACACACACACACACGGACACACACACATGGACACACACACACGGACACACACACACACGGACACACACACACAGGGACACACACACACACACACACACACACACACACACACACACACACACACACACACAAATAAGTGGGAGGAGTGGCACGAAAGGGTCAAAGAAGCATCACCGGACATCATAGCTCTTACAGAAACCAAGCTTACAGGTATGATAACAGATGCCATCTTTCCAACGGGATACCAAATCCTGAGGAAAGACAGAGGGAACAGGGGGGGTGGAGGAGTGGCGTTGCTGATCAAAAATCGCTGGAATTTTGATGAGCTGGAGAGAGGAGATAGCGGAGAAGAAAGTGATTATATAGTGGGAACACTTCACTCTGGAGGTCCCAAGGTGGTAATAGCAGTGATGTATAACCCACCACAGAACAGCAGGAGGCCAAGGCAAGAGTACGACGAGAGCAATAGAGCGATGGTTGACACACTGGCTAGAGTGGCCAGAAGAGCTCATGCATGCAGGGCAAAGCTCCTGATCATGGGTGACTTTAACCACAAGGAGATCGATTGGGAGAACTTGGACCCACATGGGGGCCAAGATACATGGAGGGCTAAGATGATGGAGGTGGTACTGGAGAACTTCATGTACCAACACGTAAGGGACACTACAAGAGAGAGAGGAGAGGATGAACCAGCAAG
>NC_091357.1:10659138-10720760 GCF_038502225.1 Cherax quadricarinatus
TGCAACCTCAACTAGGTGAGTACACAGACACACGCACAGACAGACAGACAGACACACACACACACACACACACACACGCACACACGCACACAGACACACACACACACAGACACACACACACACACAGACACACACAGACACACACACACAGACACACACACACAGACACACACACAGACACACACACACAGACACACACACACAGACACACACACACAGACACACACACAGACACACACACACACACACACACACACAGCACACACACACACACACACACACACACACACACACACACACACACACACACACACACACACACACACACAAGGAAAGACTAAAGGAACTCGAACAACAATACAAGAGGCATATCGGGAAGGAAGAGGCTATGCTGATGATTCAAAATACTACTGTGTCGTTAAGGGACATGCTGTTTGTGATGTGCGTAGGGGTCGGAGAACAGCTAAAAGCACAGATGAGCCATAGGGACGTTAGGAAATACTCAAGTCTCAAAGTAGCAAGTCGAACACGCTAGATGAACTGATGGTGGTAAACTACAGAGTTTCATGCGTAGGTATGATCTGGTTTTGTTGGCCAGGAATTTGTAAACCAGGTCAATAATAGAGGGGTGGATCCAGGAGCCATGATAGATACTTTGAAACGCAATAAGTGAATACATCCTAGTGAAGTAGACGTCATGCAGAAATCCCAGGAGCACAATGAAATTAGCTCAATAAGGGAAACAATGCTGCACCACAGGATGGAGAGATAAATATCACAGGCAGCGTGAAGGACGATAACGCATCAACAACACGAGGCTCCCACATCTTTAAGGTTGGAAAATGTGGTTGTGTTCCAGTGAACTCGTGTAGTCACACCCACAGCACACGTCGATACAAGTAAATCCACAGGATTATTTTGATAAGGTAGTCCCGGTCTGGATTTATTGTAGGAGAAAGTAAAACAAAGAAAAGTGGCTTTCCAGATGAGAACAATCATTATTAAAAATGGGGGAAATGTAAAGAGGTCTTGGAGAATATTATTATTATAATCAAGGGGAAGCGCTAAACCCGGAGGATTATACAGCGCCTGGGGGGGGGGGATGTGGAAGGCATTCAGGCTTAATTCGGGGAACTGGAGCACAGATCCAATTTCCTAAATCAAGAGCCCCTCACCAACATCAAGGAACCTTCCTTGAGGGGTCTTGGAGAAAAATTGAGGCAGTTTTTGACTACCTAAAATTCTAAATTCTTAGTCAAAATGTCTAGCTTACTGCACAATCCAATAATAGCTATGGCTAAACCTACGGTACTGTAACCCCAAATCTATTATGACCCCTCAAATGCCCGGGTTTTGTTACTGTAACATTACTTTTCCCAACTTGTGGCTACTTTTCGTTTATCCCGTTATGAAGGACTTCACTATAATGATGCTGTATAGCCCTTGTGGCTTAGCGCTTCTTTTTGATTATAATAATAATAATTCACTATAATGAAACAGCTTTTCTGTTCGAACAGTTGAATGCTGTATAATTATATATTTTGAACTTAAACATTTTTCCTTTCATTATTTTGTTATGCATTTCATTCTCAAATTTCTCAATTTTGAATTCTTAGATAACTTTTGATTTTTTTAATTTTTATTTTTGTTTTTATACTATTTTACAACACAAGCCTAGAGTGCATATTCAGGTCTATCGTATATATGGTACAAACCATGGCCGTGCACCCCTAAGGGGCGTCAGGCAAAGGCACAATTTCACTAGTGTTCACCACCTGCCAACACTTAAGATCATTTAGAGACAGGATCTGGGTGTGTCTCAAGATGATGTCACACCACCACACTCTACATTTTATCTCTCAGCTTAATGAGCACTAGTCTGTAATTATTCTCTCTCGCCCATCATACAAGTTAGCACTGAAATACTGGGTCTTATTCACATTGATAATGGTGATTAGGATATCAGTTATAATAAGTACTCTTAATTTTAATGCCAAAGGCAATGACACGTACCAAGGAAAGGTTCTGAGAAAAATTGAGAAATTGATAGATAACGTGCCTGAAATATATTTTTTTCGTTAGGTTCAGAATGATTTTGGCAAAATTATTGCATACACAAATTTTCGCTTGTCCTATATGGCAAGATGAGCGTTGCTTTAAGCCAAAATGGCAAGTTCTGCCTATTTGGCACGACATATATATATATAAGTGAGAGTCAAAAATGTTATCAGTGTCCTAATAACACCTGGATTATCTTAAGCATATCTCAGTTGTAAGAAACGATTTTTATACAAGATTTTATCTTCTTCCCCCCTCCCTTTTCTAGCCTTCCCTCTGCCCACTTTCTTTGGGTGTTTAATGAGATGTAGGAAGATGTTCTCACCGATTTGTTTGCTGGGATCAAGACACCTTACGACCCCGTCTCTTGAACTACGAGCTAGTGGCTACTTTTGAAACTGAACTCATTTTGCCTTTACAGTTTCCTACCTCTGAAACTAAAGTATTTCCTGACATCCATGTAGTCCATTTTTTTTCTAGATTTAACTTGTCCCCTTGTTCCCGGGCCTAGTAATTAAAATGTATATCCTATCTACCCTGTCAGTTCTCAAAAAAAATTGCATCTGTAATTGTCTTCCCCAGGTCTTTCAGCCAAAATCGTCAGTTCTTGAACAGATCTTGTTGGAAACTTTGGCACTTTTCTTATTAGCTACACATGATTGATTAGGTGGATGCTTTATGCTAGGGCAACACATTCGACGATTGACTTGACGTATACCTGTTGCAGATTTTGGGGGTAATTGTCTCCGCGGCCTGGTCCCAAACCATGCCTTCTAGTTTCAGAGAAATAGGGATTCGCCTACGGTATGATAGGACGCTGATTACACAAGTGTCTTCGTTGGTACAGCGCTTCACCACAAAGTAGCCTCTTCAAATACATGTACTTGGTATAGTTAATTTATGGTGAAATGTTGTACAGTTAAGACTACGGTCAGTGTCTTACCAGGCCTCCTAGTTGATGTCCTAATCATTCAGGGTATTTTTTTTATGTTAAAAAATTTAGTTTCTAGATGCTCTTTTGATCATTGCTATTCTTGCGTATGTGTACACTAGTTGATTTATGTTTGCTGGGGTCCTGTTGTGTGTATGCAGAGACAGCAACTCTGCGTGGGCATTGAAGGAGAAGACTTGGCAGCGGTGTGGCTGCATTTCGTCACGGAAGTGTTGCACAGAAAATTGTTGGAGAATGTGGGTGCGTGTTGTAGTAGTTCTGGAAGAATGTTGCAAGTGGGGATGAAGGTTGTACTCGCTGATTTCTATTTACGGGGTCAAGCAGCATCATCCAGCATGGCTTCTTACTACTACGAGCACCGTCTTACTCTTAAAACTGCATAGTTTTTGCCTCCCGTTCTCTCCATTCAGTTTATGCCACTTGCCTACTATGACAGAGAAGAATGCTTTTTAACATCCCTGAGACTCCTGTTTATAGCTTTCGTCTATGTGCCTTGTTTCTCGTCCTTTCGTTTAAGTCCCCCCTATCTGCACTATTAATTCCTTGGAATATTTTGTGTGCTGTATGTATTTCTCTCCTAGTCGCCCTCTCTTCCAGTGTCGTCAAATTTAGTTGTTAATTTTTCCTCATTGTGCACACCCTTCAACTTTAGTAGCTGGGTTGCGAACCCGTATACATGTACATGTGCATTTAATCACACGTGTATACACACAACCTTTAATGTAACTTCGATAGGTTTTGAGAGTTTTACTATTCTTAATCTGGCCCCGAGCCAGGCTTGTTTGGTGCTTGCCTGGTTAACTGGGCTGTTGCTGCTAGTGGTCCTCTGACCCACATATCCATTACAGTTTGGGTATACAAGCATACACATGCAAGTTAATGCATAAGTATATAATGCACCCATGCACACGCACACGTGTGCAATGACACATCACACATCCATACGCTCACACGCACATCCATACGCGGTCTCTCTCTCTCACACACACACACACACACACACACACACACACACACACACACACACACACACACACACACACACACACACACACACACACACACACACACACACACACACACACACACACACACACACAACCAAGTGTGCTAGGGAATGGAAGAAATATAGAAGGCAAAGGACCCAGGAGAATGAGAGCAGTCGTAGAGCCAGAAATGAATATGCACAGATAAGAAGGGAGGCCCAACGACAATATGAAAACGACACAGCAGCGAAAGCCAAATCTGACCCGAAGCTGTTATACAGCCACATCAGGAGGAAAACAGTCAAGGACCAGGTAATCAGGCTAAGGAAGGAAGTAAGGGGAGACAACAAGAAATGACCGTGAAGTATGTGAGGAACTGAAGAGATTCAAAGAAGTGTTCACAGAGGAGACAGAAGGGGCTCCAGAAAGACGGAGAGGTGGGGCACACCACCAAGTGCTGGACACAGTACACACAACCGAGGAAGAAGTGAAGAGGCTTCTGATTGAGCTAGATACCTCAAAGGCAATGGGGCCGGATAACATCTCCATGGGTCCTGAGAGAGGGAGCAGAGGCGCTCTGTGTACCCCTAACAACAATATTCAATACATCTATCGAAACAGGGAGATTGCCTGAGGCATGGAAGACAGCAAATGTAGTCCCAGTCTTTAAAAAAGGAAACAGACATGAAGCACTAAACTACAGACCAGTGTCACTGACATGTATAGTATGCAAAGTCATGGAGTAGATTATCAGGAGAAGAGTGGTGGAACACCTAGAAAGGAATGATCTCATCAACAGCAGCCAACATGGTTTCAGGGACGGGAAATCCTGTGTCACAGACCTACTGGAGTTCTATGACATGGTGACAGCAGTAAGACAAGAGAGAGAGGGGTGGGTGGATTGCATTTTCTTGGACTGCAAGAAGGCGTTTGACACAGTTCCACACAAGAGATTAGTGCAAAAACTGGAGGACCAAGCAGGGATAACAGGGAAGGCACTACAATGGATCAGGGAATACTTGCCAGGAAGACAGCAGCGAGTCATGGTATGTGGCGAGGTGTGGGCACCTGTGACCAGCGGGGTCCCATAGGGGTCAGTCCTAGGACCAGTGCTATTTCTGGTATTTGTGAACGACATGACGGAAGGAATAGACTCCGAAGTGTCCCTGTTTGCAGATGACGTGAAGTTGATGAGAAGAATTCATTCGATCGAAGACCAGGCAGAACTACAAAGGGATCTGGACAGGCTGCAGACCTGGTCCAGCAATTGGCTCCTGGAGTTCAACCCCACCAAGTGCAAAGTCATGAAGATTGGGGAAGGGCAAAGAAGACCGCAGACGGAGTACAGTCTAGGGGGGGCCAAAGACTACAAACCTCGCTCAAGGAAAAAGTTTTGGGGTGAGTGTAACACCAGGCACATCTTCTGAAGTGCACATGAACCAAATAACTGCTGCAGCATATGGGTGCCTGACAAACCTCAGAACAGCATTCCGACATCTTAATAAGGAATCGTTCAGGACCCTGTACACCGTGTACGTTAGGCCCACATTGGAGTATGCGGCACCAGTTTGGAACTCACACCTAGCCAAGCACGTAAAGAAACTAGAGAAAGTGCAAAGGTTTGCAACAAGACTAGTCCCAGAGCTAAGAGGTATGTCCTACGAGGAGAGGTTAGGGGAAATCAACCTGACGACACTGGAGGACAGGGGAGATAGGGGGGGACATGATAACGACATGCAAAATACCGAGAGGAATTGACATGGTGGACAAAGACAGGATGTTCCAGAGATGGGACACGGCAACAAGGGGACACAGTTGGAAGTGGAAGACACAGATGAATCACAGGGATGTTAGGAAGTATTTCTTCAGCCACAGAGTAGTCAGGAAGTGAATGTAACTCGCCTAGCTTGGCTGGATGCTAGGTTCTTGTAGGATTCGGTGGTTCTGTGGGTTAAGGCGTCATGTGGTTCTCGCTTGTTTATTTCAGCCATGATATTTTAATCTTATTTTTCGCAGAGACAGACCTTGAATGGCCCTTCAATAAAATGCTTGTCTCACTTTGTAGTGCTTGGATGTACTGCAGTACTGGTGACACACCTGCTCTCCCGCACACCGTAAGAGACGTGTGGGACGGCCTGCTAAAATGGGAAGTGAAGTTCATCTCCCTCTATATTTACACCTGTCATTTTTTGGTTGACTGTGCTAGCCCGGTCAGGTTAGTACGATCAATATGTTAGGGCGGTGATCTTAGCACGTTGTTAGCACTGTTTTGTATGTCAATAGTTTTTAGGGATCGCCCCTGCCCTCCTCTCGCGGCTAGGGCTCTGACAGTTCTCCAGCAATTGGAACAAGAAATATTGGAAGAATGAGAACTATTAAGAAACATTGAAAGGTAAAGTTTACTAAATATAAGCGGATTTGTTTTTATTATTATTATTTGCTTGCCATGTTTCGTATTCATGAGCTAGACATAAAAGACCAACAATCGTGCCAGAGTTCATAACTTTTAACAGACTTCATCTTCCCACTCTTATGAATGATGGGTAATAACTCCATGCATGATAAAAATGTCAGTTTATCACAGGATGTTTGTGAGAGAGGAGACACTCGAACAAGTGGGACCTTGGCAGTTTTTGTATGATTGAGTTGGGTAGTCCGTTCTTGGTAGTAAGGTGAGCTGGACACTGAAAGTGGTAGGGACCACCACCACCAAGAATAACCCCCCACCTCCCTACGCCCACACCGCACATCCCACGCGTTCAACACTCCCAATTTTAGTTCTGGGTGGAGAGAAGGTGGGGTAACTCTTTTTATCATTATATTAGGCATCCACGGAAAAGGGATTCCTGTAGTGTCGAAGTTTTTTTTTTTTTATCAGCTTCAAACTTAATTTGTTGATGCATTTTGCTTAGAAAGGTTCGGATTATTGTAGGGTTATATGGTTGCCAATTTGCCAAATTTATAAGTGAAAATCCAGTGGTTCCTGTGCGTGAAAACTTGAAAATCTCTCTTGATTGGCTTCAAACTTTCAACACTGGTATATCCTGCTTAGAAGATTCGGATTATTAGATAACCCTCATAATACTAATCAAAGGTATATTCTGAAGGGGGACCTTTAATAGGTTGCCCGAAAAAAAATATTTCTTCCAACGTTTTATTTCACTCATCTCGAGAAGCCCTCATCCAGTTGGCTTCAAAATTTCTTTCAACATTTGTGCAAGGTCACTAGAGCCCAATTCTTGTAACAGTTGCCATGTACATGTTCCCTGTGCCTAGAGTTGTTGAACTTACTCCCAGCATCTTGAAATGGCTCGGATACCTAAAAAAAAAAAAAAATCTCGTATAGTTTCAGATGTTGAAAGGTGCCGCTGCCTCCTAATACGACGACTGAGTGAGTGAAAGTGTGCAGCTGTGGTCATTTTGTGTGTGAAATTATTATTATTATTATTATTATTATTTTATTATTATTATTTTATTATTATTATTTTATTATTTGGCTGTGAGAGTTCGTTTGCCAATTTTGTTAGATGATACCTGTGGCAAACAGATTTTTTTTTTTTCAGTTTTTCCCCCTGGCAACAAGCCTTAGGTCAAGTTTCCTCGTTGATTTGCTTGTTTAGTCAGGCTGTCCCCTCAAGGAAGGTTCCTTGACGCTGGTGAGGGGCTCTTGATCTAGGTAATTGGATCTGTGCTCCAGTTCCCTGAGAAAGCCATCGACGACATGCCCATGCACTCAGCCCCGGGCCCAGACTCGTGGAACTGTGTTCATGAAGAACTGCAACAAACCCTTCTCACGGGCCCTAAGTATGCTATGGAGAAGGAGCATAGACACAGGTGAGATTCCACAGTCACTAATAACGGATATAGCCCCACTCCATAAAGGTAGCAGCAAAGCAGTAGCTAAGAACTATAGACCAATAGTTTTAACGTCCCACATAAAAATCTTTGAAAGAGTTCTAAGAAGCAGGATAGCAAACCACTTGGACTCCCAAAAATTGCACAATCCAGGGCAACATGGTTTCAGAGCAGGTCGCTCCTGTCTCTCTCAACTATTGGACCACTGTGATATGGTCTTAGATGCATCGGAAAACAGAATACAGATGGGGTATACTCAGATTTTGCAAAAGCCTTTGACAAGTGCGATCATGGTGTAACAGCACACATTGCGTGCTGAAGGGATACCTGGTAAAGTAGGCAGATGGATCTTCAACTTTCTAACCAATCGAACACAGTAGTGGTAAACAGAGTTAAATCGGAAGCTGCCATAGTGAAGAACTCTGTTCCACAAGGCACGGTACTCGCCCATATCCTGTTCCTTATTCTCATATCAGACATAGACAGAGATGTAAACCATAGCACTATCATCGTTTGCAGACGATACTAAGATCTGCATGAGAGTATCATCCATTGAGGGCACGGCAAATCTCCAAAAAGATATAAATCAAGTTTTCCAATGGGCAACGGAGAACAATATGATGTTCAATGAAGACAAATTCCAACTACTCCGTTATGGAAAACTGGAGGAAATAATAGCTAGGACTGAGTATACTACAATCTCTAATCACACAATAGAGCGGAAAAGCAATGTGAAGGACCTGGGAGTGGTAATGTTCGAAGATCTCGCCTTCAAGTACCACAACAATATTTGTAGATGAATGGTTCAGAGAACCGACATGTTGATAAATTAGACACATGTGCAACTCTTGGGTATCTTTATTGCGGAAACGTTTCGCCACGCAGTGGCTTCAACAGTCCATACAAAGGAGAATCTTGAAGAACAGGAGGAGAATGAGGTAATCAGTCCCTCAACCTTGAGTCGATGTGGTCAGTCCATCAATCTTGAATAGATTCAAGATTGATGGACTCACCACATCGACTCAAGGTTGAGTGACTGATTACCTCATTCTCCTCCTGTTCTTCAAGATTCTCCTTTGTATGGACTGTTGAAGCCACTGCGTGGCGAAACGTTTCCGCAATAAAGATACCCAAGAGTTGCACATGTGTCTAATTTACCACAACAATGCCACTATCACATCAGCGAGGAAACTGATAGGATGGATAATGAGAACATTAAAGACGAGAGATGCTAAGCCAATGATCCTTTTTAAATCACTTGTTCTCTCAAGGCTGGAATACTGCTGTACATTAACATCCTCATTCAAGGCAGGTGAAATTGCAGAGCTAGAGAATGTACAGAGAACCTTTACTGCACGTATAAGTTCCATCAAGCACCTTAAGTACTGGGAACGCCTGGAAGCACTTGACCTGTACTCACTAGAACGCAGGCGAGAGAGAGATAATCTACACATGGAAGAGTTTGGAGGGACTGGTTCCTAATCTACACACACAAATCACTCCCTACGAAAGTAAAAGACTTGGCAGGCGATGCAACATACCCCAGTGAAAAGTAGGGGCGCCAGTGATACGCTAAGAGAAAACACCAGCCATAAGGGGCATTACCAATAGACCCCTGGTTGTCTTCAGGAGGGAGCTAGACAAATACCTAAAGTCAGTGCCGGATCAGCCGGGCTGTGGTTCGTACATTTGACTACGTGCGGCCAGCAGTAACAGCCTCGTTGATCAGGCTCTGATCTACCAGGCCCTCCAGGTAATTAAGCCTGAATACCTTCCACATCCCCCCCCCCCCCACAGGAACTGTATAATCCTCCGAGTTTAGCGTTTCCCCTTGATCATTATCATAGTCAGGCAGGCCGTTTCGTTTAGCAGCCTGTTGGCCCACATTGCCATCACAGCCTGGTTGATCGGTCACTTGGTACGCATACTGGTTTCTATGCAAACCACAATGCTTTTTCTGATCGACTTTAAACTAGCATCACTGATGTAACTTAAGGGTAATGTTTAGGTTGTATAGGAACAGTTTTGTAACCTTCATTTTTGACTTTTAAGCTCATTGTTGGCACGGTAGTTGTGCCAGATCTACTTTGGCCATTTTTTTATGAAAATTAATAACTTTGAAAAGAAAAATCCCCCCCCTCCTTGTCTCCCCTCTTCTCTTCCTCTTCTCTTCCTCTTCTCCCCTCTTCTCTCCCTCTTCCTCCCTCTTCTCTCCCTGTCCCCCTTTCCCTCTCCCCCTCCTTCCCTTCCCCCTTATCTTCCCATACACCCTTGACCTGTACCCCTCGCTGTTGCCTCTCTTCTCCGCCCATCCCTCGTTTCCTCTTTGTCCCCGCATCCCCATTTCCTCCTCTCCCCTCCCCAAGGTGTGTCAGGTAGTGGGGGGGAGGATAGCTGGGCTAGCTTGTATAAATCATCTGACGCGACGGGTTGGAGACCCGACGAACTTTACTCTTCAATCCATTCTTCTTTAGTTGACCCCATTGCCTCTTGTGTGTTTTTAGGACAAGCTAGCGAGATCATTCATTCATACAAGCATGAGTGCTTACAAGAACAGCAGCAAGTGTGAACGTTTACAAGGGAGGTAGGAAGAAAATGTGAGAACTTACGAAGGAGAAAGAAAAAGAGTACGCGACTAGGCTGAACATAAAGACGATAAATTATTATTTTTTTTGTTGTAAATTTAATTGAAACAATGTTTTGTCTAAATTAACATGCGTAAAACATGACGGGACGAAGTGGTTACTACCTGGAAGATATCTAAAGGATGTTTTCAAGGGTCGGAACCCCCGCGGCCCGGTCCCACACCCGGTCTCCTGATGGCTCAAGGCCTGATGATCCAGGTTGTTGTTACTGCTGGTCGCATGCAGTCCAGAGTACTGATTACCTCATTCTCCTCATCTTTCACCGCTCTTCTCTGTATTGGACTGAAGAAGCCACTGTGTGGCGAAACGTTTCCTAAATATTCTCAAATGTTGCCACCAGCAGCAACAGCCTGGTTGACCAGGCTAGCACCAGATAAGCCTGGTCCATGGCCGGGCTCTGGGAGTAGAATGACTCTCGGAACTCATCAGAAGTTGCACAAGTCTCATTCTTCAACTTATGGAGGATACTTAGCAGTGGTGGGAGTATTTAATAGGGGAGAGGGAGTTAAATAATGCTTGACAGGAGCTTTGAGTTAGGGAGAGGGAGGAGAAATGGAAAAAAAAAGTATATCCTTTTATTTGATAAAAGCTTCAAATCACATATTCAGTGAAGCGGTATTGTAGATGGACAGTAATCAAGAGAATAATAAGTGGTTAAGCAATAATATGTCGGAGTACCAGTAAGAAAATGGGGTAGCGGTACTTAAAGTAGCTGCAGCCAAGGAGTGTTTTAAGTAGCACCACCCGGTCACACGTATATCACACCTGCGTCACAACATCAGCAAGATCTGTATGAACAGCAATGTAAAAACCTGCTAAGGAAGACTGTCAGAAACAGCGGCAGCATCAGTGTGAACAGCGTGAGCAAGAGTCAAGTAACATCATTAGACAGGACAATGATAGTTACGCGAGGAGCAGCAGCCGTAGCCCTGTGTAATGTTCTGTAGGAAGCATCGATCGAGGCGGGCGTAGGTGCTGGTGCTGAGGAGGGGGGGGGGCACTCCTCTGGACCTGGTTGCGCCCCGTCTTCGTAACCTGCGTAGGTTTTCCTTCTTGTATATATCCACGAGAGAGTCGTGTGTTTACACGGTCACTGCTACAGATACATAATGCACGTTGATAAAATTATTTTGGTTTGTGGTAAAATGTTCAAACTTAATATAACTTTAAATCAAAATATCCCTAATTAACGTACGGAGAAACTAGTAAATCTCTTAACAGTAACTGAGAGATTGGTCGGGAATGTGTAGGGGGTCTACTTGCCTGTTGTCTACTTGTTGATTCTACAGGTTACTGACCCTCGCGGCCCTGTCCCAGATCAAGTCTTTAGGTCGATGGCCTGATCATTCAGGCTGTTGGTGACAGCAGCATGAAGTCTGATAAGGAACTGGCTTAAACTTGTAGGATTCTTTAAAGCTAGGCGTTTAAAGATTTAAAGATAATTCCCCTTACATGTGAAGGGACGGTGGGCGCATCGCACTTATTGAATTCTCTTAGTATACTTGTTACATTCCTGCTTTTACTCAGTGCAGTTTTGCATGGTCTGCCAAGCCTCCCACTTTCACAATGAATACTTTCAGTGAGCAGATTTGGAAGCAGTCATTTCAGAAATTCTCAGATATTAACAATTATATATCCTTGCCTGGTTTTTAACAGTTGACTTTAGGAGTTCCAGTAATTTGTAAATACTTCTAAAATTAATATTTTAGAAAACTTATGAGGCAACCATCCTCATTTCAGTTTTTTTGCGCATCACCCAGCTCCAATTTCTGAACGTTCCAAGCATATTTTGTTAGGTTTCATAAAATTATAAAACTAATATTTATTAAAAATTATTTATCCACAAAGGCAAATTTAAAAATTATGTTTTTTTGCTATGTTTGACTAATCCTTCATTACATTACTATTGTGTAAAATTGCATTTACTTGGATGTATCATTATTTACATAACAGTAAATGAACAAAGATTATTATTTATCAGTTAGACAAGTAGGAATTTGGGACACCTAGGTCGCAAAAAATGTCCCCCTTCGATACCTACCACTGTCATATCCACAAGTTGCTCTGGACCTATTAATTATAAATAAAAGATACATCACCAGGATTTCTGGTAAATATATAAATTTGTGGACTGTATATTAAAAATAATAAATGATTATATATATACACATTTATACAACAAAAGGAGAATATATCTTAATCATAACACTCACCAATTTGACTGGAGATTAATATGTATCATACTCAGAAAACCTCACTGTGTATGAAAATAACACTGGCCAGAGTTAAACATAACAGACTTATCTGAGGTTCCTGGAGCTGTCTTGTCCAGTCGCCTGATATCTCAAGTTATGCAGGAATGCACATCCAACAATTTCGCCTCCTATTTGAGAGGTGTCAACCCAATTTTACCCTCTAGAGCACGAAAAATTCTTCCCATTATACACTACCGTTAGTGTCCAATTCAAACAAAAATGGCTACTCCCTCTGCGCAGGCGCAGGCTCAGTTTCCCATTTTCCATAATATGATTTTTATTAAATACAATATAGGCCATCTATTTACCTATAAATTACCGTATTTGCAGAAAATATATACAGTATTTTCCACAACTATGTTAGTTTATTACATCAGAAGGTTGCTTCAAAATTCGTAAGATTCAGATTATTAAATATTTATCCCGGGAATGGGAGGTAATCAGGTTTGATTCAAAGGTAATTAGTAGTTCCAGTTCCTTAATCAAGATTTATTCATCAGCATCAAGGCATTCCATTGATTATTAAATTGTACCTTACTATATTTGACACCTGGTTAACTAACAGTTTAACGATGTAAATGACAGCAGGGCAAAGGTTAGCTATCTCTTTACATGTCTTTGAATTACTAGGTGTTTGCTTACTGCCTATCATTCATTGTCTCCAGTTGTGTAAATGTGGCTCCATGTGTTCAGCAATTTACTGTTGAGTGCATGTTCAACGATCCTCATGTGGGACGTCAGTGCTATCCGTCTGTTAGGCTTTTGCTCATTACATTAATTGTATACAGTATAGACAAATTGAAGAGTAAAATATATGTGCAACACTTGGGTATCTTTATTTATGAAGACTTTTCTTTTTTGCCAACCAGTGGCTTTTTTTAGTTCAGTACAGAGATTAAAAACTGGAAACAGTGGAAGATGCAGTAATAGGTCCCTAAACCTTGACAGGTGTTAAATTCCTTGGCCTTGATGCGTGTAAATCTTCATTCTCATGCATCTGCTTTTGTATCAAGACGGATGAACTGAACACCTATTAAGGCTAAGGGGCTGATTACCTCATCTTACACTGTTTCCCGTTTATCTCGAGATTGAATAAATAAAAAGCCATTGGTTGGCGAAACGTCTTCGTGAGTAAAGATACCCAGGTGTTCCATATGTCATATTCATCAGGGTTTTTGCTACTGTGTAAACTACTATATTGGTGTAGTTGTTTTTAGAGCCGTGACTAGATTGAGTTCTAACCAACAGAACCCGGAACGTAATAGTAAGAGCTCTTTTCAAAGCACATTACTCGCCTCATTTCTTTATCATTCTCATTTCTGACAACCAGGAGAGTTTAGGGAGATTGCTTAGCTGGAAAACAGAACTTTGACTACCCATATATACTCAAACATTCAAACTACTGGGAATGCCTGCAATCCCTTCAACTGTATTCTTTGGAACATAGGCGAGAAAGATGCATCATAATATACATTTGGAAAATCCTGGAGGGACTGCATATGGGAATCACTCCATGTGCAAGCAAGATATTTAGCAGACAATGCCAAGTACCTCCACTAAAAAGCACGGGTGCGACCAGTACACTAAGAAATCGTTGTCAGAGGTCCCCGACTCTTCAACGCCTTCCCTCTGTGCATAAGGAGAATTACCAACAAATCTCCTGCTGTCAAGAAAACTGGAACAGTTTTTCAGATCAGTTCTTGATTAGCCGGGCTGTGGTTTGTACGTTGCACTGCGTGAGGCTAGCACTAAAAGCATGGTTGACCAGGCCTTGATCAACCGGGAGCCTGGTCTAGGAATGGATCGCTGGGGCGTTCAACCCCCCCCCCAAGCAGCCTTCAAGTATCCATAGTGCTTGGGCGTAACCGAAACTATTAGCGATCAGTGGCGTCTTAAAATTCAAATGGTTTTAAAACCATTAATTAACGTGCCAGTATTTCTGACTACTCAAAGATTCAGAAATATTGGCAGTTGGGTGTAACATTATGTACGTATAAACCATCTTGTGGTCTACTCGTTTAGTTGCATCTCGTAAGATTACTCGGGCATTCATACTTCATGCTCCCAACATAATTAACTCGAGGACACTCGAGAGATTGTCATTGCTTGTTTTAAGACTGTTTTTGCGAAAATGAATGTTATGCCATTGCTAGTTTTTTTCTCTTTGCTCTTCCACTTTGTGTATTTTGTGTTGGGGGGAGAAAAATCCAAGTTGCATAATACTAAAACTGTTTTAATACATGGGTAAAGAATGTCTTAACTCAGTGAGGATATGTAACAACAGATCTTTGTTACGCAAAACAGTTCATGAAATGCTTTGTGAAAATTATCATGGTTGTGCGCCGGGGCTGTTTTTCTTTCCTGAGATTAATCATGAATTTTACTCAACGTCACTGTAATACGCAAACTGGAGTCTCTTCCGGAGGTCACACCCCCTGCGACCCGGTCCCAGGCCAGGCCTCTCGGTTGCTGATCTGATCGATCAAGCTGTTAGTACCTTCCGCCAGCAGCCCAGCGTATGCACCTCATCCCGGCTTATCAGCAACTGATTCAAGGAACTCGTCGAGTTCCCTCTTGAAGACAGCCAGGGGTCTGTTGGTAATCCCTCGTATACATGAAGGGAGGGTATTGCAGAGCTATAGTCCCTTTCCATTTTTTAATCATCTTTGTGTACTCGTCGCTCCCCTGGTTTTCACCAGAGGAAACTTGCATCGCCTGTTAAGTTTCATGTGTTTATATGTGGTTATTTCGGTGTGCAGGTTTTGGGGCCAATCTTTCCAAAATTACCTAGGTAGATTAGGATGCATCTTTCTCGCCTGCGTTCTAAGGGCTTCAGGGGTACAGTTCTAAGGACTTCAGGGGTTCCCAGTAGTTTAGGTACTTGACTGAGTTTGTACGAACTTGAGCTATGAAGATTCTCTACATTTTCCAGCTCTGCGATTTCGCCTGCCTTGAAGGGGGCCGTTAGTACACAGCAATATTACAGCCTAGACAGAACGAGTGACCTAAAGAGTGTTATCATTTGCTTGGCGTCTCATGTTTTGGAAGTTCGTTATCCGACATATTTTCCTTGCGGTTGCAGTAACATTGATGTACTTTTTGAATGTGATGTCTTCTGAAATGTCATTACCATTCCCTGGTCTCTCACATTAGACTTGCACTCTATTGAGTGGTTAGAGTTTGTCTTGTACTATGTTCCAGTTTTTATTTTCTCAGTTTTTCCATGACGTAGTAATCAAAATTTGTCCTTATTGAACATCATGTTGTCAGTATCCCGTTGGAATACTTGGTTTATATCAGCTTGGATACTCGTTGTCTTCAGTGGATGCCACTCAGATTCTAGTATCGTCTGTAAAGGATAAAATCCTATGGTTTATATTCCCGGTTGTCAGAAATGAGATTACGAAAGAAGTGAGGCGAGTACTGTGACTTGGGGAACAGAGCTCTTCACTTTAGCCGCCTCTGATGTCACTCCATTTACTATTACATTCTGGGTTCTGTTGGTCAGGAAGTTAAATATCTATTTGCCCACTTCCTGCTATTAATTTTGTGAGCAATAACCCCATGGTCGCACTTGTCAAAGGCTTTTGCAGAGTCGGTGTACATTACATCTGCATTTAGCTTGTCTTCCAGTGTATCCAAGACCATGTAATAGTGATCCAGCATATGAGAGAAGCAGGAACGATTTGTTCTAAATCCGCGCTGACTTGGGTTGTGCAACTGCTGGGATTTCATGCGATTGGAAATGTGAAATTGACATTTCGGTCCATCTGGGACCAATTTGTGCCTTAGGCGATGAGTTAAGGCAGAAGGTATTTTATTGACGTTTTGCACGTTAGCTAATTTTCCGGCATGAAGCAAGATTCTTACCCATTCATTGATAAGATGAAAGCAAGACTGGCAAGGTTCACACTACTCTGTCTTGTTTGGTAAACACAAATTGTATTTTAGTAGCCGGACGGAAAGTTTGTCTAGCGAGATGAGAGCGCCGCCTGCCTTTACTCTGAGGGTATTTTATCGCACATCCTTTTCGGTAGTGTCCGGCCTTGGGAGCATGTCTGGGGATACCCCACTAACACTCACCACTGTATATTGACCACTGGCAATATCCAGTGTTACTAGCGCTAAACCCGTAGTGATCATACAACGGTTGGGGAATGGAATGTAATAACCAGAGGAAGGGGAGGGTAGCTCCATTTACTTCACTCAAGAGTTCTTCACCGGCATCAAAATACCCCATCCCCATCTTTTACAGATTCATCAGTAAAAATTTGCTTTTGTGGTCACGGTGGGGCCCATGCTAACCTCCCTGTGGTGTATAAATATACCTAGTTGGATGAATCTTATTGTAGCCAGCTGGCCGAGTGGCTTAAGCACTTGCCTGGGGTTTTACAATTGGCTTGCTATGGGTTCTAACCCCCCACCCGTTCCGTGGTTTCTTGAAGGGAGTAGGGGTTGATTAACCTAAGAATGTTTGAACCTTCACGCACCTACAGGGGAAAGTTTTAGGAAATTATTTAAAGGTTCACTGTTATTTTTCATAGGCATGGGATATTTTAACCTAGCGTGAGATTATTGCCTTATCCTGTGTTTCGTGAATGGGGCTGATTTGTGACGTTGGAAGACTATTTTTAGCATTAAGTGTGTAGTATGCTTGTTTGTGTATGTACCCTTTTATCGGAAAGCTCTGTGACTGTTGGTACTATTGGTCTCAGCTCAATAATTTTTTAAGGTTTTCATTCCTCGTATTTGATCATAGTCCTCTGGTCCCCTCCTCTCATAAACATCCTAAGATGCAATAATGATTGGGCAGCTGTGGGGATGGCTGAAGGATGAAATATGAATTAATAACTGTTCAGTCTGATGGTTGTAACCCTAGTGACGGCATGCTCGTGCGCTCCACACTACGTACACTAAGCACTGGTGAAACAAGATAACGTGGGAGTTTGTGCGCCAGAACCAGCAGGAATTGGGTGAAAATGTTTAAGCTAATCCCACGTGGGAGCGTGTAATGTGCTGTTATTGCTGCAATAGAGGTTCCTATACTCTGGTGGCTGCGAGTTGCCGTTTTGATTGTTGTATTTTATTACAGTGAATAATAGCTGTGATAATTGTTAGATATTTAATGTGGTAAAAGTGAATAGCAGTGGTAGTAGTGGTATTTGATAAATAGTGAGCAGACTAGTGTTTCGTCACTAAAGACTAACCCATATGATGAGGTTGCGACATGGTCACATCCTGACTGTACTGAGAAGTGTATTCTCCCAGCTCTGCCTGCTGGGGTCCGCACACTGTTCCTAGCCCTTCACTTAACCTTCAGTCGACTCCTTACCTGTTTACCTGTTGTTTCCGCGGCCCATTTTCAAACCCCGCCTAACTGGGTGACGGCGTGGTCAGTCAGGCTGCTTGTGCTTGAGGCATGCAATCCAGGGTAGACACTGCAACCGGGCAGATCAGGAATAATTTGGAGAACTTTAAATTTCATTTCGAAGGCAAATTGGGTTTTGTGAGTAAATTTCAATATAATTGATGGAATAAATAGAAAAGAAAGCAGATGGATGTGGCTATTAAACAAGGTATACAACTCCGACAAATGTATGACAGACGTGTGTAACTCTTCCTTAATAAAGTTACCAATCATTACACATCTCTTACTGAGGTTTGGCATGCGACGTCACAAAGTACTGACTAATATTGGACATCAAGCTGCACAAACTACGTATACATACAGTACATATATGAGATTTCTTCCATCTTTGTACATAAGACTTTACGATGATTATTGCTTGTTGCTCTGTTGGATGTTGTAATGGCAAGTTAAGTCGAATCTGGGGAGGGGGGGGTGTTGTTGTTGCATGAAAATGACAAAATTCGATGAATATGTCTAGAGTCTTCGACAATCAGATAATCCATTGCCATAAATTCCAGTAATGGCATGTTCACCTTGGGTACACCCAACGCTCACTTCATAATAGAACAAGTGAACCTAAAGCAGCGTGAGCCAATAGGCCTTCTGAAGTGCTCCTTTGGTGCTCTACTTCTGATCTTTTACCTGACCCCAGTCGCAAATTTTAAAATGTGTTCTTGTGTTTTCTGTGCTTTTAATAAAGCGTCCTTCAACCCTCCTTGCAGTTAGTGTAGGCATTTACACTTTTCGAAAACAAACACACACACACACACACACACACACACACACACACACACACACACACACACACACACACACACACACACACACACACACACACAATAGCGATCAGTGAAGAGGCGGGGCCTGGAGCTCGGACTCGACCCCCGCAACCTCAACTAGGTGAGTACAACTAGGTGAGTACACACACACACACACACACACACACACACATACAACATACAACTCATATACAACAGGCCTAGTGTCTAATCGACATGTGCCTATGACAAAATGGTAACTAACACACACGCACGCACACGCTGGAGTATTGGTATGGGCAGAAATTTTGATATCGTCTTATCACTACTTTCGCCAAGTATGATTGTGGTGTAATATTTAACACACAATATATGCACAAGTAAAATGACTTGTAAATTTAGAAGAATTAAAATTTTTAATAAATTTGACCCATATATGTTAACTGTTGAAAAAAGAAGAACCGAAGTTCTTAAAGCACAATACCCTCCTCGTTTTTCTTTGTACCTACGCAACACCCCCTCCCCCTTCCCCCCTCCCCCTTCCCCCCCTAAAAAAAAAAACTTCCGGGGATGGTCTACACCACGGCTCAGTCTCGGGCCACACCTCCCTGGTTGTTGGTCTGATCAGTTTAATTTAGGCATATGACTTCATACGGGCAGTGACGGTTATCTCAACACTTCCCTGATGTACAGTTATACCTGCCTTCACTGGGGCTGTACTGCAGCTTAGATAATGTCTTGAAAAGTATCATCATTGGCTTTTTGGAAGCTTTTTTATCCATCCTGTCATTTTCTTTCTGATAGTAACACTATGATCCGTGGATGCAAGATCTTCCGTCATTATTATGCTCAAGTTCCTTGCATTGCTCTTCCGATCTGTTTAATGGTTTGAATGTTTTGTACTCCGTTTACTGTTATTTCTTTAATTTTTTTTATATATTGGAATTCTTTGTCATACCTGACGTCAACAAAGACAAAAATCAAAATATGTGGTCGTTCTCAGGTGATACTATAATATATATAAAAGTGACATCAGTAGAGCACGCAGCAAACCTCAAGACTAAACATTCCAGTGTGTCTCATCCCTCCTCGGCGATCCTTTATTGATAACGCTTCGTCCACACAGATCTATCTACCTGGGGAGAGAGAACGTGCGTATTTATAATAAGGAAGCGTAGTGACTTGAAGCGTCAGGTGAGAAATGTTTGATGGTTGATAAGGAAACTTGTACCCTGCAACAGGTCATGGAATGGAGGAACACTGAAGCAGGCCTACTGGCCTGCTTCAGTGTTCAGTGGGCGGGACCTTTTCAAATCCAACCTCTTCTCAGCCGTCAACTTCAACATTCTTCACCCGAACTTTCAAAACGAGAGATGCCAAGCCCATGATGATCCTTTTCAAATCACTTGTTCTCTCTAGGCTGGAATACTGCTGTACATTAACATCTCCATACAAAGCAGGTGAAATCGCAGATCTAGAGAGTGTACAGAGATCCTTCACTGCACGTATAAGTTCTGTCAAGCACCTTAACTACTGGGAACGCTTGAAAGCACTTGACTTGTACTCGTTGGAACGCAGGAGGGAGAGATATATCATAATCTACACTTGGAAAATCTTGGAAGGAATGGTCCCAAATCTGCACACAGAAATCACTCCCTACGAAAGTAAAAGACTGGGCAGGCGATGCAAAATGCCGCCAATAAAAAGTAGGGGCGCCATTGGTACACTAAGAGAAAACACCATAATTGTCCGGGGCCCAAAACTGTTCAACAGCCTCCCATCAAGCATTAGGGGAATTGCCAATAAACCCCTGGCTGCCTTCAAGAGAGAGCTGGACAGATACCTAAAGTCAGTGCCGGATCAGCCGGGCTGTGGCTCGTACGTCGGACTGCGTGCGGCCAGCAGTAACAGCCTAGTTGATCAGGCCCTGATCCATCGGGATGCCTGGTCGTGGACCGGGCCGCGGGGGCGTTGATCCCCGGAATAACCTCCAGGTAACCTCCAGGTGACCCTTCATGTCACTAAGCTCACTCTGTATACGCAAGTCCTCTCCCAAGGTAGATCTGTTTACGACTTGATAAAGACCAGTGTGTAGGAGAAACGTGTCATTAAAGGACCGCATTATATCGCATTTGTCTCTACCTTTCCCATCGTGTCGACATTTTATACCATTTATCTCCATCCTTTCATTCCATTTTTTCCAGCCATCCCTTAACTATTCTCTTTCGCTTCCTTCCCTGTGTACGAATGGTATATAATACCGACAAGATGAGAGTAAGACACATGTGCAACATCTGGATATCTTTATTGTAGACGTTTCGCCATCCAGTGGCTTTATCAATACAAATTCTAGGACATAACTTGAAGACAGTAGAACTATGTAGAACTAGGTTGAGGGACTGATTACCTCATCTTCTGTACATAGTTCTACTGTCTTCAAGTTATGTCCTAGAATTTGTATTGATAAAGCCACTGGATGGCGAAACGTCTACAATAAAGATACCCAGATGTTGCACATGTGTCTTACTCTCATCTTGTCGGTATTATATACCATTCGTACACAACTTGTCAGACACTGCAACATCATGGAATCTTAATTCTGAGGACATGTACATAACCTTCACGACTACGACAACTACTACTACTACTAACCCATCTCTTTGGGAAGGACCTACTTCCACTGGGGAATCCCGCCTACCAGTGAATTTGCCCTCATCTGCTTCACCTGACGTTACTATATAAGCGCCAGGATTCTTTCTTCTGCTTCAGAATCTCCACGACTATGGTGCTGTTCGCACCTACTCCTAGGTTGAGGGACTGATTACCTCATCTTCTGTACATAGTTCTACTGTCTTCAAGTTATGTCCTAGAATTTGTATTGATAAAGCCACTGGATGGCGAACCGTCTACAATAAAGATACCCAGATGTTGCACATGTGTCTTACTCTTCCTTCCCTCATGATGTCTACCTGTCATTCTTTTCATTCCCCATCTTGGTGTTGGCCTCTACATCTTCTGGGGAAAGACTGTGTTAACCAACATGAGATCTGAAGGGCGAACTGTACAACAACTTATCTCTCCAGGTTTATCAGCCTTATCTGCAGGTGCGAGACGGAATGACCTCGTCCGTGTACCGATGATGTCACTGCATTGGTATTAGCGATTTCCTGGCGGGGGGGAGAGTGTTGAAGTGATTGAAATTATATCCTCATATGTAGCAGAATACAGAAATTTCAAGTAATGTAACGAATATACATGGAAAATATATGAACCTAGTAATAAGGTTTTTAGCACTTAAAACATATGCAGGGTTTACTGCAGTAAGATAATGGAAATTTATAAAGGCAGTGACTAGATAGTTGCAGCAGCCGTGGAGAAGTTGATATCGCTAATGGCGTGTCGGCTGTTTGGGTTTAAATGGTATGTGCACTCAGAATGAGTGGTGCTTACAAATAAACTCGCTCCTCGAGGTTAAATTATAATTTCGAATTCTATATGGGAGTAGCTGAAGTAGATTGTACTTCATAGAGAAATAAAGTGAATATTTCAAATGAAGTTGACGCTACATTATTGTGTAGGGAGTATATTGGTAAACAATTACTATCCAAAGAGGTGCTGCCCTCCTGGAATTTACCTGGAGAGGGTTTCGGGGGTCAACGCCCCCGCGGCCCGGTCTGAGACCAGGCCTCATGGTGGATCAGGGTCTCAACCAGGCTGTTACTGCTGGCCGCACGCAAGCTGACGTACGAACCACAGCCCGGTTGGTCAGGTACTGACTTTAGGTGCCTGTCCAGGGCCTTCTTGAAGACAACCAGGGGTCTATTGGTAATCCCCCCTTATGTATGCTGGGAGGCAATTGAGCAGTCTTGGGCCCCGGTCACTTATTGTGTTGTCTCTGTGTACTCGTGGCACCCCTGCTTTTCATCGGGGAAATGTTGCATCTCCTGCCGAGTCTTTTGCTTTCATATGGAGTGATTTTCGTGTGCAAGTTTGGTACCAATCCCTCCAGGACCTTCCAAGTGTATATTATCCTGTCTTGAATAAAATGGGAAATGCAAGCATATTAAATGCTTGGCACATTGGTTCTTTCTTTCTCACCCTCTCCATTGGTTTTATTTCTCACCCTCTCCTAAATAAAAGTTCCCAATACATTTTCCCTGTCTCCTTTACACATAAAATGGCATGTAAATCATACAGACGTGTACTTTGATTATATATGTATTTTTATTTTCCTGGTATGAGATGCAGCCGTTTAAGCGGTGATCCCGGAACCACTAACAGATAATTATTTTCTCGCATTGTATTTCGTTATTAGTTGCATACACACAACCCGTACAAACTTGATGAAAAACTGTTTATTTCAACGTAATCAGCATTGTAAATGTTGTTGTTAATGATTATTTCATTGTCTAGTTAGGTTACTGAGCGTATTTAAGACTGTACTTCACCTGAACATTAACATCAAGAATATCTGAATTAATAAAATATGAATTAGCGAGCTCTCGTCGTATGTACACTGAAATGCTTACGCCTTTTATTACTGCTAGTTGTGAGGGGAAAAAGTTCATAGTGTATTTAGGAAGAATTACACACATGTTCAACATCTGGGTATCTTTATTGTAGACGTTTTGCAGTCCAGTGGTTTTATCAATACAAATTCAAGGACATAATTGAAAGACAGTAGAACTATATATAAAAGATGAGGTAATCAGTTGGTGAATAGTGTATTTGTTTATATTAGGCCCAGGGCCGGGCCGTGGGAAGGGAAACTCGAAACCCCGTCAAAGGATAAATGAGACTGGTTTTGGCTTTGTCGTTGTATGTCAGTGCCACCTATAAGGAAGGTGAGGTATACGTATCTTTTCTATTTTTTCTTTGTTGACTGTGCCCTGGGTCAGTCTTCATTTCGCCCTTCACTCTCTCTTGAAGACGTAAGCTGCTCTATCCATATTGGATACTTTCATTTATTGCAGTGATGTTTTTAATATTGTATTGCGTCTGTATTTGTTTACCAGTAATCACTTCACTAATTTTTGTTTTCACTATTTTCTTTAGGGTCTTCAACCGTTAGTTTTCTCTAAATGTCTGGTGATCTGCTTGTTTTTCATAGCACGGGTTTGGTATGGGTTATAGAAACCGTGAGGGTAAGAGCGGTCTATTTTTTATTAGGTGTGTGTATCACTCTCATCATTCATTCTTCTGAGATCACTGACAGTTCTGGGGCTACTCGGTCATTTTGTCAGATGGACTGCTGACTGCTCTAATATCATGACCCATTGAATGCCAGTTCTGTGATTACCCTGCCAACGTTTGTACATCATTTTATTCTGATCTCTTAGATCTCCAAAGCCCATTGACTATCCTCTCCGTGATTACCTGGTCATACCTTGTTACTAAAGCGGTTCAGCCCGACATCTATACCATAAGTTGTATATTTTCTATACACTCTTTTCTCGCTCACTTCTTGATCCCTAATATACATATACTCCAACTTCCTCCTCTCGCTCACTGTTTGATTTCCCGCTATACACTCCCTCGCTCACTTGATCCCTGATATATATTCTAACCTCCCTCCCTCACTGGTTGATTCCCCGCTATACATTTCCTCCTAGCTCACTTCTTGATCCCTTATATATGCTCCAGCCTCTCTCCTCCCTCACTAGTTGATCTCCCCCTCATCCCACCAGAGGTATTCATTCATCCAGAAATATTACTCACCACATCCGCTGTTGCTCACTACTTACTCCTCTACACCACCCACACCCCGAACACACTAACTCGGTCTTGCAGCTTTTGCCAGTGTTGCCTGGCCCCCGCCACCGCCTCTGCCGCCCACACTAATACTGCCCACGCTAACGCTGCTCATGTTAACAAATAGAACCCAGCGTGAAATCGGGGGGCTACTCAAGGCATAGTGCTCGCCCCACTTCTCTTCCTCATTTTCATTCTGACAAAGAGAGGGACATCAATCATAACACTGTATCATCCTTTGCAGACAGTATTAGAATTTGTATGAAAGTGACAGCCATAGAAGAGACAGTGAACCTCCAAGCTGATAGAAACCAAGTCTTCCAGTGGGATACTGATGTGATGTTCAGTGAGGACAGATTTCAGTTACAACGTCACGGAAGAATGGAGGAAATACAAAAGATTGGGGTACAGTACAAGACACTCGAACAAATCTGTAGAACTTAACCCTTAAACTGTCCAACCAGATCTACATTCACATGCGTAGTGCTCCAAAAGTAGATCTACGTTCTTTTTACATATTTTCAAATATAACAAAAAAATGTAGATCAAGGTTTTTCAAAAGTAAAAAAACAAAAGATCTACGTTTTTTTACATACTTTCAAATGTTGAAAAAACGTAGATCTACGTTTGGACAGTTTAAGGGTTAAATCAGATGTGAGAAACCTAGGAGTTATATTGTCAGATCTCACGTTCAAGGAGCACAGCAGTGTTATCGCAACTGCAATAAAAATTATAGGTTGGATAACTAGAACTTTCAAAACAAGAAATGCCAAGTTAGTGCTACTCTTCCTCAGATCACTTGCTCTGGCTAGGTTGGAATATTCCCGTGTACTTATAGTGAAAGGCAGATGTAATTGCTAAAGTGGAAAAAATAAGAGGAACCTTCATAGCTTGTATAAACTCTTGTCGAGCACCTAAATTACTGGGAGCGTGAATAGTCCCTATAACTGTGCCCATTAGAATGTAGGCGAGAAAGATTCGTCATAATCTACAATTGGAAGATACTGGAGGGATTGGTACCAAACCTGCAAACCTAAATTACTACCAGTGAATACAGGAGGTAGGTAGACATGGTGCTGGAGAGCGATAAGTACAGAGAGAGCTTGCTAAGCTTTAATTATTATAATCATGGGGGAGCGCTAAACCCGTTGGATTATACAGCCCATATGGGGGGGATGGAAGGTATTCAGGTTCAATGCAGGGAGCCGAAGCACAAATCCAATTCCCTAGATCAAGAGCCCCTCACCAACATCAAGGACCCTCCCTTGAGGAGCTAAGCTTTAATGTACCACGACTCTGCACCCTCCTTTTATGTATATGGGGGATTCCCAACAAACCCTTGACTGTTTTCAAGAGGGAACTCGATAGATTCCTTAAAATAGAGCCTGATCAACCAGGCTGTGGTGCATACGTTGGACTGCGGACAGTGGGCACTAACGGCTTGACTGATAAAGCCAGCAACCAGGAGGCCTGATTTGGGGCAGTGATTTCCAGAAGTGACTATAGGTAGACCTCAGGTAAGCAAATAACCCGCACATAGGAGACTGGAATGCGACATTTCGGTCCGACTTGGACCATTAACTAGTCACAAAGAATCGTGAGGAGCCAGCATATATACGAGTGGGAGGCGGGACCGGGAGTAGTGTAACGAGACGAGGGAATACTATTAAACTGGTGGTAGTAATAGTGGTGTCCAAGTCGGACCGAAACGTCGTCATAAGTTTGTCTCCTATGTGCAGGGTTGTGTGCGTATTGTCCCAATCACGGTATTGTGCCTTTATTCTTTTTGACTCCTGGTAGGTAGACAATAATACTATTACTGTGACCATCTTTACCACCACCTTCACCTACAACCTACTTCCACCACCTACAACCACTTCCTACCTATATTCCTCACCTCCACAACCACCGGTACTACCCCACTACTATCCCACCCGCACTACTAACTTCTACTTCCCCTCCACCTCCGCTTACCACCCACCACCAGTAACTACTACTGAATAAACCACTTTTTCTTAGAAGTTAAGGTTTGTGGAACTTTCACTTGGGGGCATGAACTGACCTTCCTAGACTTGGCATCAGCAACCAAGGGAGATTTTTCTTGTGATTTACCTGTGACCTGTCTAGAGTTTTGAGAGGTCAGCAGGCATTATACCAAGGTCCCTTACACATTCTTCTCTTTCTATGGGATAATTTCCCCTACCCCCCATAATAGTAAATACATACAAGCCACTGTTTAACAGCTGGGAGAGTAGAATTTAACAGGATAAACAAGGAATTGCATAAGACACTTAGGGAACTGTTGATGAACAACTACCCTGAAAAGGCAAATGGTTTATAATTAAAAATTTTAACTATAAAGAAGTAATGTAACGTGTAACCTGAATGGTAAACCCATGGGCAGCCAGATTCCTTAATGCACAGTTGTTGCGTATCTGTTCTGTTCTAGATTATCCGGTATAATCGCCCGGCCCGGGCCTTTTCCAAGAGGTGGCCCGGCCTTGGCTTCCTGTCGAGGTAGTGTCTCAGACCAAGGTCTGCCATGGGACGAGGTACAAGTACCTCGTCTTCCGAGACCAGCTGTCCCCAGGCCTAGCCCCATTCCCCGCCCCCACGGGGCTCGGAGGGAGAAGCCAAAAAACCCGCCCACACTGGGATCGAAGGGTGTGGCAACTGCATAGCAGCAGATGTCAGAAGGTGCAAAGGCAGCAAGCACTACAGGATCCTTTTGGTCGCACCCCAGCTTTGGGCATTAAGCCCGAGTGCTGGGGAAACTCAAGAATGGCTCTTGCTGTGTGTGTGTTGCTGCTGCTACTACATTTGTCCGTTGCACTCGCCTGTGTTTGTGCATGAATGTATGTGAGTGAGAGAAGACAACATAACATCAGTACTAGACCCAGTATTACGAAGAAAGAAGGAACTTAGCAGTCCACCATCCTTTCTCTGTATTCTCACCACCTTCCCTCTGTTCTTAAGATCCTTATGCTCCCTCACCATTCTTCAGTCTGCCTTTTCGATCAGCGTACCATCTCTTCCCTGAGATTCCTCACTCGTTATCCTATAAAATAAAACCACGAGGCTTAAATAAATTTCCAGCAAATAGTAAGAAATAAAAGCAGTGTTTGTACTTAAATGCAAATGGAGCTATCAACGAAAGTGGTTATGTGGAAGGAAAGGTAGGAGAGGAGAGCCCGGACATTATCGAGATGAAATTCCAGGAATAATATCAAATGTAATATTTCAAGGGGGACGTATGTGACCGGTGCTGAGAGTTATACTCTGGCAGCTCAGCTTGCTAAACTAGTGAGACAAGACAATTATAAGAGGGTACCACTGATGATCACAGGGTAACTGATATATGAAGAACAGAGCAATCTCAATACCAGAGTTCTGAATGATCCTTAAGCGTTTGGCGTAAAAAGACTGTGCAGAGAAACCTTTATTAACAGTCAGCGTTTCGCTCCAAAAACAGCTTTACTTGTAGAATGAAACTTCTGTAAATAGAAAAGTATGACCATATTTGGGGGCAAGTCTTACCATCATCTTCCCCCATTCCCCCCACATACATAGTTTATATAACTGGTACAATAGTTACAGGAGGCCCAGAATTAAGCGCTGCAGTGGTAATCCCTACCAACCAAGGGAAAGCCAAAGAATACCATGACGACAACATAGTAACAACACAGCAGGAACAGCTGCACTACAGCATTCAGAAACTTCAAAAAAGAATCCTTCAAAACTTTATGAACGGCATTTTAGGTATATCAGTGTGTTTGGTCTTAATGTGGAGCCCCTCCTTCGTCAAACATTTATATATGATTTACCAGTGAGTTGCATCTTTCGGGAGTGTCCTTATTCCCGCTGCCCAACCCTGGGCCAGGCCTCCATGTTTATTGCCTGGCCGACCAGGTTGTTGCCGTTGACGACCCGTCGGACCACATACCCGTCACATGGTTGATCTGGTACACCACGAAGGTAGTGATCTAGTTTTCTCTTGAAAACCTCTACACCAATTCAGGAATATTTGTGATTGCTAGCAGCATGTTGAATAGTCAGGACCTACAGATGTATGTTCGTGTATGGTACTCGTGTTTTTCCTTATTTTCACTTGGTCTGTATTACGCTTCTTCCTATATCTCTCTCACTCTTTCAAGAGAGTACACTTCCCGCTCTGAGATTTTACCAGTAGTTTAAATGTATTATTTGCAGGCGGTAAAAGCTCTGGTTTCCAGCTCTGCTATTTCGCCCGCGTTGTCAACACTGATCAGTACTCAGAGTTCATTTGATTACATGGTAAAAAGTTCGAAAAGCTAAAAAAAAAAAAAAAATAAGTTCCAGGCCAGAGATGAATGCAGTATTAGAGAACAGAGGAACTTAATGTGACGACTTAGGAGAGAACTAGGAGAGACATGATTATGAAGTAAAAAGAAAAATAGAGGAATTCATATGACAGATAGGGGTAAACTGTTTGAATTAAAAGTGCAAGTGACAGTGGGACAAACATTTGCTGATAACACAGATGAGCTGTAAGGATGCTGGAAAACCAGTAATGCCGATCAAAAAATTCTAGAAGAGAGGGAGGAATGTCAGTAGCAGACTCGACCCCCTGCAAATGTAGCTCGGTGAGCACATAAACAAGCTCAGAACATGGAGAAACTTGCCCCCAGGCCTCTGGGCACTTCCACCGTGCAACCTTGGCTTTTTGGGTCGGCTAGTATATAAAGGTCACACACTTGTTCTATGCTGCTGGTGATATTTGAGGGGCGAGTTTAGCTTCCGTCGTGAATGATTTTGTGGTGTCATCCGTCATAGTTCCACGGTCACTATGATGGGATGTGTTGTTTTAATCCAGCAGGTTATTTTTGAGATCTAGTCCAGCTATTTAAAGTAATATGTAAAGTAAAAGGACACAAGTGCAACTAATGTGACATTTATTGTGGCAACGTTTCGCTCTCCAGGAGCTTTATCAAGCCATTACAAACAATACATGGACACAGAGTGTATATAAAGGCTCAGAGTGAGGTGTAATACTAGTGAGGTACCATTTCGATGTTCACCTCACTAGTATTACACCTCACTCTGAGCCTTTATATACACTCTGTGTCCATGTATTGTTTGTAATGGCTTGATAAAGCTCCTGGAGAGCGAAACGTTGCCACAATAAATGTCACATTAGTTGCACTTGTGTCCTTTTACTTTACATATTGTCGGTAATTCTACCAACTTTATTACTATTTAAAGTAATGATGGATCACCTGACTTGGAGGGGGACGCACTGTACCGTATAAAAGACGAGTCTCATGACTTTGTGAACTAGATGTGTTGGTGTGCTTTGTCGCCATATTACATATATGGTAGGCTGGTGTGACGTAGTTTACCCACTACTGCTCTCTTAAAAAAAAAAAACTCTGTCAGTGGTTTTAAATTGGAAAAATTCAGATTCAGGAAGGATATAGGAAAGCAATGGTTTGGTAACAGAGTTGTGGATGATTGGAACAGACTCCCGAGTACCGTCATAGAAGCTAAAACGTTGTGTAGTTTTAATAATAGTTTGGATACATACATGAATGGGTGTGAGTTGGACCTGACTAGCTTGTGCTACTAGGTCGGATGCCGTGCTCCTTCCTTAAGTGACGTGACTGACCTGGCTAGGTCAAGGCATTGGCTTAAGCCGTTGGGAGAATTGGATCTGCCTCGCATAGGCCAGTAGGCCTGTTGCAGTGTTCCTTCTTTCTTATGTTTTTATGTTACTTTAATATTAAAGAAAGGTTATGAATGAGAATGAATTAGTTAACTATATGATAAGTTGCCACCACATGATCTGAAGCAGAGTAACTATGCCAAACACGGGGGGGGGGGGGAAATAGTACCAAACCAAGTATTGAAAAGAAAACAGTGAATTACAGATGAGAGAATAGGAGGCCGTGTACTCTTAGTGGAGCAGCACTTTTATTATAGAAGCAGCAGGTCACATAGGTAACTTCTTCACTCTCCTCACTGGAAACATCGTGAGATTAGAGAAAATTTTTAACTGGTATTTTTTTTATGGTTAGCGCCTTTGTTGTTCTCAGTCCAACAATACGACGACATGGTTACACAATATTTAATTTCAATAATACGGTAATAAATCAGTCAAATTATCTCTCCCTCCAAAAAATGTATATAATGTAGCAATTTGAACAGTCGTCATAAGAAAGGACTGAGTAAATTTTAATAAGCTCCTAAACATAAGAACATAAGAACGAAGGAACACTGCAGAAGGCCTACTGGCCCATGCGAGGCAGGTCCAAGTCTCCTACCGGCTTAAGCCAATGCACCCAACCTAGTCAGGTCAGGTCACATTGACTTAAGGGAGGAACACGGCAACCGACCTGGTAGCACAAGCTATGAGGTCCAACTCACACCCACCCACATCCACTCATGTATTTATCCAACCTATTTTTAAAGCTACACAACGTTCTGGCCTCTATAACTGTACTCGGGAGTTTGTTCCACTCATCCACAACTCTATTACCAAACCAGTACTTTCCTATATCCTTCCTGAATCTGAATTTTTCCAACTTAAAACCATTGCTGCGAGTCCTGTCTAGGCTAGATATTTTCAGCACACTATTTACATCCCCTTTATTTATTCCTGTCTTCCATTTATACACCTCAATCATATCCCCCCTAATTCTACGTCTTTCTAGAGAGTGCAGATTCGGGGCCCTTAGTCTATCCTCATAGGGAAGGTTTCTGATACATGGGATCAACTTTGTCATCCTCCTTTGTACATTTTCCAGAGAATTTATATCCATTCTGTAATACGGTGACCAAAACTGTGCAGCATAATCTAAATGAGGCCTAACCAAGGATGTATAGAGTTGAACAACCTGAGGACTCCTATTATTTATGCTTCTTGATATGAAGCCAAGGATTCTATTAGCTTTATTGCGAACACTTATGCACTGTTGTCTTGGTTTCAGATTACTGCTAACCAGAACTCCTAAATCTTTTTCGCAATCCGTAATATTAAGATCTACATTATTTAGTTTATATGTGGCATGGTTATTGTCCTGTCCAACATTTAGAACTTTGCATTTGTCTATATTAAACTGCATCTGCCACTTCTCCGACCACTGCATCAGTTTATTCAAATCTTCCTGGAGTGCTCGAATGTCCTCGTCAGAATGAATTCGACGGCCTATTTTGGTGTCATCGGCAAACTTGCCGATGTCGCTCTTTATGCCCTCATCTATGTCGTTTATGTAGATTGTGAACAGCAGGGGGCCCAACACTGACCCCTGTGGAACACCGCTCGTGACGCTTCCCCACTCTGATTTCTCCCCGTTTATGCAAACTCTCTGCTGCCTATTTGTCAACCATGCCTCTATCCAGGAAAAAATTTCTCCTCATATTCCATGTGCTTTAATTTTCCTCAATAGTCTCTGATGTGGGACCCTGTCAAAAGCCTTACTGAAGTTCATATACACAATATCATATTCATTACCATGATCTACCTCCTCAAATACCTTAGTGAAAAAAGTTAATAAATTCGTAAGGCAGGAACGCCCCTTTGTAAAACCATGCTGAGATTCGTTGATTAATTTATGCTTTTCAAGGTGGCTACGAACTGCCTCGGCAATTATTGATTCCATAAATTTTCCCACTATGGAGGTTAGGCTTGTAATAAGTTGGTAGAATTACCGACAATATGTAAAGTAAAAGGACACAAGTGCAACTAATGTGACATTTATTGTGGCAACGTTTCGCTCTCCAGGAGCTTGATAAAGCTCCTGGAGAGCGAAACGTTGCCACAATAAATGTCACATTAGTTGCACTTGTGTCCTTTTACTTTACATACGAGGTTAGGCTTATTGGTCTATGGTTCGAAGCTAAGGACCTGTCACCTGTTTTGAAAATAGGTATCACATTTGCCATTTTCCACTTATCTGGCACCATGCCAGTTTGTAGTGATATGTTGAAAAGATTAGCCAAAGGTGTGCTAAGCTCCTCTTTACATTCCTTTAGAACCCTTGCATACAGTTCATCAGGGCCTGGGGATTTGTTAGGTTTTAATTTATCTATTTGCCTAAGGACCATGTCACTTGTGACCCTAATCGTGCACAGTTTATTATCGTCCTGTTCTACATAATTTATCATTACTGGAATATCGCTGGTATCCTCCTGTGTAAAAACTGAGAGGAAGTGTGTTAAAAATTCTACACATTTCCTTATCACTGTCAGTGAGCTGACCCGAGGAACTTTTGAGTGGGCCTATCTTGTCCCTGATCTTACTTCTGTATACCTGAAAGAATCCTTTTGGGTTAGTCTTCGATTCTCTTGCAACTTTAACCTCATAATCTCTTTTTGCTTTTCTAATTCCCTTTTTTATTTCTCTCTTTAACTGAATATATCGATTTCTTAATTGCCCCTCTCCTCTTTTGATTTGCCTATATATGCCTCTCTTTTGACCAATCAGATATTTTAATCTATTGCTCATCCATTTAGGATCATTTTTGTTTGATCTGATTTCCCTATTTGGAACATAATTTGACTGAGCAGCTAGAACTATGCCCTGGAAAGCATCATATCGGCAACCATCACCACCTACCTGACCCTTAGTCAGGTCATTCCAGTTCAGCCCACCTAAGTAATTTTTCAGTCCTATGAAATCAGCCAAGCGAAAGTCAGGGACGGAGACTTGATTGCCATTATTAGGGGAATTCCATGATATATTAAAACTGAGTGATTTGTGATCACTTTCCCCAAGCTCATCATTAACCTCAAGATTATTAATTAGTGTTTCCCTACTGGCAAGAACCAAGTCAAGGAGGTTATTTCCCCTAGTTGGCTCTGTCACAAACTGTTTTAAAAAACAATCCTGGATCGTATCAAGAAAGTCACCTGACTCTAAATTTCCTGTCAAATTGCTCCAGTCAATCTGTCTGTAGTTGAAATCTCCCATTAGCACAACATTTTCGTATGTAGATGCCTTACGAATTTCGTCCCATAGAAGTTTACTGCACTCCCTATCAAGATTTGGGGCCCTGTAAATCACACCCAAAATTAGTTTTTCTCGGCCCTCGAGAAGCTGTAACCAAACAGATTCAGTGGCTGACGCTTCTAATTTAATATCTTGTCTAACACAACAATTTAAATTGTCTCTGACATACATCGCTACTCCACCACCTTTCCTGTTGACCCTGTCAGTGTGGAATAATTTATAGCCTTGTATGTGACATTCAGAGGGCATCTCTCTATCCTTCAGATTGAGCCAGGTCTCTGTTATAGCAATAATATCTGTTTCCTGCAATTCTCAGAACGTAAGGTTCCCACTGGCCTGCTAGTTTTAGGACTGGCTTATTATGGGTTCGAACCCCGCCCTTTCTGTAAAGTACACAAAAAATGGAAAGGTGATACATTTATATATACTTCTTGTGTAACGACTGATTACACATACAAAAAAATTCGGAACTGTACTACATGCCATTAGAAATGCATAGAAGATGAGGTAATCAGTCCCTCAACCTAGGAGTAGGTGCGAAGAGCACCATAGTCGTGGAGATTTTGAAGCAGAAGAAAGGAGCCTGGCGCTTATATAGTAACGTCAGGTGTAGCAGACGAGGGCATAGTCACTGGTAGGCGGGATTCCCCAGTGGAAGTAGGTCCTTCCCAAAGAGATGGGTTAGTTGTAGTAGCCGTGAAGGTTATGTACATGTCCTCAGAATCAAGATTCCATGATGTTGCAGTGTCTGACAAGTTGTGTAAGAATGGTATGTAATACCGACAAGATGAAATTAAGACACATGTGCAACATCTGGGTATCTTTATTGCAGACGTTTCGCCATCCAGTGGCTTTATCAATACAGATTCTAGGACATAATTGGAAGACAGTAGAACTATATACAGAAGATGAGGTAATCAGTCCCTCAGCCTTGGAGTTAGTGTTCACAGCATCGTGGTGGAGGAGAATCTGGAGCAAAGGCAAGAAGACTGGCGGTTATATAGGCGTCAGTGGATAAGGACGTGCAGCAGACGAGGACATAGTCACTGGTAGTGGGATTCCCCAGTGGAAGTAGGTTCTTCCCAAAGAGATGGGTTAGTTGTAGCAGCCGTGAAGAAGGTCTTGTAGATGTCCTCTGAACCAAGATTCCATGATGTTGCAGTGTCTGACAAGTTGTGCAAGAAAGGTATAAAATACCGACAATATGAAAGTTAAGACACATGTGCAACATGTTGCACATGTATCTTAACTTTCATATTGTCGGTATTTTATACCTTTCTTGCACAACATTGTAGAAGTACCACTGGAAGTAGCAGTCGGATCCAGGAGTGAAGGGTGAAGCTGTGACTTAGTGTTTTGTCAGGATCACCTTGTATACTATTAAAGTGACGTTTGCCCCATCGGTGTTGTGTGTAAATAGTTTGTTTTGCTAAGGCTTGCTCAGTTACTTCTGGAAGAGCCTGAATGGCTCTTCCAGAAGTACCCTACCTGGTGCTTGTGTACTAGGTAAGGTAATGGTGATCTGGAAAAAATAAAAACGGCTTTGCTGGGGGTGCTGGGATTTCCAATGGCTGCGTGATGTCATTTGTAACGTTTTGCAGGAAGCTTTCACCCCTCTATTTTCTCCTTGTAATTCATGACGTTTGTGACTCCTCTAACAATGTTTTCACTAACAATATTTTCAGTAATCTGGATCTTAGTAGGTGGGTGTGGTCTCTGACGGTTTCCCTGCTCTTGAGGCACAAGCCAGGCAAGGCTCTGGCCAACCCCTTGGGGACTAGTAAAGCCGAGAGCCCAGTGTTGAAGTCTGTATTTTTGTGGTGCTGGCCGTGAGGTGAATGTCCTCCAGCTTTTGAGTGGCATCTGCCCAGTGGTGGCACCAATAACTTTTGCGAGTATAGTAAACATGCAGACTTGTATGTGGACAGCTTAAGCAACTCCTTTGTAGTAGACAAAAGCCCCTATTGACACCTGGAAGAGGCCAACATGTACGAAATGGCGACCAAAGATTATGAATTCAAGCATGGCTGACTACCCACATGCGTGACACAGTACGAATGTGTGCACCGAGCCATTAGCTGAAATATTGACACCTGATTTTTTTTATGAATATGACCCATATGCTTGCTTAAATTCTTGATATAACCCTGACAGCACTTTGAAGAAACCACTGACAGTATACGCATGCACTCTTCCCCAGACCAAGACTAAATGAAACTCAAAATTTATATAAAATATACCATAGGCCTAAAATATACTAAGATAGGCTTGTCACAAATGGGTACAGATCTGTGCCATACGTGTGAGGAGGTTTCCTGTGCCAGAAAGGGGCACGGGGAAGCGGGGGTAGGGACAAGAAGAGGACAGCGAGAGAGGGATAAAGAAATATGGATGTAGAGGAGACGCAGATATGTAGGAAGGAGAGGAGAGAGGGAACGAAATAAAAACATGAAGAGGAGACAGACAGACGGAGGGGGGAGTTGAGTGAAAATGGTAGTGGGAATGGTGAGACACTAGACAGGTGTATATTATATCACACAGCAACGGGGGGCCCTGACCATCTGTTCTTTGTTTACATCCTTTCACGAATCAGCTGCCTCCTACCCTCGACCACCACCACCCAATCACCGTCCCCAACAGCCAGGGATCCCTACTCTGAGATACCTCAGTTACCCCAGTAATTCAGCTTGGGACGCAAGAGATTTGCCCTGATTACCTTAAACACTATAACACTATATGAAACATAATATAGTACAAAAGTTACAGTATGAGTAACTACTGTAAGCTAAAGTCCTTTTTGATATTGCAGATTAAATCAAGTAACCTATCTCAAGTACAATTAACTAATGGATTTTTAAAGAATCTGCAGGTTTAGCACTTCAAAAAGATTATATTATATTATCATCCAAAATGTTTTTGCTCTGAAAATAAGTAATTTTGTAGCCCAAGGGAGGGTATTCCCCCCATACCCTCCCCTTTCATGTGCTTATGCTCCCGTACATCCATAAGTGCTTTTTGGTGTGTGAGGGAGAGTGTACATGTATATACATGTGAAGTTATAACTATTGCCTCACTATATTGTACCATTATTAGGCGTCTATTCCTTATACACGTGCTTAACGTGTTGGACATATTGTCATTCCCAAACACATTAGAAATATCTACTTCCATATTCCACTACATGTGTGCAATTTGTATTTAAAATAGAGGACCGATGTCTTCATATATATTGACAAACGGATTAACAGCTCGATAGTTGGAAAGAGAAATATATAGGCGGATTCCTTCCCTTCATAAAAAAAAGAAGTCGAGTGGCGCGATTTCAATTTATGAGCGAAAACTGCTTCCTACCACTCACCCTCACTTCTTCCCCTAGATTGTATTCACTACAGTTTGCATATTTCTGGCAGCTCTAAGCCTATATACAAATTCATGACAATCTAGGTTAACGTAAATTAACCTTTGTTTCAGTATAGTTAATCAACAATATAAATACATAAACGGCGACTTAGGTCTGTGATCAAAAGATGTTCCTTCGCGCGTTGATATCCCAGTGGAGGATGGCCTGTTTTAATTCCTAAAGTATAAATCCCGCCTTATATGAAGGAATACGAGACTTAAACTCGGGTAACTTTTGTTTCGACTTCGTAGCGTCGTGGGGCGAGGAATTGAGGGAGGGGGGGATATAGGCAGTACCAGTGTGATTAGCTGTAGTAGTCGCGGCGCGGGTCTTGTCTTCATATGAAGTAACCTGGGGCATGCATGGGGACGATTACGAAGACCAAGTTTATAACGGTGAAGTGCGTGGATTGCATTGGGATGCATAATCCTTTAAAACGAGTTGGGGGGGGGAGGGTCGTCAAGGCACCGGATAGATCTATGAATTTGTAGTGCCTATCTTGTTACATAATAAATTTCGCCAGTGACGTGGAGGTAAGCGAGGAGGGACGGAACGGAGAGAAGGGGAGGACGCAGTGGAAGATGAGCAGAATGCTGATGTAATATACTAAAGCTTGTGAAAGCCTTATGCAAGTGGGATCATGGTATTTCAACATATTGTGTACTCAATGAATTGCTGGAAATGTGACAAATGATTCTTCCTTTCAAAACATTAACTTAAGAGCAATTTAGAATGAGAGACCTCCATAGTGAAAAGTTCTGGTCATCAAAATATGGTACTTCCCAGGTCTCATTCTACATGACGTTCAGTTTTAGCACACCATACAAGACTTTAATAGTGGAATCCATCGAGAACACGGCAACCCTTCAAGCCCTGTCAGTGGGCTACAAAAAATACCATGTTCATATATACGTTGTAATAGTCTGAAACATCGAAAAATAGTTTAAATTCACTGTAACCACAAGTATTTTCCTGAATGAGAGGAGCGAATAGAAGTGTCTCGTACCTTTATGTACTCGTATAACTGGAGAGGAGACAATGAGAAAGCGGACGATGAGATGCATTGCGCTCATAATTTTTCACGAGCTAAACTTTCGTAAAATTCGCATGTAGCGTATGAACCATTGTTATTGCAATCTTCACGGAAAATCAGCTGAGAGGAGTCGGTCACATGATGGCCCGTTCAGTGGGTGATCAGCATATTTGTAACTTTATCATGAATATCATAACATATTAGTGACGAAACACTGTTGAATATTGTATAATGTATGCCATTTTGTTCACAGGTGAGTGTGGGTGTTAGGGGTCATGGGAGATGTCTAGCGTTGTTTCCTAGTGAGGTAAGTCAGCTTGTTTACAGATGAGTGTGGATGTTTAATTTCACGGGAGGAGAGGCCCAGCGCCATGTTTCTCAGTGAGGCAAGTCATTGTTCACAGATGAATGTGGGTGTTAATGTCACGGGAAGACCAGCTCCATGTTGGTCACTGGACCTGTTCTTGGACTGAGGTCGGCAGTTTCATTAGTCTAATACAGAAATGAATTAGTTTTGGAGACAGTAGACGAAGTGGAGAGGTAGTTTGAGATAATCAGTTCCTCACCTTTAATGGAAGATAATTGGTCTCTCAGTCTAAAAGACTGATTATCTTTCATCAAGACTGAGATTGATTACCTCAGACCACTTCTCCACTTCGTATGTCACCAGAATTGTAATTAATCTCTGTATTTGACTGATGAAGTCTGCAACGCATTCGAAACGTTTCATTAATAAAGATACCTAATGAAAAATGATATGGTGATAACAAGATGTGGAAAAAGACACTTAGGTACAGTTCAGGACATTTATTAGAGGAAACGTTTCGCCACTCTTGCGGAAACGTTAGCTCTGTCATGAACTATACATAAATGTATTTTTGCACAAGATACCATGCAAGATGCCATGCAAACGTCTTCAGTATGCATACAAATTTAGAATAAGTAATTTATAATTATTAAAGATAATTTTTTGTGACTTTCTCGCATAGGCCTTTGAGAGCATGGCAAACTTTCAAAGGTGTTCACACAAGTGACTAATGAAAATGAAGGGATGAGAAGGCAGATTAAACATTTTATATCAGAATACTCTGTACAGTATAATAAATGGGAAATTTAACATGCAAGTAACAGGAGATTCCTGGAGTGAACATCATGGCGGATGTAACACCAGAGGTGCAAATGACGTGTGTACACTTTAATCACATATGCCAGCTAGTAGATATCAGAATAAAATGAAAGAACCTAAAGAATTTTTAGTTAAAACCTAGAGGTTATATACCTTATCAAACAAGTGCAAAATTAGAAAAGGTTCAAAGGTTTGCAACAAGACTAGTTAGAAAACCGAGGTGAATGCACCACAGTGAAAGAAAACTAAGTGAAGTTTTGGGTTCTAACGACTCTGGAGACGAAGAGTCGGGGATTGATGACGAACTGACTAAATTCATAGTTGACAAAAGCTAGACTCGTTAGAAAGGCAACTAACTGTAGACGCAGATGAAGCACAGGTATGTCTCAAGACTAGAGAAAATAAGCAAGGCTAGAAGATAGAGGCAGACTCCTTGAAGTTTTAGAACAATATACGACGTTGCCTGTCAGGCCAAAACCTAGTAAATGTCTTATCAAAATAAATTAGGTTGCCGGGTTAATAAGTGACCGGTGCCACGCAAACCCTGCCTGTAGAATACGAATATATGTATGCATGTACACGAGGTAAATATGCATGCATGCATGCATATGAGCTTATTAGGCATCGTAGGACCTTCGATGAGGGGGGACGTTGTGGCGAAGAGATCTTGCTCCAAGAAATTTGAGTTTTTTTTTTCTATCAGACCTAATTACCATCCAGTGTCAGGCGTTGTATGAACTGGTTTAATGCTTTCCAATAATAATAATAATAATAATAATAATACGTAGAGTAGGTTTTAAGAACATAATTTTCGTAATATTTTAGAAAATTTATTGTTATATATTGATTTTTGGTATTTTATATATTTTTGTGAATTAACGTGTGCTTAACTGGCAGAACAATGAAAATGTATTATGATCATCATCATGGGAAAGCACTAAATCCATAAATAAGTCTGTCTGGGAATGGGACGATAGCGCCAGTGCCTTTGATCAAGAGTACTTCAGCATGGAAGTATCCCACTTCCACATGGAAAGAAAATGAGTTATTGTTTAGAAACAACGTGAGGAATTGCTCATTGTATACTCTATATTTAATATACTAAGAGGGATTTCTCGCAGCACCTCCACAGATGTCATTTACAGGACTAGAAACCACAGAAGATACTTCCTTAAGTCTGTCAGTTGTAATTCAGACACTTCATTGAAGTAGAGCGAGCTGTTGTTTGCGACGTTTCACTCCCAATAAAGTTTTGCTGTGGATGAAACGTAAAAAAAAAAGTCTCGTGACGGCTGGCGATCAAGTGACAGTAATGTTCTATTTTAAGATAAGTAGGAAGGAAGGTGTTAAGTACGAGTATATAAGGAAAGTTGATCTTGTGTTCTTGGTACGTCTCTCCTCCAAAAGCTTGTTAGCCATCTGGCAAGGTCAGTATTATGCGAATTGCCAGTTGTATAACATTGTTGATTTAACAGTGCAAGTCTAACATAGGAATTCACGAGGCGGTTGGAAGGCAGTGTTGACAAATGTGCATAATATATCACATACCAGTGGAAGCCTTTATTAAGATAGTATCGCTCAGTGAGACTTGTTAAAACACACTCAGCGCGATGGGTTGTTTTAATAAAAGGTTTACGTTTTCAATATTTTTGCATTACCTAAAATCAAGAGCCAGTAGTCTCTTATCTTGCTAAGACCAGGTGTAACAAGGAATTTATGGTAGCAGTAGGAACTTACCACAATGAGTGAAATACAACTTATGGTTCCACTACCCGAGTGTCCTGGTCTCAGGCTAGGCTGCTAGGAAACAAAAACTCGAATCTCATCATACGTATACCAATGAGGTGTAGGGGGAAGGTGTAGTGATGCTAGCACGCACATCCACATTAATCCATCCAACATGTCACTTTATACCTTGGTAAAATCACATTGTATTGAAATATGTTATACATAATCATTCAGAGTGCTTTATTGTTAACTTGAAGAACATGTAGGTGAGGCACAGCTTTAAGATCACGTAGGAGGGCTGTGGTGAAGTGGGTCGCGAGCATGGTAATGAAGGACCTGGCTCGTGCTCTGTTGAGTTAATTAGTTGCAAGCATTTTATAATGGTCTTGGAGTTGGTAATTAGGAGACAGGCGCGTGTTCGTTTCTAGTGATTGTTTTGCTTCTCGTACGTCACCTTGCTGCCGCCGCTCCAACATCGCGACTGCCGAAATTCAAAACGGAGAAGATACTGAAGGTCTGGTCCTAACTCTGCACACTGCCATGATTTGCTGGAGTGAGAGATACAGATGAAAGTGTAGAATAAGCCCAGTGAACATGAGGGGAGCCATAAGCACAATCGGCGAACAGTGACAACATTCATGATCCAAGACGCAACCTGCTATCAACAGATAAAAGAGCTGTTGCTGTAACAAGGTACAAGTTTTCAATATTAAACGGGTCTACTACCTCACTTGTAGGCCTGCGGGCCGCTAGTAGTAATAGCCTGGTTGACCAAGCAATAAGGAAGACTGATGTCAGGTCGGGCTGCAGAGGTAGAACCCTGGAAAACAGTCCGAGGTATGTCGCAGGTAACTACAGCACCCAGCCATAACTGCCTGTGCGTCTCGCTGGAGACTATCACATCTTTAAGGTACTGAATGTTTCCCGCGGCACCTCAGGTTGCATGTTTGACTGTCTCTCTTCTGTACTAGTGTACTCACCTAAGTTGTGGTCTGAAGGGGTCGATCATAGCTCTTGGGCCAAACTCTTTCTACATATAAATTTTTAACTATTTGTCAATTTGTTAATTATGCAGTATGTTAATATAAATGTGAAAAACAAACACACCACTTCAGCAGTACGAATATCAGTCGCAACAATACAAGTATTTCATAAGTCAGAGTGTAAAGCGTCACTTAAAGCTAAGAACAAGGAGAAAAACTAGTGAAATGTGCGCGGCTCTTCATGTGGTCACAAGGAAGATTTATCATTTGATTCTTCTTAGTTTTTTAATTGTATCCAGACTAAAAACTGTTGTTCTAGCTTATCCATTTCGAACACCAATTCTATCTACTATATTCTTCCCTCCCTCCAAACTAGAATGCTAGCTACAGCTATAAACACGATCAGCAAGAGTAAGGAGAGTTGACCATGCGTCTCTACCAGTCCAGGACTCTCACCCGTAAGGTGACGCATTCTTGAAAATGCCCGCACTAACCCAGCCATGTATAATGCGCAATTTCAAAAATAAGTAAATAAATAAATATAGACCATAGTATATTTTATAGTGATTTGATAGAGCTTGTCGAATAAAGTCAACAAAGGATCAAATTATACTTCATTTGTTTATTTTCTACCTTTTACCTTCGTAGTATATTCAGTAATTTACTGCACCCTGACTTTTTACTGGGGGTATGTTGTACCGTGCACAAATTTGAAAACATTCCCTCTGGTAGTATCCAGGTTGTAATTCATGAAGTATCTTTCTCGACTGCCTTCCGGGCATTTTAGGATTTCCCAATAATTTAGGTTTTGAATTTATACGGGCGATGGATCTTCTCGTGGGTAGGAGAAGCTGGAGGTGGAGGCAAGGTGAAGGGTCGTGGGGTAGAAGCTGGGAGTGGAGGCTAGGTAAAGGTTCGTGGGTAGGAGGGAAAGTGTACTCTCAACATGCAAGCGGTCACCCAGGAATAAACATGGATGAATACACAAATAAATTAACATTTATAACAAAAAAAAAGGCACAATACCGTGACTGGAACGATACAATTAACATTTGCAAGTAAAGAACAAGAAAATACAAATTGAAACTAGATTTGAAGGAGAAACTGAAGTAGATATGGGGAGGAGAAGCAAGGAGAGAGAGGGAGAAGAGAGCAAGCGTGTGGAGATGTCCCGTATTTCTCGAGAGGTGGTGGTTATCGCATGTGGTGGTGGTGGTAGCGGGACAGGCGTGCTGTACCTCTGGGGTGCATTAAGGGCGAGAGACTAGTGTTCACCTAGGGAACATAGCAAACGTAAAGTCGTAGTGTCTCCCTTCTCAATTGATTCCTTACACTCATCCATCCCTTGGTTGTCTTCCACTGGGCCAGAGGTGGAGGCTGTTAGAGGGACATCCATCCCTTGGTTGTCTTCCACTGGGCCAGAGGTGGAGGCTGTTAGAGGGACATATTTCCAAGTCATTTATAATAGCTTGATTTCTTTGTTTCTGCTCGATCGAACTAGCACGTAGTCTAGTTCTCCCAATATGCCATAACCCCAGCCCTAGTACCTTAGCCTACGTCAAGCCTGGCCTCAGAACCAGGCTACAAGGGTACACCCTCAAACCTGGTCACAGGTGTGTTACAGGCATGTCAGCAGCCTAGTAGCTGGTAAATTGGCTAGTCTGGGGCCACGAACGCTGATAGTGTTCCATTTTTGTGCCCACTGCACCCCTGCTTTTAACTCTCTATTTTGCTCTTCCTCCCATATATCTCACTTCAGTATGTTATGGCAGTTTGCAGATTTAGGACAAGGCTCTCGAGTACTTTTCATGTATATATTATCATGTATTTCTCTCATCTGCTCCAGTGAGTACATATTTAGGATTTTAAAGCGTCCTCAGTAATTTCAATGGTTTATTGGCTTTATATGAGCCATAAACGATCTCTGTATCTGTTCCAGCTATGATATTTCTCCTGCCCTGAACAGGGCCATCAGCACTGAGCAATATTCCAGATGAAAGTGCACAAGTGATTTGAAAAGTGTCACCAGTGGCACTCTTTCACTTGTTTTGAACGTTCTCATTATCCACCCCGTCTTCCTGGCTGTTGTGACCTTAGTCTTGTATTTTTTGAAAGAAAGGCTAACCGACATAATTACTCTCTAGTCTTTCACATGTTACTTTCGTTCTATTTGACGATCTTCTTGGATCTTCAAGGAATTTGGATCTTAAGGTTCATGGCAGTGTCATTATCACATATGCGAGGAAGATGATAGGATGGATAATGAGAATCTTCAAAAATAGGATGCCATGCCAATGATGTACACCTACAGCCCCATTCAAGGCAGGCGAAATTGCAGATCTAGAGAATGTGCAGTGAATCTTCACTGGACGCATTAGTTCAGTCAAGCACCTTAATTACCTGGAACGTTTGTAGTCCATTGACCTGTTCTCCGTGGAATGCAGGTGAGAACATGCATCATAATCTGCAGGAAAATATTAGTCTGGTCCCATATCTGCACACACAAATCATTCACTACGAAAATAAGACTCGGCAAACGGTGCAGCACACCCCCAACGAAAAGCAGGAGTTTCATGAGTACACTAAGAGAAAACACAATAAGTGTCCAAAGCCCAAGACTGCCCAACAACCTCCCATCATACATAAGGGGGATTACCAGCAGACCTGGCTGTCTTCAAAAGGGAACTGGACAGATATCTAGTCATTTCCCGATCTGCCCGGTTGTGATTCATGATTCATACGTTGGATTGTGTGCGTCCATCAGTAACATCCTGGTTGATCAGGCCCTGCCCCACCGGGAGGCCTGGTCGAGGACTGGGCCGTTGGGGGGATTGACCTCCGAAACAACCTCCAGGTAGGTAAGAATATTTCACTCTAGTACATTATGATGATAACACGCAGATTTATAACTAGACCCTCTAGTATCTTCCATGTGTATATAACTTGCATCTCTCGTCGAGATAATATGTACATATTAGATACTTGAAAAGCCTTGTCCCAAATCTACACACTACCATAACACCGTACTGGAGAAATAAGAGATGGGAGGAAGTGTAAAACTGACCTTGTGAAAAGCAGGGAAGCGTGCAAACTGCATGCAGTCCAACGTATGCAGCATAGCACTGCTGATTGGGAACTGACGTTAGAAACTTAAGTTCTCTCTTAAAGACAGGTAGGGACTAGTATTAGTGTATACACACACGCTCACGTATTTGCAAGTAGATACTTGAGCAGTTTAGACATATTTGTGAACTGTTCCAGCCAAATTAATGACTTCTACAATTGGGTTGTTAGTGCTGGTAGATTTAGGGCGAACAATGAGGATATTCTTAAGCACCACTAAGTAGTGAGGTATTTACAGAAGTACTTAGGTCCAAGTACCTCATTCACTAAGGTCGTGCATATCCCATCATTGCAGAGAGAAAACGATTACTGTGAGTTGGAGTGAGGGAGGGAGAACCAGGTAGACCAATTAGGCTGTGGGCATATAAGCAAAAGCGAAAGTAGAGGAGGACCGGGTGCAGAATCGGCTGACAAGAGGTAAGCAAAGCAAACACACCATGTAGATAAATGGTCAAGAGAACCGGCAAGTTGATAAATTAGACACTTGTGTAACACTTCGGTATCTTTATTGTGGAAACGTTTCGCCAACCATTGGCTTCCTCAGTCCATACAGAGAATGGTTGAAGAATAGGAGTTAGAGGTAATCAGCCCCTCAGCCTGGAGTCGATGTAAAGAGTTCAGTCCTCATAGAGTACAGAATATGCTCGATGGGGTTTATATACTATAAACAGGCGAGGCGAAACAGTCGTAGGTAGTGTCACCATGGAAAAGTCCACATGCAGAAGTAGGTTATGCCTATAGGTTAGGCAAGCGTTGATTTTCCTGTGTCTGACAGGAACCACCTCCTGATCTTAACCACTCTCTGTATTGGACTGAGGCAGTCACTGGTTGGCAAAATTGTTTCCACAATAAAGATACCCAAGTGTTACATAAGTGTCTAATTCATCAAAACACACCGTAATCACACTTAGTCGATAATTTCTACTCTACAAAACAAGGTTTCTTACGGAAATGTCTTCACTGAAATAAATGCAAAATTCGATTCATAACTTCTGGCATCGCCAGTTGACTTTCGTCGACTGTTTTACAGATTTCTGGCCTCCAGGGAGCACTAATATATCTACCAGTGGCGGCTCGTGTATAGGCACTGCGGAACTGCAGCACCCCTTATTTTCACTGGATATTATCGATAACATTCAATATAATGAGTTTTTTCTTTCATTATTTATGCTTGCACATATAATCCTTAATCTTAATGCCAGTAGCCATCCCCTAGTACATGAAAAAATTACAAAAATCCTTGTATGGAACTGTGTGCTTCACAGTTCCAGCGACTCGGTGTTTGGCTGTTGTGCGCATGCGCACATGTCCGAGATAAGACGCTGCACGCTAGATAGAGAGAGCGCTGTCGCTGACGCAGTGCCTACCATGTTGTGCAAGTGTAAGGTAGTGTTTCTTTTTGACTCAGTGACGTTTATGATTTTATCAAGCTTATATATAAATTTTCTTTTTATATGCTTGTTTCGTTTTACACAGTATTAAAACAATGGCTAAAAATTTTCTGAAGCAGCAGCACCACTAATTTTAGCAACGAGCCGCCACTGATATCTACTCATTGAACTGTATAGTATTCGGCTCCAGCTAGCTCTTAATCTACTGAATGCGTTCCACTTTCTCACCTAAGACTGTCAACGTGCTTTGTTCCTGTGGTGCATCTGCTTTTTTAAGGGGATGTCTGTCTTCTGGCTCCCCCTCCTCTAAGTTTAACAGCATGTCTTTATCCGCTATAGCTAATCCTCTTGAGTATTTTGTATGTAAGGAATGTCTCCCGTGGTTACCTGGAGGTTATTCCGGGGATCAACGTCCCCGCGGCCCGGTCCACGACCAGGCCTCCCGATGGATCAGGGCCTGATCAACTAGGCTGTTACTGCTGGCCGCACGCAGTCCGACGTACGAGCCACAGCCCGGCTGATCCGGCACCGACTTTAGGTATCTGTCCAGCTCTCTCTTGAAGGCAGCCAGGGGTTTATTGGCAATTCCCCTAATGCTTGATGGGAGGCTGTTGAACAGTTTTGGGCCCCGGACACTTATGGTGTTTTCTCTTAGTGTACCAATGGCGCCCCTACTTTTTATTGGCGGCATTTTGCATCGCCTGCCCAGTCTTTTACTTTCGTAGGGAGTGATTTCTGTGTGCAGATTTGGGACCATTCCTTCCAAGATTTTCCAAGTGTAGATTATGATATATCTCCCTCCTGCGTTCCAACGAGTACAAGTCAAGTGTTTCCAAGCGTTCCCAGTAGTTAAGGTGCTTGACAGAACTTATACGTGCAGTAAAGGATCTCTGTACACTCTCTAGATCTGCGATTTCACCTGCTTTGTATGGAGATGTTAATGTACAGCAGTATTCCAGCCTAGAGAGAACAAGTGATTTGAAAAGGATCATCATGGTCTTGGCATCTCTCGTTTTGAAAGTTCTCATTATCCATCCTATCATTTTCTTTGCACGTGCGATCGTGGCACTGTTGTGATCCTTGAAAGTGAGATCCTCAGACATTACTACTCCCAGGTCCCTTACATTATTTTTCCGCTCTATTGTATTTCCGGAGTCAGTAGTATACTCTGTTCTAGTTATTATCTCCTCCAGTTTTCCATAACGGAGTAGTTGGAATTTGTCCTCATTGAACATCATATTGTTTACCGTTGCCCACTGGAAAACTTTGTTTATATCTTCTTGGAGGTTAACCGCGTCCTCAGCAGATGACAGCCTCATGCAGATCCTAGTATCATCCGCAAAGGATGATACGGTGCTGTGGTGTATATCTCTGTTTATGTCTGATATGAGGATAAGGAATAAGATGGGGGCGAGTACTGTGCCTTGTGGAACAGAGCTCTTCACTATGGCAGCCTCCGATTTAACTCTGTTGACCACTACTCTTTGTGTTCGATTTGTTAGGAAGTTGAAGATCCATCTCCCCACTTTCCCAGTTATTCCTTTAGCACGTATTTTATGGGCTATTACGCCATGATCGCATTTGTCAAATGCTTTTTCAAAGTCTGTGTATATTACATCTGCATTCTGATTTTCTTCCAGTGCATCCAAGGCCATGTCATAGTGATCCAGTAGTTGTGAGAGGCAGGAGCGACCTGCCCTGAACCCTCTTTGTTGGGGCGAGTTCCGTAAGTCTCAACTCAGTTTATCCCCCGACATTTCCCGTACGTCTTGCAAATTTCTGGATCTTCTCTAATTTCTTTATATGTTGATCCCATGCTGGTGCTTCGTATTGTAGTATCAGTCAAGTATATATTTTCACTAAAACGCAAGAAGTGAAGATGAGATGAGTAAGAGAAGAGGTTAAAAATGTCTAGCAAATCTTTTACTATTCGCCAACAGATGGTTAGAGAGTTTACCAAACCTTGCTGGCTGACATACCCGCCTCACTGTTTACCTTCTCTGGAGGTCCCCTTCTAGCCAGCCATATGCCGCCGCCACCGCCTGCACCCCGTGATATACCAAAACTACCACATTCCCTTAACTACCACCTTTCCATCACCACTACCACCATCGTTCTTTCACCACCACCACCACCACCGTGTCTTCTTTCGTCTTCACTGCCCCCACCATTTTCATCATCAGCCCTTCTCCATTTCATCCCTCTCTATCTTAATTTTGACTAATGATAAAAAAAAAAGTGGAATCTTTGACATCTTCGTCACCCTACTGAGCTAACCTTTGAAGAGTTTCGAGAGTTTCACTACTCTCGGAGCCCGACCGTGGGCCAGGCTCGTCTGGTGCTTGCCTGGTCAACCAGGCTGTTTCTCCTGGAGGCCCGCTGCCCCACATATCCATCACAACCTGGTTGATCTGACACCTGGTGAAGATACTTGTCCAGTTTCCTTTTGAAGGCTTCTACACTTGTTCCATCAGTGTTTCTGACATCTTCTGGTAAGATGTTAAATAGTCTGGGACCCCGGATGTTGATACAGTGTTCCCCCTATTGTCCCCACTGCACCCCTGTTCCTCACTGGGTTTATTTTACACTTCCTCCTATATCTCTCACTCCAGTATGTTGTTATGGCAGTGTGCAGATTTGGGACCAGGCCCTCGAGTACAATCCAGGTATATATTATCATGTCTCTCTCCTCCGCTCCAATGAGTACATAGAGCCAGTAAGGCGTTCCCAGTAATTTAGGTGCTTTACTACCTCAATGTGAGCCGTAAACGAACTCTGTATTTGTTTCAGCTCTGATATTTCTCCTGCTTTGAACGGGGCCGTCAGCACTGACCAATATTCTAAATGAGGGAGCACTAGCGATTTGAATTGTCACCATTGGCATTATTTCCCTTGTTTTGAAAGTTCTCAATATCCACTCCGTCATCTTGCTGGCTGTCATGATCTTTGTCTTGTTATGGTCTTTAAAGAAAGGTCACCTTGAGTTTTGTGTATAGTGTTCCTTTTGAGTTCATTCTTTCCATGCCTAAGCAGCTGGAACTTATCACCATTGAACGTCATGTTCTCCACTACCCACTGGAAACCCCTGCTTATGTCTTCCTGTATTTTTTCAGTCCTCTACCGTAGTGACTTTCATGATTATTTTAGTGTCATCTACAAATGATGATACAAAAGTGTGATGGGTGTTTTTATCTAGGCTATGAGGATGAGAAACAGCAGAGGTGTTAGGACAGTGCTAAGACTGTACCCTACGTACAGAACTCATCCTGTATCAGTTCAGTCAAGCCTAAGTTATTAAGAACGCCTATGGTCCCTCAGATTTTACTTCCTGGAATGTAGGAGAGAAAGATTCATCATAATCTCTAGTTGGGAAATTCTAGGATGGATTCCAAATCTGAACACCGAAATAACTCCCTAGAAGTAAAGGGTTCGGCAGGTGGAAAGTACTAATTATGACAAGAAGGGTGTAACAAGCACATATAGATAAGTGTGAAGGGCCTAAGACTTTAACATCTTCCTTGTGTAAGGGGAATTACAAACACACCACTAGCTGTATTCAAAGAGTGAACTTCGTAAGTTACTCGAATCAGCTACTTAATCAACTGGGCTGTGGTGTCTAGCGTCTTGCTAGCACCAACAAACTGATTAATCAGGTCAAGCCAACCAGGAGGCCTGGTCTGAGATCAGACAGTGGGGACTATAACGCCTTCAAATCTCCTGTGCTCTCTCGTTTAGAGTATTATTTAGTATTCACATATGTGGTTGGAGGGGTCGATTCACAGCTCCTGACCCCACCTCTGCTGGCCGTTACTGACTGCTCCACACACGGCAAGGGAAATATCAGAGCAGGAAAAGATAGACATTTACTGCCCCGCATAAAGCCAGTAAAGCGTTTAAATTACTGGGAACACCTAAATATATACTCGCTGGAGCGGAGGAGAGAGAGATGCATGATAGTATATACGTGGAAAATATTTGAAGACTCGGTCCCAAATCTGCACACTGCCTAACATACTAGAGTGAGAGATATGGGAGGAACCGTAAAATAAACCTTTTGAAAAGCGCGGGTGCTCTGGGCACAATAAAAAGACAGTGTATCAACATCCGTGGTCCCAGACTACTCAACATTTTGCCAGAAGATATCAGAAACACTGCTGGGAAACGTGTAGCTCAAGAGGAAACTGGACAATATCTGCCAAGTGCAAGATTAACCAGTCTGTGAGAGATATGTGGGCCAACGGGACACCGGTAGCAACAGCCTGGTTGACCAGACAAGCACCAGACAAGCCTGTCCGGTGCTTGGTAACCGCATGCGATTAGTGTACCAAACTTTATTTAATAACAAAAATCTGTATTTTGTTTTTTAAGTAATAAGCAGCAGTGCTGTTGGCATTAATGTGTTTTTTCCCCTCAGTTTCTTCCTTTTCATTTTTCATGCGTGATTGTTAATTTTTTTTTTTTGCTTGCTCTTGATTTTTCTTGTTCTTCCTAAGGTTACTTTAAGGTTGTGTTGCAGGTGTGGTTACCTCGTGAAAGACCATTATATCTTGCTTCAGTAGTTGAGGTGTGTGTAATGAAGCAGTCCTCCCATAAGTATTGTGGTAGAAAGCGTAATGGTGCCCTCATCTTTCTTCACTATGATTGACTCGCATGACGCCATCCCTCGCCACAACGTTTACTCACCACATTTTTCCTACATAAGTGTTAAACCAGTAGTAAGGGGAACAAAATTAGACGTAGGGTACATGTGTACTTAGAGTGGTCTTCGGGATTGAGATTCACCTCCTGGTCCCCACTTAGACTACCATGATATGAATCACCGATTTCTGCCCCTTTTCGTACCTTTTCATTCCTACTCTTGAAGTTATGTATCGAATTTACACCAGCTTCACGCTGATCATTCCATTTTTTTAACTACCTCGAGATTTGATGACTTACACATGTGCAACATCTAGGTATCTTTACCTTGTAGACTTTTCGCCATCACCATGAAACTTAAGAAATATTTCCTTACATTCCTTTGGGTCATCTGTGCCTCCAGCTTCCACATGTGTTCCCTTAAATCATGTCATTTTAATTCAAACATCTGTTCCTATCTGTTCTATTAATTTCTCATTAGGTCAAGTTTAGTTACGTCAACTTTACACAGTTTTAGTATTAGTCTGGTTGCAGACTTATTAGTCTTCTTGAAGTCTTTCCCTGTCCTCTCCGATTATCCTTCTCGTTAATGTCACATCCTCTGCAATAGGTGATGCATGATTCAATTTCCTCCGGCAAACTATTTATGTATATCAGGAAGAGCAGAGACCCAAGCACTCATCCTTGAGGGACTCCACTACCACCCTTCCCCACACCACCACCACCACCTTCCGTATCATTACTGTTCACCGAGTATTAATGTATTCACTGAAGTACCTTCCCTGCTATCGTTGCCTGCTCTTCCAGTTTGTATAAAAGTCTTTTGTGTAGTAATGTCAAATGCTTTCTTACAGTCGTAATCTACCCAACCTTAAGAACATGCTTGTTAGGATGTATGTAATTGTACGTAGATGCAATTAACGCTAGTGTCACTGTAGGGCTGGTGGTGAGGTGGACAACGGAAGGGAGTGCTCTTGGCTTAGGGAGCAGATTAACAGTTAGAATTTAAAATATTGTGACTGCTGTGTAGGCTTGCTGACCGCTAGAAGCAAGTTTGGTTGAACAAATATAATTAGGAAGGAAATCTGGCATCAGGACGGGCTGCGTAGGTAGTATAGCCCTCGAAATAAGTTAGGTATGAGAAATTAGTGAATGAATGGGTGCATGAATGAATAAAAGGAAAAGTGTGACGGCCAGCGTATGGTCAGTCTGACTTTCTCGTTTTTGTCCTCTAATTTCATATTGGTCATAATATCCCCTCCCCTCCCTTCCCTTCCCTTCCTTGCAGCGCAGCCATGGTATCTACTTTTTGCCCCGCCCCGCCCCGCCCATGCATATTGCACTCTAACATACATTTACTCCTTTATTATTCAGTAAATAATGCAAGAATGGTTGAGAATGGGAAGGTATATAAAAAATCATGAATGAATGTTAACTTACACTTAGAGTTACTTGTCAAGCATAATGGTAATTCATAAGTGAATTACCATGTTTTATTGGTGTAATAAATGTTTTATGTAAATATGCAAGAAGGTTAAAATGTAAAAAGCACCAGCGTGAAAGCATCAGTTATTAGCCTAAAACAAACACACACACACACACACACACACATCTTGGGGTGAGTATAATACCGAGCACATCGGAGGCGCACATCAACCAGATAACTGCTGCAGCATACGGGTGCCTGGCAAACCTGAGAATAGCGTTCCGATACATCAGTAAGGAATCGTTCAAGACTGTACACCGTGTACAGGAGGAATTGACAAGGTGGACAGAAACAGAATGTTCCAGAGATGGGACACAAAAACAAGGGGTCACAGTTGGAAGTTTAAGACTCAGATGAGTCAAAGGGATGTAAGGAGGTATTTCTTTAGTCAGAGAGTTGTCAGGAAGTGGAATAGTCTGGCAGGTAACGTAGTGGAGCCAGGAACCATACATAGTTTTAAGACAAGGTTTGATAAAGCTCGTGGAGCAGGGAGAGAGGACCTAGTGCGATCAGTGAAGAGGCGGGACCAGGAGCTGTGAATCGACCCCTGCAACTGCAATTAGGTGAGTACACACACACACACACACACTGTGTATGAAACACTTTTAAAGTTCTCTACATTCATAGTGCCTACATTAGACTACGTGCTGCTGATCTTAAGCTCTGGGAGTTAGCGTGGGGTGTTACCAAGCACCATGGCTTGTTGTAGTGTTTTAGAATCTCAGGTTAGTGTTGAAGGAGGAGGTTATACTTCTTCAGGAGGAAAATAGGAGGCTAAAGCTTCACCTAGATGAATTTGGGAGCGAATGTAAGAAGGATTTAGCTGGTAAGGAGGAAATGGTCACTAGCAGTGATAGTGGCAGCCGCTTTTAAGTGGCAAGTGGTTCACAGTTCAGGAAGAAGGAAGATAAGGAGGGTTATCAGAGAAGATGTGAAGGTAGGAAATCGATTCTCTGTTCTCCAGGACGAGTGCACTTCAGTGGTTAGTGAGGTTGAAGGTACCACTGATTCCCCTGCTAATCAAGGTAAGAATATTTTAATAGGAGATTCTCAGGTAAGATATATGGACTGTGCTTTTTGTAACAGACAGAAAGGTCAGACAGAGAGTGTGCCTTCCAGGAGCTGGTGTTGGTGACATAGTCAGCAGGTTGGATAATATTATGTCAGGTAATGGGAACAAGCCCATGATCTGTTTTAGTGCTGGGGGTAATGACACTGGGAAGGGCAGGAGACAGGAACTGCTGGATAAGTACAGGTCAGCCATAGAAGTAGTTAGGGCTAAGGGAGGGATCCCGGTCATATGTAGTGACATATGTGTGACAAGGTTTGAAAAGTGTTTCTAGGAAGACCAATAATATTTAAGCCATTTCTTTACTTTCTACGCAGTTGAATTTGCAGGCTAAAAACTGTTTATTCTCCCAAATTTCATTTCAAAGCCCAGCTTATATAAAATATTACCATTCTTACATTGTAAGACCCACGACGACTGGTTAACGCCTGAATATGTATTTACTGCTAGGTAAAGAAAGACATCAGGTGTCAGGAAATGTGCTTACACTTCCCACTCGTCCTAGGCTCGAACCTAGGTTCTTAGATGGTAAGCTTAAGTTGCTACCACTGAACGACGAGACACCTGATAATGTGGGTATACAGGGGATTTCCTTAATGGCTGCCCCTAATTTCTTCCTATGTACCGTCGCATCGACTTTCAGAGTATTCAGTATTGTAGGCTTTCTCCTTACTGCCCCTATCCTCGCCGAATACAGGGGTTTTCTCTGCTATATTTATCTAGTACGTCCTAAATCCCGCCTTCCGCTAGCTATACTCAGTTAAGTGTTGGAGGTTCGAGACGTGGCTCCTGGCCCCTCTTAACTTTCATGGGCGTGTAACCTGTAGGTTGTTGCCATCGTCAGAGTATCCGGGTATTGTAGTACTAGTACATAGTTCATTGTGGGCAAATGTAACAAGGCTGTTATTATAAAAAAAAAAAACAACCGCAGTACGAATGAACTAAATAATGTAGATCTTAATGAAACCCGATGCGGGAAAAAAAAAGATTTCTAGCTAATATTATAGAGTGTAAGTGTTCACAATAAGGCTATTTGTATAAGAAATCGATTGTTTGCCAATAGAATTTTAGATTGATGAAATAAGTTGCAAAGTAGTTTTTGAAATATACTTTTGGTAGCTTTCAAAATGGGTGAGAATGGTCCGACCAGGCAAAGACCAGTAGGTCTACTTCATTGTTGCTCTTCTTACTATATGCTTGGAGGAAGGGGAGGTCGTATTTGGTTTAAGCATGGAGCTAGTGTAGTTACCTTTGAACTAGCGGGGGGGTGGGGCTGAACTTGTTAGTAATGGGAGGAGAACTGGGTTGTTTATAAGGATGGAGAAAGTCGAGAAATGTGCTTGGGACGGCAGATGAGGTGAATGTCACTCTACACTCAGTGACTGTGTTAAAATAATAGTTAATATGAACTGGTCAGGTTTAGTAATAAATATATTAATATTTAATAACCAAAAAAAAAAATGAAAACATAACACAAAACGGGACATTAAAACAAAGTACATGGAAAGTAAAGTAAAAAAACCTGCAATAACAAAAACAACAACGGTTTAATAATAATGATAATATAATAGTGTGTAAACACCACGAGAACAAAATGAGCTTGAAAATAAAGACGAGGCCAGGCAACATTAGCAGCACTGCCAGGAAATATGGTGCAAGCAGCAGCACAATGTGCTACACTTGCAACAGCAGCAGCGACGTGAATCACAGCAATACTGCCTGCTCTCTTGCTACACTCCGATCACGCAAATATTAAGCTTGTATTTTTTTTTATTTGGCTGGAGAACTTGGCAAAGTGTTAAATATCAAGATCTTCTGCAAGTAAGCTCAAAACTATGATCTATTCATCGCAGCCTCATCACCTCATAGTTATAAAATGTTTGTAAATGCACATCAGTGTCCTAAAAAAATCTGGGCTGACAGCACGAGGTGAAAGGCTAAATAAAATTATTTCTGCATGGTCACTTACCATAAAAGTCCATGGGTTGACTACTTGGCACGTGAAGGTGAAACCTTTAATTCAACCTACATATGGAATCGTTCGGCGATGTGTAAACATATAAGGCACTACTTTGGCTTGGCTGACATGTTAGCGTCATGGGTTCGAGCCCCCCTCGTCAGTTACAAGATATAAAATATAAATATAACACCTATTTGTGGTGTCTGAGCATGTATATGTCGTGCCAAATAAGACAAATCGGTCAGTAAACAGAAATATTAAATATATTTTGTTAAAAAAAAACTTAGGCATCTATTGCAATATTTTTAAAATTGAGATGTTATGAAAATAAAAAAAAATGCTCCAGTATTAACTTGGACACCTCACCTAACCTTTCTAAAACTCTGTAACCGTATTTAGCTAAATCTTACTAAATATATCTTTGGCCAGTCAAAATTTATTTAGTATTTAACATCAGTGATAATTATTTTCGTCTCCCGGCACCCGTCCCCCAGCACTTCCTCTCAATACATTCCTTTATCACATTATATCCTCCTCGGATGTCACAATAAATTATATATATATATATATATATATATATATATATATATATATATATATATATATATATATATATAAACATTATCTCTACGTCCACAGCAGGACTCGAACCTGCTAACTCTGTATCAGAGTCCACAGTACTTTACTGATACAGAGTTAGCAGATTCGAGTCCTGCTGTGGACGTAGAGATAATGTTTGTAAATAATTTCGCATGTTTGCGAAGTGTTAAGCATGCATGTATATATATATATATATATATATATATATATATATATATATATATATATATATATATATATATATATATATATATATATATATATATATTAGAGACGTACGAGGAGGATATAATGTGATAAAAGAGTGTATTAAGAGGCAAATGGGAGGGGGGTGGAAGACGGTTGAATGGGTGAAGCTGTTGCAGCAAGTGGACCCGCCCTCACAGTTGCCGCTTTGCTCAGTATAACCCTTATCTTTCCTACAACTGGAATTGCAGGTATTGAAGGATTTGGTTTGTAGTTGTAAGAGATATCTCAATCGCTCAACCAATTTATGAGTATTTCATGGGATGAGTATTTCATGTGGGTAGTTTTTTATGGGTAGGTTTGGCTCGTTTGTGTTATGCTGCCAGATGTAGAAGAAAGAAACTCAGTACAGATCAGTAGCAGACTTGAGTGGATGTATGTTGTGACTGTCTTTTGCTCTTGAGGTTATTAGGTACGTGGGTCGAGTTATGAATGACCCAAATGCGGGTGTAGTGAATTCTGAGGGGTGTGCGTAGAGCTTCAACGGTGATATACTTGCAATTTGTGAATGTTAATGACTCATGCTTTCGAGACGATACTCATCACATGTGTCGTGTCTTTTACTCTAGATTTGATTTTTCCTACTATAACTGAAGCGTTGGAAGAAATCCAAAGTGCAAAAACGTTCGACAAAAGCGATCATGGAATGATTGCACACAGAATGAGGGTCATAGGCATAGTAGACATAAAACCATCCGTCACAGTTTTGTATCATTTGTAGATGATTCTAAAATAAGCATGAAAATCTCTTCGGTAGAAGACACTGAGAAATTGCCGAAGATATTAGGGAAATTTTTACAGTGGGCAGTGGGAAAAAAAAAAACATGACGTTCAATGGTGATAAGTTCTAACTGCTGAGGTAATAAAAGAATGAACTCGAAAGGGACACTATATATATATATATATATATATATATATATATATATATATATATATATATATATATATATATATATATATATATATATATATATATATATATTATTTTATTATCACACTGGCCGATTCCCACCAAGGCAGGGTGGCCCGAAAAAGAAAAACTTTCACCATCATTCACTCCATCACTGTCTTGCCAGAAGGGTGCTTTACACTACAGTTTTTAAACTGCAACATTAACACCCCTCCTTCAAAGTGCAGGCACTGTACTTCCCATCTCCAGGACTCAAGTCTGGCCTGCCGGTTTCCCTGAACCCCTTTATAAATGTTACTTTGCTCACACTCCAACAGCACGTCAAGTATTAAAAACCATTCGTCTCCATTCACTCCTATCAAACACGCTCACGCACGCCTGCTGGAAGTCCAAGCCCCTCGCACACAAAACCTCCTTTACCCCCTCCCTCCAACCTTTCCTAGGCCGACACCTACCCCGCCTTCCTTCCACTACAGACTGATACACTCGTGAAGTCATTCTGTTTCGCTCCATTCTCTCTACATGTCCGAACCACCTCAACAACCCTTCCTCAGCCCTCTGGACAACAGTTTTGGTAATCCCGCACCACCTCCTAACTTCCAAACTACGAATTCTCTGCATTATATTCACACCACACATTGCCCTCAGACATGACATCTCCACTGCCTCCAGCCTTCTCCTCGCTGCAACATTCATCACCCATGCTTCACACCCATATAAGAGTGTTGGTAAAACTATACTCTCATACATTCCCCTCTTTGCCTCCAAGGACAAAGTTCTTTGTCTCCACAGACTCCTAAGTGCACCACTCACCCTTTTCCCCTCATCAATTCTATGATTCACCTCATCATTCATAGACCCATCCGCTGACACGTCCACTCCCAAATATCTGAATACATTCACTCCTCCATACTCTCTCCCTCCAATCTGATATCCAATCTTTCATCACCTAATATTTTTGTTATCCTCATAACCTTACTCTTTCCTGTATTCACTTTTAATTTTCTTCTCTTGCACACCCTACCAAATTCATCCACCAATCTCTGCAACTTCTCTTCAGAATCTCCCAAGAGCAGTGTCATCAGCAAAGAGCAACTGTGACAACTCCCACTTTATGTGTGATTCTTTATCTTTTAACTCCACGCCTCTTGTCAAGACCCTCGCATTTACTTCTCTTACAACCCCATCTATAAATATATTAAACAACCACGGTGACATCACACATCCTTGTCTAAGGCCTACTTTTACTGGGAAATAATTTCCCTCTTTCCTGTGTACTCTAACTTGAGCCTCACTATCCTCGTAAAAACTCTTCACTGCTTTCAGTAACCTACCTCCTACACCATACACCTGCAACATCTGCCACATTGCCCCCCTATCCACCCTGTCATACGCCTTTTCCAAATCCGTAAATGCCACAAAGACCTCTTTAGCCTTATCTAAATACTGTTCACTTATATGTTTCACTGTAAACACCTGGTCCACACACCCCCTACCTTTCCTAAAGCCTCCTTGTTCATCTGCTATCCTATTCTCCGTCTTACTTTTAATTCTTTCAATAATAACTCTACCATACACTTTACCAGGTATACTCAACAGACTTATCCCCCTATAATTTTTGCACTCTTTTGTCCCCTTTGCCTTTATACAAAGGAACTATGCATGCTCTCTGCCAATCCCTAGGTACCTTACCCTCTTCCATACATTTATTAAATAATTGCACCAACCACTCCAAAACTATATCCCCACCTGCTTTTAACATTTCTAACTTTATCCCATCAATCCCGGCTGCCTTACCCCCTTTCATTTTACCTACTGCCTCACGAACTTCCCCCACACTCACAACTGGCTCTTCCTCACTCCTACAAGATGTTATTCCTCCTTGCCCTATACACGAAATCACAGCTTCCCTATCTTCATCAACATTTAACAATTCCTCAAAATATTCCCTCCATCTTCCCAATACCTCTAACTCTCCATTTAATAACTCTCCTCTCCTATTTTTAACTGACAAATCCATTTGTTCTCTAGGCTTCCTTAACTTGTTAATCTCACTCCAAAACTTTTTCTTACTTTCAACAAAATTTGTTGATAACATCTCACCCACTCTCTCATTTGCTCTCATGTTACATTGCTTCACCACTCTCTTAACCTCTCTTTTTCTCCATATACTCTTCCCTCCTTGCATCACTTCTACTTTGTAAAAACTTCTCATATGCTAACTTTTTCTCCCTTACTACTCTCTTTACATCATCATTCCACCAATCGCTCCTCTTCCCTCCCGCACCCACTTTCCTGTAACCACAAACTTCTGCTGAACACACTAACACTACATTTTTAAACCTACCCCATACCTCTTCGACCCCATTGCCTATGCTCTCATTAGCCCATCTATCCTCCAATGGCTGTTTATATCTTTCCCTAACTGCCTCCTCTTTTAAGTTTATAAACCTTCACCTCTCTCTTCCCTGATGCTTCTATTCTCCTTGTATCCCATCTACCTTTTACTCTCAGTGTAGCTACAACTAGAAAGTGATCTGATATATCTGTGGCCCCTCTATAAACATGTACATCCTGAAGTCTACTCAACAGTCTTTTATCTACCAATACATAATCCAACAAACTACTGTCATTTCGCCCTACATCATATCTTGTATACTTATTTATCCTCTTTTTCTTAAAATATGTATTACCTATAACTAAACCCCTTTCTATACAAAGTTCAATCAAAGGGCTCCCATTATCATTACACCTGGCACCCCAAACTTACCTACCACACCCTCTAAAAGTTTCTCCTACTTTAGCATTCAGGTCCCCTACCACAATTACTCTCACTTGGTTCAAAGGCTCCTATACATTCACTTAACATCTCCCAAAATCTCTCTCTCTCCTCTGCATTCCTCTCTTCTCCAGGTGCATACACGCTTATTATGACCCACTTCTCGCATCCAACCTTTACTTTAATCCACATAATTCTTGCATTTACACATTCATATTCTCTCTTCTCCTTCCATAACTGATCATTCAACATTACTGCTACCCCTTCCTTTGCTCTAACTCTCTCAGATACTCCAGATTTAATCCCATTTATTTCCCCCCACCGAAACTCCCCTACCCCCTTCAGCTTTGTTTCGCTTAGGGCATCCAACTTCTTTTCATTCATAACATCAGCAATCATCTGTTTCTTGTCATCTGCACTACATCCACGCACATTCAAGCATCCCAGTTTTATAAAGTTTTTCTTCTCTTTTTTAGTAAATGTCTACAGGAGAAGGGGTTACTAGCCCATTGCTCCCGGCATTTTAGTCGCCTCATACGACACGCATATACTAATATATATATATATATATATATATATATATATATATATATATATATATATATAAACTCGGGAGGACCGTCAAATAGAACGAAAGGAACACGTGAAAGACGGGAATAATTGTCGTGACCTTGGTCACGACAACCGGGAAGATGACAGGATGCATAATGTGAACTTTTAAAACAAGGAAAATAATGCCAATGGTGACACTTTTCAAATCGCTTGTGCTCTCTCATTTGGAGTATTAGTCGGTGTAGACGGCGCCGTTCAGGTCAGGAGAAATATCAGAGCTGGAACAGATAGATCGTTTACGGCCTCTATAGAACCAATAAAACATTAAAATTACCGGGAACGCATTAGCCTTAAATATGTCCTTACTGGAGTGGAGGGGATACGATAGGGCCTTGTCCCAAATCTGCACACTGCCCTAACATACTGGAGTGAGAGATATGGGAGGAAGTGCAAAATAAACCCAGTGAAAAGCAAGGGTACATTGGGCATCATAAGGGAACACCGTATCAGCGTTCGTGGACCCAGACTATTCAATCTCTTACCAGAAGATAGAAACTGCTGGATCAGGTGTAAAAGGTCTTCAAGAGGAAACTGGACAAATATCTTCACAAGGTGCCAGACCAACCAAGCTGTGATGGATGTGTGGGTCAGCAGGCCACCAGCAGCAACAGCCTGCTTGACCAGGGAAGCACCAGACGAGCCTGTCCTATGGCGGGGCTCCGGGAGTAGACAGATTCTCGTAATTCATCAAAGATGGATGATACTGGAGGGACTGGTACCAAACCTGCACACCAAAATAATTACTGATGAGTACAAGGGGTTTGGCAGACGTTGCAGGATATCTCCAATGAAAAACGGGAACGATAAGTTCACTGAGAGAAAACTCGGTAAGTTATATGGTACCACAACTTTTCAGCGTCCTCCCTTGATGCATAAAGGTGA
>NC_091357.1:10720860-10763360 GCF_038502225.1 Cherax quadricarinatus
GGATCAGGGCCTGATCAACTAGGCTGTTACTGCTGGCCGCACGCAGTCCAACGTACAAGCCACAGCCCGGCTGATCCGGCACTGACTTTAGGTATCTGTCCAGCTCTCTCTTGAAGGCAGCCAGGGGTTTATTGGTAATTCCCCTTATGCTTGATGGGAGGCTGTTGAACAGTTTTGGGCCCCGGACACTTCTGGTGTTTTCTCTTAGTGTACCAATGGCGCCCCTACTTTTTATTGGGGGCATTTTGCATCGCCTGCCCAGTCTTTTACTTTCGTAGGGAGTGATTTCTGTGTGCAGATTTGGGACCATTCCTTCCAAGATTTTCCAAGTGTAGATTATGATATATCTCTCCCTCCTGCGTTCCAACGAGTACAAGTCAAGTGCTTCCAAGCGTTCCCAGTAGTTAAGGTGCTTGACAGAACTTATATGTGCAGTAAAGGATCTCTGTACACTCTCTAGATCTGCGATTTCACCTGCTTTGAATGGAGATGTTAATGTACAGCAGTATTCCAGCCTAGAGAGAACAAGTGATTTGAAAAGGATCATCATGGGCTTGGCATCTCTCGTTTTGAAAGTTCTCATTATCCATCCTATCATTTTCTTTGCACGTGCGATCGTGGCACTGTTGTGATCCTTGAAAGTGAGATCCTCAGACATTACTACTCCCAGGTCCCTTACATTATTTTTCCGCTCTATTGTATGGCCGGAGTCAGTAGTATACTCTGTTCTAGTTATTATCTCCTCCAGTTTTCCATAACGGAGTAGTTGGAATTTGTCCTCATTGAACATCATATTGTTTACCGTTGCCCACTGGAAAACTTTGTTTATATCTTCTTGGAGGTTAACCGCGTCCTCAGCAGATGACAGCCTCATGCAGATCCTAGTATCATCTGCAAAGGATGATACGGTGCTGTGGTGTATCTCTCTGTTTATGTCTGATATGAGGATAAGGAATAAGATGGGGGCGAGTACTGTGCCTTGTGGAACAGAGCTCTTCACTATGGCAGCCTCCGATTTAACTCTGTTGACCACTACTCTTTGTGTTCGATTTGTTAGGAAGTTGAAGATCCATCTCCCCACTTTCCCAGTTATTCCTTTAGCATGTATTTTATGGGCTATTACGCCATGATCGCATTTGTCAAATGCTTTTGCGAAGTCTGTGTATATTACATCTGCATTCTGATTTTCTTCCAGTGCATCCAAGGCCATGTCATAGTGATCCAGTAGTTGTGAGAGGTAGGAGCGACCTGCCCTGAACCCATGTTGCCCTGGATTGTGCAGATTTTGGGAATCCAGGTGATTTGCAATCCTGCTTCTTAGCACTCTTTCAAAGATTTTTATGATGTGGGACGTCAGAGCTATTGGTCTGCAGTTCTTAGCTAATGCTTTGCTGCCACCTTTATGGAGTGGGGCTATATCCGTTGTTTTAAGTGACTGTGGAATTTCACCCATGTCCAAGCTGCTCCTCCATAGTGTACTTAGGGCACGCGAGAGGGGTTTCTTGCAGTTCTTAATGAAAACAGAGTTCCACGAGTCTGGGCCCGGGGCTGAGTGCATAGGCATGTTGTCAATGGCTTTTTCGAAATCTATCGGAGTTAGGGTAATGTCGGAAATCTGGCATACATTTATGGAGTTTTGAGGGTCATTCATGAAGAAATCATTTGGGTCGTCGATCCTCAGACCGATTAGTGGTTCACTAAACACAGAGTCGTACTGGGATTTCAATATTTCACTCATTTCCTTGTTGTCATCTGTGTAAGTCCCATCCTGTCTGAGTAAGGGGCCGATACTAGATGTGGTATTTGCCTTGTTTTTGGCATATGAAAAGAAATATTTTGAATTTCTTTCAATTTCACTAATAGCTTTAAGCTCCTCCTGCCTCTCCTGGTTCCTGTAAGAGTCATTTAGCTTAAGTTCGATAGTTTCCACTTCCCTGGTCAGCGCCTCCTTTCGTGTATCAGATATTCTAGCACTCCTGAGGAGCTCAGTGACTCTTCGTCGTCTTCTGTAGAGGGAGCGTCTTTTTCTCTCCAGTTTACTCCTGCTCTTCTTCTTTCTTAGGGGAATATGCCTAGAACATGCTTCGGCTACCAGGAAGTTGATCCTTTCAAGGCACTGGTTTGGATCCATGTCATTTAAGACATCTTCCCAACATGTTTCGTTTAGGACATGGTTTACCTGGTCCCAGTTGATGTTCTTGTTGTTGAAATTGTATTTTGTGAAGACACCTTCACAGGTACATGCATTCTGCTGTTCAGGACCCCTATGCATGTACGTCTGGACTTCGATTAGATTGTGATCGGAATTAGTTGTTTTTGATGTTCTTATGTCTCTTATCAGGTCCTCATTATTTGTGAAGATAAGGTCAAGTGTGTTTTCTAGTCTTGTTGGCTCCACTATCTGCTGGCTTAAGGTGTGTTTTTCGCAGAGACTTAGTAGCTCGTGTGTGTGTGACCTTTCATCTGCGCTACCTCCGGGGATTGTTTCAGCTATAACATTATTTACTACATTCTTCCATTTTGTATGCCTTAGGTTGAAATCACCAAGCAGTAAGATGTTTGGGGATGGAGCTGGAAGGTTTTCCAAACAGTAATCGATTTTCAGTAGCTGTTCCTTGAACTGTTGTGAGGTTGCATCTGGTGGCTTGTATACAACCACAATGACTAGGTTTTGGTTCTCGATCTTTATTGATAGAACTTCAACTACCTCATTTGTGGTGTTCAGCAACTCCGTGCAGATAAGGGACTCTTTGACATACAGGCCAACCCCCCCTTGTTGCCTGTTTTTTCTGTCGCATCTAAAAAGGTTGTAACCACTTATCCATATTTCACTGTCAAAGTGATCTTTTGTGTGAGTCTCTGTGAAGGCTGCAAACATTGCATTAGACTCCACTAGAAGTCCACTGATAAAAGGTATTTTGTTGTTGGTGGATGGCTTAAGGCCCTGTATATTAGCAAATATGAACGAGGTTGTATTCTGTGTTTGTTGGGGGGATTTTGTTATTGGCATCAGTAGTTGTAATTCTGGAGGGCCATGGGTGGCCACTGGCTGCGCCTCCAGTCCAACAAGGCTCCAAGGTGGTGGACTATTTTTGTTATTTCCTTCCATTTTCTTTTTTCGTTTCCTGCCACTAAAAAATCACCTGGAGTTGGGTTGTCATAGCTACTATTGTTTGTCTTGTGGGGTCTGTGCCTCCTGGTCCCTTTTAGATGGTATGCAGGGCACTCGATGTTGTAACACTGCTTCTGGAGGACTGAGGAGTGGCACATTTTTGGGTGAAAGAAAGTACAGGAAGAAGAACGACACACTCCTTTAGACAGGAGGTCGCTACATTTTTTTGGATGGTCAAAGTTGCATGTCCCATTTTTTTCCCCTGTTATTCCATGCTTACAGATGCCCCAAGCATAATATTTGCACAAATTCACCTTTGGTTGAGAATTGTTGGGAGGTGTGTTGTCAATTTCTGCAGGTTCTGGGACTGCACTATAATCCTCAGTATCCAAGCCAGGGCCACCCCGTCCTGGATTCCATCTACTTATCCCAGTAGAGGAAGGAGGAGGAGACTCCTCTCCAACATCTGTACTGTGGGCCACGGTCTTGTGCAATGATGGTTGTATATTTACTGTTTTTGTGGTGGTTTGGGTAGTGTCCCTAGGAGAGTCTGGGCTGGCAGTAAGGCTGGGTCTGGGTCAGCACTGGGGCTGGGGGGTGGGGCTGGGTCTGGGTCAGCGGCTGGGCCTGGGCCAGCACCAGCACTGTGGGTATTAGTGCTATGACTGGGGGAGCCTGGGCCAGCACCAGCACTGTGGGTATTAGTGCTATGACTGGGGGAGCCTGGGCCAGCACCAGCACTGTGGGTATTGGTGCTATGCCTGGGGGAGCCTGGGCCAGCACCAGCACTGTGGGTATTTGTGCTATGACTGGGGGATGGGTCTGGCTTAGCACCATGTGGGTGACTAGATAGTTTCGAGTCATCTGTTGTGGTATGGACATTCTGCATTTTTTGATACACTATCTCTTGCTCCCATGTTTTATATATTTTTGGTAGACTATCCAAGAGGTCATCCTTGTTTTCTTGATTATTTTTATCATTTATTACTCTCCTTAGTACCTTTCTGATACCTGCCCAAAGTTCTACATCTTTATTGCACAACCAGAAGCACCTTGCTAGTTCAAGGTCATTTTTTGAGGCTGTATTTAGTCTAGTACAAGAGATATGGTGTTTGGAAGAGCATAGGTTGCATGTGATTCTGGATTTCCTTCCAAGGATTTTTTTACATGTCCCACAGATATGCTGTGCTGACATCCTGTCTGTATCCTACTACACTGTGTGCCACGGAAGAAAACTGATTTCCACTTTACCTTTCTCTTGCTGGTGCCAGTAATATGCAAGATGTATTTATACGAACCAAGTTTGCAGTATGTGGGTGGTGGTGTAGGGTGGGTGGTGGGTGTAGGGTGGGTGTGAGCTGGCAGACTTGCCCACACTGCCACACTTCACTATTATTTTTTTTTTTTAATACTATTATTATTATTATTACTATTTAAATTCCTTTTATGTAGTGCTGTACACTGTTTATCTCAAGGATATACACTGTATTCTTTCAAATTACACTTTTCACTGCGTTATACTGGGATCATTGTTTTATTGTTTACACAGGCCTACGCTAACTTCCCCCTACACTTCTAAGGAAAAGATTATTTCCTGTTTAGTAGAGGTAACGGTTGTATGCTCAATTTATGTATGCTGTGATTCCCTGCACCTCAATGCTACCATCACTCGTTTCATATCTTATGACTATAGTAGTTACTTATCCATTATTAACACTTCACTGGACCTCTGGCAATAGTTCGCTAGTGCCAGTCGCTTGTAAGATATTCCCCTATCTACACTATATATTGTACGCTATACTTGGGGATAATTTAGATTACTCTTATCTACAATTTAGTTCACTATGCCACTGCACATATATATCCTTGTCACTCACTATATTACTTATAGATAGATAGATCGATATTCGTTTATTTCCACTTGTGTCGACACCCGGCAATAATTCACTAGTGCTGGTCAGGTCTATTTCCCACGGTAACCGTTTCTCCACCGGCACTCTCTATGTGACACTATAATCCATATTTTCCTATTTAGCGTTCACTGATATTCCTTTTTTGTTTGTTCAAAGGAGTATATGCACTTTATGGTTGCACACGCTTATTTCCCGCATTCTGTTCCTTCTACTACTATCAAGACACGCAGTTTTTGACGGAGCACAAACGCGCGCGACTGTCCCCTCGCCTACTGGTAGTGACAGGTTGGTTTGGAGTGGCAGGTATAGGTGTGGTACCATACTTTTTCGCTATCTGCTTGATGACATTGAGGGTGAATTCCACATATCGTTGTCGCTTCCCAGTCTTTATTTCGTACTTGTTGAAAGCATTGAGCATTGCAGTGTCTACGAGGTGGAAAAACACTGATATACCACTTGCAACTCCTACGCACACAGTCAACAAACCATATCATGATGTCACACTTGCTGACTTGTCGCATGTTGTTCATATAGTTGACGACAGCAGCTGGCTTTACAATAGTCTCATTGTTGAACCTGCTTAGTCTGTCTGTACCATCTCGTTTCTGTGGATGGTTGACATTAACATCACGTCCCATTTGTCATGCCACGTCATTGCTATGATGTTATTGGCATGAAATGCTTCCACTAGACTTGCTCCAATGAACCTTGGCATGTGTTTTCTATTTCTTCTCACTGTTCCACATGTATCAGTATTATTCACATGCAGGAAATCAGCAAGCATAGGGTTTGTATACCAGTTGTCTGTGAGCAATGTATGACCCTTGCCAAGGTATGCTTCCATCATCTTGCGAACAACAAATCCAGAAATGCCCAACATGTGCCTGGTATCGTCGAGTGTGTTTTTCCCTGTGTAGATAATGACATCCAAAACAAGACCAGTCTCGCAGTCACACATAGTTTTATACGAAAGTGTGATTACGTTTGCTTGGTATATATTGTTTGAATGACAGTCGTCCCTTGAACAGAACCAAGGACTCGTCAACAACAGTGTTCTTGAATGGAATGGATGAAAGTAGGCACTGAATTTTTGCTTCAGATACATAAACAATTCCTGGATTTTGTATAAGAGGTCATTTCGGTTTGGCATATTCCTGTCTGAGAAGTGCATCATTCATAGCAACAGAGTGAATCTGTTGCAGGGAAGGAGGTCACAGAAGACTGGAGTACTGATGAAGTGGTCTGTGGACCAATAATGTGCTATATTCTTCTTATATGTGTGTGGCATAAGCATGACAGTGCCAAGGAATAAATACATTTCAGCCACAGTTGTATCTTTCCACCTGTGCACCCATGAAGATTCTGAAACATCTGTGTGGTCCATTGTATACCGATAGTACATGTTAGTCTGGGTAACAATCAGGTTCATTATCGGCTCATCAAAGTAGAGTTGAAAATAGTCTAACTCTGTCCTATCACAAATGAGTCTACAGTGTGGCATGATGCCTCTTCCACTGACATCAAAATTGGAAGGACATGGCACGAATGATGTACTTTCTGTCCAGTTCTATTTGCGGTCACATGGTGCAGGTTGAACCTGTGGCATGGGGCCTGGGGAAGCAGAAGGAGGGACAGGAGTGGAGGCAGCACATAGTTGAGAAGGTGCCAGGCGGTCCTTTGTCTACCCAACCACCACACCACGAGGTCAAGGCACCATGCCACTCCCTCTTCCTCCATCCCAGCATACACCTTCATGATCACTATCACTATCAGTGGCTGGGGTTTCGGATTGTGACCTCCCACGACCCTTGCCGACTACATATGGTGCACTGCCTGAACGTAGGTTACGGTGCCTAAAAGTATGTTTCACTGGGGAATAATGATAATCAGTTTCACTCGATGAATCATCCATGGGTATAAAATTTATATCATCATTTTCACTATTGTCAACACCATAACGCATGGAAAATGATAGTTTCCTCTTGCAGAGTTGCCTTTGGCAAGTAACACTAGCAACCCCAGAGGTGCTGAGCTGAGGGTCTGTTGTGGCCACACTGGCCACCCCAGAGGTCATGGGCTGAGGGTCATCTGGGCTATCATCAAAAGTTTCACTAATTCCTTGAACATAGTGGCCATATCAGTATCAAAACCATTCTTTATCACTTTCTGAGAATAGTAGTGCTAATACGACGAGGCGTGAATGAATCATGAGGGTTTGCCATGATGTTCACCCAAGATTGAACTGAAAATAACTGGTGTTACCACGCGGTACCCCAGCGTCCCCAATTTTTTTCATACTGCGCTCGCTTGAGTGTGCAGGCCCATTCTCTCATGTTAGACGACTCAGGCCTATTGCGCCAATTTTGAAGGAATGAAAAATAAAACGTTGATCTACGTTCAGAGCCCCCTGCACATGAATGTAGATCTACATGTGGACAGTTTAAGGTTAAGGTATCTTAACTTCAAAGTATGCAAGTAATATTTTTACAATTGTTTACGTTAATGTTTACATTTCAGTGGTATCCAGAAGTACGTCATCACTGTCCCAACACACCTATTATTCTCGTGGGGACAAAGCTTGATCTCCGGGATGACCGTGAAACCTTAGACAAACTTAAGGACAAAAAGCTAACTCCTATTTCCTACCCTCAGGTTAGTAGTGTTTGCTTTTGCCTGTACGGTAAAACTTCTCATTAACGGATTTTGGCAGTTTCAGACAAAAAGAAATTGGCTGGACAAATGGTGTAATTATTGGACAAAAGTCAATTATGCATTTTGTCTGTAGTGAGTGTGTGGTTGTCTTCTGAATTGGGCCAAGTGTGTTAACCCTGACGTTCGTCTGGTTAAGCCAAAGTGGTTACGTTGAGGACTAGTCCATTTTCATTGTTCCATGAACCATAGACCCGTTTCTTTCATACATATACTCATCATTTGATCTCTTAACTCTCCCCGAATTTAGAGCATTTTGATTGGTTCAAGATGATTTTGATTGGTTCAGGATTTAAAGTAGCTTGAAATTGAGTTCAAAGTACGGGAAATGTTCGATTTTTGCTGATATTCCAAAGTACAAAAATCATATCACTCATCCAATACGCAGCCAGCAAGTTGATCTAATATGTATTCAGGAATGCGCTGATATTATTTATACAATTATTACAATTCCGTAATCTGCATAACAGTAAATTTTTTGTGAATAAAAATTCAAAATGGAAAGCAAGCATAATATAGGAGAGGCCTGGAGACATAACTAATGAACAAAGGAAATGTTTTTTAGTGTCAGGAATGTGTAGATTTTTTATTCTGAACTGTGTATAAATTGGCAATTTTTTTAATTTTGTGTGAAATTGGCAAAATTATTGATTTCTGATCACTATTGAGTAGTTAAAATAGGTAAATGGGTGGTTTTTTGTACTCTATAGAATGGAAGGAATATTAGAGAAATAGCTATGAGTTTGGTCAACTGGAACAATGGAATTGGCCTAAAATAGGAGTCAGTGGACGAAATTGCTGATGCATAAATATCACCGAGATCGCTAACTTTGCAAGAATGTAATTCCATAAGTTTTTCATCAAATCTTGTACTTTTCATTTCATTACCTTTGGAAAACAATTCTCTATCATTTCAAGAGGTTTTTTTTTTTTTAATTTCTTGACAGCAATTCTCAGAACAGGGGATCCAACCCTGAGAGGGTTAAATAAAAGTGCAATTAACAATGGGCTCTAAAGCAAGTGGTCAGGCCAAGAGAAAACATGTGGTTCTCATTGTCAAGGAGAAACTTGAATTAATAAAGAAGGTTGAGTCTGGTATCTCAGTGGTACAGGCATTTGTGGTTTCTCAGCCATCTACAGTATTTTCACTACGTATTAGTTTCACAATTTCTCTGACTGAATAAGTTATTCTGAGTCACAACTGTCAATCACAGCAGTTTACGCCTCATCTCTCCACCACAAAAAGGTAAGTAAAATTACTGTACATAAAGTACTATAAAATTGCTATAGAGTACAGTACTGTAGTACTACTGGCTACTACATTACTTCAGAAGACAGCTGAAAGATCATGAAATACTAATTTCCTAATTCAGGTGTAACATCCATCATGAATTTCATCAACAATCATGAAGTGAAGGAGAATCTGACAAAACCACCTTCACTCATTATTATATATCCCCTTCCCCTGTTAGTCTGTTAACAAGAGATTGTATGTACTGTATAATTGTTTGTTTTATTTTGGGTTCAGTATTTTGTATTCTTAATTATTAGTGCTAGTGCAAGATTTTTATACTATTAGAATGGATGATCAAGTGGCTGGAGTGTATCATCCAGTCAGCTGATGCACTGAGTAAGCCCTTAGTGTGATACTGTATTGAGAACTTTCAAAACAAGGGAAACAATGCCGATGGTGACACTCTTCAAATCGCTATGACTCATGAAATCGTAATGACACGATTGCAAACAAACCATACCATGGGCAGGATTGAACCCGTGGTCAGTGTGTCTCAAAACTCCAGACCGTCGCATTAGCCACTGGACCAGCTGGTCCAGTGGCTAACGTGATGGTCTGGAGTTTTGAGACTCTCTGACCTCGGGTTCAATCCCACCCGTGGTATGGTTTCAAATCGCTAGTGCTCCCTCACTTAGAATATTGCTCAGTGCTGACGGCCCCGTTCAGGGCAGGAGAAATATCGGAGCTGGAGCAAATACAGAGATCGTTTACAGCTCGCATTGAGCCAGTAAAGCACCTAAACTACTAGGAACGCCTGCAAGTTTTGAACATGTACTCACTGGAGCGGAGGAGAGAGAGGTACATGATAATATATACCTGGAAGGTACTCGAGGGCTTGGTCCCAAATCTGCACACTGCCATAACAACATACTGGAGTGAGAGATATGGGAGGAAGTGTAAAATAAACCCAGTGAGGAGCAGGGGTGCGGTGGGGACAATAAGGGAACACTGTATCAACATCCGGGGGTCCCAGACTTTTCAACATCTTACCAGAAGATATCAGAAACACTGTTGGAACAAGTGTTGAAGCCTTCAAGAGGAAACTAGACAAGTATCTTCACCAGGTGCCAGATCAACAAGGCTGTGATGGATATGTGGGGCAGCAGGCCTCCAGCAGCAACAGCCTGGTTGACCAGGCGAGCACTAGACGAGCCTGGCCCATGGCTGGGCTCAGAGAGTAGATATACTCTCAATTCTTCAAAGGTATATCAAAGGTACATGACAGGGTAACCTGCTTTGCAAAGTTCTGAAGGTACTCAAAAAGGTGAACGTAAATGTTCAAGGCTTTCTTCGTAGATGTCTGAAGATCTCAAAACCACAACTACAATTATTATAATCATAACTAAGCGCTAAACCCACAAGGGTCATACGGCACTGACCACAACTACAAAGCTCATACATTTTTACTTGCCTTATTAATCATTATTTGGTATATAAGACACTGAGACACAAGAATTTTACTTATGGTGCTACAGTGATGAAATAAAATATTTGGAAAATTGATGTTTATTTGAAAAATACATGGTAATGATATGACAGATAATTACTTGATTTAATAAGAGATATAAATACCCTTTGTTCTTATAAGCATTGTTGCATGCTTTGACACAGAATCAACCAATATTGAACACATCTTGGGAAGTTTTGTTGTGGTACCAGGTCCTAATAACAGTAGCAATTAGTTTCTTCAGAGTTGAACAGTCCTGTTTTGCAGTCCTGCATTTGGTTATTGCCCATAGATTCTCAGTTGGGTTGAGGTCAGGAGAGTTTCCAGGCCAATTTAGAAGGCTTATCCAACTCTCTTTGAAGAATGTTAACATTTTTCTGGAAGTGTGGGATGGAACAAGATCCTGCTGGAAAATGCCCTGTCCATCAGGAAAGTTTCTATCCACAATGGGAAGCAAATGAGTTGCTAGGATTGCCTTGTATTTGTCACTGTTCATCATTCCTCAACAATAACAATCTGTCCAGGGCCTTTAGCAGTAAAACTGCCCCAAAACATCTTAGATGGGTGCTTTGGCACTTGCTGAATGTGTCCATTCTGAAGAGGTTTGCCTTTGCTCTCTCTTTTCCACTGATCTATACCCATGTACTTCAAAATGCACCTCAGCTGAAAATATAACTTCTCCATTCATCTATCATCCATCCTTTATGATTGAGTGCTCACTACAGCCATTTTTTCTTCATAGCTACAGTCAACCATTTCTTTACCAGCTTTCTGGCAGTTCTGCCAGCTTCAAGGAGCCTTCGTCAAACAGCTGAAGAATCAACATTTATGCCAGCTGAAGCCAAATCTCTCTGTAGATCTGTGCTGGTTTTCTTGGGATCCTTCACACTGCTCCTTATGATAACTATGTCATCATGAGATGTCTTGCATTTTCTTTCACGTCTTCCTTGATAAAGCGCTCGCTCCACAGGCACCGGTGTCGTCAGCTGTTTTCAGAATCCGACGGACAGTTGACTTTGCTAGGCTGAAAATTTTTGGCGATCTGTCTGATACTCCAATCTGCAAGTTTTCTAAGAGCTACAGTACTTGCATGCTTCGTAGGTGTAACATCCATCATGAATTTCAGCAGTAATCATGAATTGAAGGGGAGAATTTGGCTAAACCACATTCACTTGCTGACCACACTTGCAGGAATAGCCTTGCAGAACAATGGCTGTTGTACCACTGATGAGAGTTGCAGGGTAACACCACAGCTGGATGGTTGTCAGAAGTCAGTAGTAGACTCTTCTGAAAAGAAAAGAACCCAAACTACATTAAGCCAGAGACTAAGACATCTTTCTTTCAACACACCAGCCGTATCCCACCGAGGCGGGGTGGCCCAAAAGGAAAAACAAGTTTCTCCTTTTACATTTAGTAATATATACAGGAGAAGGGGTTACTAGCCCCTTGCTCCTGGCATTTTAGTTGCCTCTTACAACACGCATAGCTTACGGAGGAAGAATTCTGTTCCACTTCCCCATGGAGATAAGAGGAAATAAACAAGAACAAGAACTAGAAAGAAAATAGCAGAAAACCCAGAGGGGTGTGTATATATATGCTTGTACATGTATGTGCAGTGTGACCTAAGTGGAAGTAGAAGTAGCAAGACGTACCTGAAATCTTGCATGTTTACGAGACAGAAAAAAGGACACCAGTAATCTTACCATCATGTAAAACAATTACAGGCTTTCGTTTTACACTCACTTGGCAGGATGGTAGTACCTCCCTGGGCGGTTGCTGTCTACCAACCTACTACCTAGAAGACTAAGACATATTCTGAGATAATCACAAAATTTACTTCTGTCCCAGTTAATTTGCACACTGGTGTAGATTGCAGAAGAAATAAAAAATTTGACTAAGGAAAATTTGGCCATAGAGGGTTTAATGGGTTACAGCTTCACAAGAGGTTTGAGTTCATAGCCAGTAGCGTGAAGGCTCATAGTCAGTACATCTTACTAATGTTGGTAACTAGCTCTTAAATATTTTTCAGAATTTTTTTTTTTTTTTCAAAATGGATGTACAGTGGAGCCTCAAATATCGAACTGCTCCCAACTCGACCAGTTATGTAAGTGTATTTTTGTAAGTGCTTTTATAAGTGTATTTTTGAGGGTCTGAAATGAACTAATCTAATTTACGTTATTCCTGATGGGAATAAATTCATTTGGTAACGGCACTCGAACAGCCGTCTGGAACGAAGAAAGTTTGATATTTGAGGTTCCACTGTATATGCTTCTAAGAACAGTACCATAGCCTAGGACAAACATATTTTGTTAAAGACATCAACTTATGATAACCCTCAAGAGAGGTTCCTTGATGTTGGCGAGAGGTTTTTGATTCAAGGAATTAGACATGATCTCACTGTTCTTGGATCATATATGAATGTCTTTTATTCTCCCAAGTACTGTAGGACCCTTGCAGGTTTAGTGCTTCCCATAAATGTAATAATAATTTTAAAGATGTTCAGGTTGACCATCACTAATCTGGCACCATTGGGACCTGTAGGGGTGCCAGATTACAGAGTGGTTAGGTTAGAATACCCTTAACCCAATGCCGATATTTATGCATTGGCGATTTCACCCACTTTACGCCCTATTTTTGGCCCATTCCATCATTCCAGTCTACCAAACTCATAGCTATTTTGCTAGTATTCCTTCTATTCTGTCAATTGAGTACAAGAAACTGCCTATTTACCTATTTCATCTACCCAATAAAGTGGTCAGAAATCAGTAATTTGGCCAATTTCACATAAATTTCAAGAGATGCCAATTTAAAAATGGGATCCAGAATAAACAATGCAGACATTCCTGGCACTAAAATAACATTTTCTCTGTAAAGTAAAAGGACAAGCAAAACTAATGTGACATTTTATTGTGGCAACGTTTCGCTCTCCAGGAGCTTTGTCACGGCTTGACAAAGCTTCTGGAGAGCGAAACTTTGCGACAATAAAATGTCACATTAGTTGCACTTTTCCTTTTACTTTACATATTGTCGATAATTCTACCATTATTACAACACTTTCTCTGTTCATTAGTAATGTCTCCGGGCCGCTCTTATATTACGCTTACTTTCCATTTTGAATTTTTATTCACACCAAGAATAGAAGATTTACTGTTATGTAGACTACTGCCTTATTGTAATAATTGTATAAATAATGTCAGCCCATTCGTGGCCACGTATTAGACCGGCCAGTTAGACACACATTGGACGGTAACGTCATTTGTTTAGAACATCGGCAAAAATCAAATATTTCCACTACTTTGAGCTCAATTTCAACGTACTTTCAGTTGTGAAACTAATCAAAATCATATCTATTTCTGTAATATATCTTCCATTCTATCAAATGAGACAAAAACACGAAAATACAACCATAAAAAAAACATACGAAAATACACTGCAAAGGCAGTTTACACCAAAAACACAGTTGCAGTTTTTTCTCATGCATTGTGTGTTGCAGGATTTTTTTTTTATATAGTGCACATTTACCCCACAGACCTATTCTCTCGTAGGCCCAAATTTACCAATCACAACTTATCTGAATGACCTGAGCTCATGGTTACTGACAGTGGCTTCAGAGCCACCTTATCATTTATGATCATTGTATGGGGTAAGTGCTTTACACATTAAGAAGCATTTCTTTTATTTGTTGGAATCATGGCTAGGGCTAAAAGTGAGCAGGTTATAACAATAAATGGAAAAAAAAAAAATTGGAAGGACTCATGCAGCAAGTAGTGCCACCAAACAGTAGCAGCAGGTTGGCGACCCCGGAAATTTGAAATTATGCTAGCCGAAATTAGTGCCAGATTACTGATGGAACCGAATTACTGATTGCTGGATTAGTGATGGCTGACCTGTACCAAAATTGATAATCAGGTTGTTATAGTAGTATGTCTCCCTTTCATAATTCAAATATTTCACCTGTTTTGGAACAAGGGTACATAGACATTTCAAGAAGAAACTGGACTGATACCTGCTGTGTAGAGCTAGAGCTGTTAACCACGAGGTTAACAACAGTCTGGTCTGCATGCTTAGGAGGAGATATTTGAGACGAGTTACTGGTATGTCACATCTCTTAGAATTTGTGAATGATAAAAAAAAAAAAGTACTGATATTTTTTATACAAATCTTTCAGGGTTTGTCTATGGCTAAGGAGGTTGGTGCCACAAAATATCTGGAGTGCTCTGCTCTAACACAGAAGGGACTCAAGACTGTGTTTGATGAAGCCATCCGTGCTGTGCTGTGTCCTATTAAGCCACCAAATAGGAAACGCAAGTGCACCCTCCTCTAAGGCCCAGTGGATGATTGTCTAGGCACCAAATGAGTGGATTTTTGAATAACTGTGTAATGGCTTTGAAATCATGTTGACCATTTGTGATTTATCAGTATCTCAAGGTGTCCCTAAGCTAAGGTAATTTTTCTTATGGCCACTTCGTTCTGGTATGTCATAGGAAGTTGTACAGTATGGTTTTTTAAAGTGAATTGTGTATTATGTGTTGATAATATACCTACAGTATATACGAAGTGATTCTTTCCTGGTAAAGGAAAGGAACTGTCCATTTGTGGGACAAAAACTAGTGAATGGAAAATGGCAGTTGGGATTTCATGATTTGAGTTAAAGGTGTTTGGTTTATGAATGGCTAAAGTTTTATACACTGTCAGGCAGATCCATAATGCAAGTAAAAGTCGCCTGCTCTACTAATGTGCCCTGTATTTTGTTTATTTAAAGCTATAAATAATTTGCATTTTTCTATTAATCATCAGTCATCAATGCAGTTTCATATTTCCAAGCCAGTTGCAAAAGGCTTTTGTCACACTAGCACAAATAACCACATGTATCATACAGGAATATAGTTATATTTAGTGTTGTTATAGATTTGTTTGCAATATTGTTTTACAAACTGAATAGCACATATGCCTTTGTTAAATTTGTACAAGATTTTACAATCATTAATTTTTCATTCCACAAAAGCACTTGTTTTATCAGAGATCTTACAGTAGAGCAAATATCCAGAAGGATGTGTTGAACCACCTCCAGCAGTTGATGAACTACAGTATATGCACTTATGATCCTTGAGATGACATAATTTGTGCCTTGTATTACTTTTGGGAATTGTAACTGTTTATACCAGTTCAGTATGAGAGCTAAGAAAATGTCAGAACAGTATATTGATAATTTTTGCCTTTGGTTGTCAAGAGATGATGCAAGTCAACATGTGTGAAGGTATTGCTGTGGTTCATGGCTTCATATTTGGTTTGATACTTGCCAGTGATTGTAATAAATTAATATTATATATTTTTTTCACATGTGTAGAACATAGTGGAAAGTTAGTGTTATAATAAGACTTGCAATTGACATATCTGATATTTGAGCCAGAGTTGGTGTATGTATGTACTGTACAGAATTACAGATACTTGTGATGATGGATCCTTTGTAAGAGTCCTTGGAGGTTTTCAAATTTCTAGTATTTTAGTAAAGCAAAATATGTGATTAATAGTGAGAAATACAGCTTTAGGTATTGTAAAAGGTGCACTGATACTGCTTCAATGCATTACCTGGGTCACCTACCACAACACACAAAGTATCTCTTGGAGAAATTGAATTTAATAATGTCTGTGATTTTTACCAGTACCATAATAATCATTCTTCAGCTCCCATCTAAACTGTCATTATAAATTTATGCACAACTTGATACATTTTAAGGTACTGACTAGGATGAGGTATGCTGTAAAGATTTTCTATGTAAATGTGTTCAGACTTATCATTGGTCCGATATTAGTCTAGACTAGTTAAATAACCTTATAATCATTGAGTTTTATCATTTTCTTTTTTGCTCCTAGTTCTACATTATGTACTCATTTTTAAAGTGAAATACTGTAATTGATAGAAGTAGCAGTATCGTCTCTGGTATTGTCAGTCAGCAGTTTGTTGTGAATGAAGAAATCATGGAAGTAGGTTCAATTTGAACGTTTTATATGTATGGTAAAGAAAAAGCCTTATAATTTAAAGCTCTTCTCATATTTCCATATAATTGCTTATTTTTGTGAAACTGCAAATTCAACATTGAAATTTACAACATTAACTTGATAGAGTACCAAAAACTTAATCTTCATATTTCTCAGTGAAATTTGGCAGTGCTTTTAGCTAGCCTGGAGTTTAAACACATCATGTGTAAGTGCTTACATTTAGCACTGTAATTTTGAAGGTCTGTAAGGTTTACTAAGCAACTTTTGCCTGTTATTCTGCACTACTCCCCAGTGAAAACACTGAACATGTTTGAGATGACACTTGAGACATGACTCAAAATAGTGGGAATGTAATGCAGCCACAGGTATATTTGGTATTTAGTACACCTTGGTTCAGTCAAAACATTGTTAGTCTGTACCCACACAGTGCTCTTCCTGTTATCTGCTGTGCACAGAAGTCTTGGTGCTTTCTTGACATGTTACACTATAACTAGGGATATTGATAAAGAATTTAATTATCCATCAGTAAGTATATCACTTTCATCTGTGAACTGTAATGGGTATTTATAACATATCTTGCTCTCCTATGATTACATGCTTCCATATGAGAATGTGACTGCAAACTTTAGTTGGACTGTAGGTACTTTTTTTTTTTCTCTCTCTCAAATAGTTGGATTTGTCTTGTTTCATCTGCCACTAAATAACATCCAAAAATATAAATTTATTCATAAAAATCATTGCTTGTACGTACTATTTTTTTTATGTTGCTTTATGGTAAGTGTTGATAGTGAAAATATTACTTGTACATAATGTTTTATATATGCTGCCAGAGGTCAGTGATACCTGTTGGATGATGTAAGATAGTGACAACTATAATGGCTTTAACTATGGATTAATCCTTTTCTGCATCTTGTGTGATTGTATGTATATATTCATATGTATAATACATGCTACACACTATCTTGTGGAAAAAATTATTGGTATAGTTTTTTCTAAGTTTAGGAGTAACATTCAGATATCTTTGTGTACAGCATAGAATTTATATCCTTGTTTGAAGCCAAATATGGTGATCAGTCTTAAACAGTCCATAAATATTCATTAATAGCATATTCAGATATTTAAAACTTCATATCTTCCCCCTTCCAATAATGATAGAATGAGATGCCTTTGATAATAGTAATACTCTAAAGGTACTTGGGTTTTAGATTTTTAGTACATTTGCAATAATATATATATATATAAATTTAAACATCTTGGCTTAACTTTTTTCAAAGTTATGGGCACAAATTTTTATTTATATTTCTTTTTGAAGCATGCCAAGATGTTTAGGGTCCTTTCTCACTTTGAGGGGTCTTGTAATTTTTTCTCATCTCCCTAGACATACATATTGTAGTACCTTTAAAGTTTGATCCTCAAAATGGAAGATTTGTATGAGAGGTAATAAATGCCAATATATATATATATATATATATATATATATATATATATATATATATATATATATATATATATATATATATATATATATATATATATATATATATATATATAAATAAAACTTCATCAGAACCCATCTTCCCATGTATAATGTGAAATACTGGCAGTGACTTCTTGTGACCCATTGGTTATTATATATATACTGTGTATCTATTCCTATAGTCTTAAGTTATATAGTATCAAAATATTTAAGTTACTGGAATAAGATGGAAGTTTAATTGATAGTCGAGGGGAATAATACCTATTGTCATAAATACTGGTGCACATAAAATATATTGTTTTGGCAAAATGAGTTTTAAAAAAAATATATAAAAGTTTTAACTAATTTAAGATGCTTATTATCTTCAGTTCTAGACTTCAACAAAAAATGTAAATTCAAGCTTATAAAAAAGTATGTTAATAGCATGAAAAGAACATTTGTATTAAGATTACAATACTTGTAAATTCTCTGTAATAATCCTGCATACAGCTAAAAATGAAATTGTTGCTAGTACGTACTTGATGGAGTAGTCTTATACCCTGCTCAAATATAGAACAATCACATGCCATTATATAGCATTCTCCAATTAATATTTTGGGCTTCTGGAATCTCCAGGATTTTAAAGTGTAGGGGCCACCAGAAATATTTGTGGAAGTTTCTTCAGAGACCAACTCTATCAAAAATGTAAATGGTGATTAAATTTGGTTTACTTTGTGCATAGTAATTAAGAAATACAAAGCTACTTTCATGCTTCTGACATTCTGTTTAACAGCAATTAGCAGTTTCATAGGTGCTACTTTGAATGTGAAGCCAGTCATCTCAGATGCCTGGTTTTAAAGAAATTATCTTCCTCTTGTGAAGGCTGTGGAGAAATTATTGGTAGGCTTTGAACATAAGCACTGGCATAAGGAGTTTTAACTGGGAAATAAAGGTGAAGTTCCATCCATTTTGTCTATTTTATGGCATTGAAACATAGAAAATGAACTAAGAATTCTTGCCAAATGTCACTGCTAGTTACAGTGTTGTGATAGCTGTGTATTTGTGTTATGAGTGATGACTTAAAATATCACTTAATGCAACTAACTACTATACCATTTTCAGTCTAGTTGTAGGACAACTTGTATAGTGCGCAAATGCACTACTGCAATCAGTTGCATAAATTTTGTGCCACTTTATCTCCACATTTGGCAAGCATTCCATGTCCATGCTGTAAAGAATGTATGTACGATACCTAATTATTACAATAGGCACCACTCATTCTTTTTGCATAGCCTAATTGTGCACAAAGTTCAGAGATTAACACGTTGAAGTTTGTAAAGTGTTTTTACATTTGTAAATAGGGATGTCAAGATATGAAATAAAACTGTATAATTATTTTACTTAATACTTCTTCTTTCCTAGTCTTTATAATGGTAATAGCATATTTTATGATTAAAAGTTTAGAATGATCCAAAATTGAAGTCCATTGGTGAGCAAAACTTAGTTATATTATTATTATAATAAAAAAGAAGCACTAAACTTAGTTATAGGAAAGCAGTGACTGCAATTATGGTAAAGGGAAAATTCTTCCCTTCCTCTCTGATCAAACCTGAATACCTACCTTTAATTTTTTTTTTTTTTTTACCTAAATGGTGATCACTGTCTGGATCCAGCTCTGCCTTTTCCTTCATTTGCACTGCCAGTAATTTGAAAATCCTGCAGATCATCTCTTGGAGGAAAGTCTATACATATGTACTGGATTGGGTGTGTACGGTATATGTATATAAGCTATTTGCCTTGTTCAGTTTTCTTAAGAACAGAACAGATCTAGTGTAATAAATACTTGGTTTATTCATAAATATGCATGTGAATGTTCCCCTCCCCATCCATCTTGGAATTTGTTCATCTTCTGGATGGAGTGACTGTTGGCCAGGTTTTTTCAGGACATTGATGTATCTGTGCAGAATGGACATTATGGGAGTCAGGAATGGTTGCAGTATACCTGGAGAGGGTTTCAGAGATCAGTGCCTCTGTGGCCCGGGCCAGGCCTCGTGGTGGATCAGGGCCTGATCAACCAGGGTGTTACTGTTGGCTGCATGTAAACTCATGTACAAACCACAGCCCGTCTGATCAGGTACTGACTTTAGGTACCTGACCAGTGCCTTCTTGAAGACAGTGAGGGGTCTATTGATAATCCCTCTCGTGTATGCTGGTAGGCAGTTGAACAGTCTTGAGGCCCCTGACACTTACTATGTTGTCTCTTAGCATACTCATGGCACCTCTGTTTTTCATTTGGGGAATATTGCATCCTGCCCCAGTCTTTTGCTTTCATAGGGAGTGATTTTCGTGTGCAAATTTGTTGGACGAGTGTGCTTTCTGTAAACTTTACAGAAACTGCTGTCCTTGAATTATTTATTTTCTGGTACTACTGTCCTGCCAGGCGAGTGTAAAATGAAAGCCTGTAATTGTTTTACTTGATGGTAGGATTGCTGGTGTCTTCATCTGTCTCGGAAACGTGCAAGATTTCAGATACGTCTTGCTACTCGTACTTACACTTAGGTCACACTACACATGTATGTACAAGCGTATATATACACACCCCTCTAGGTTTTCTTCTATTTTCTTATTAGGTCTTGTTTATTTCCTATCTCCATGGGGAATTGGAACAGAATTCTTCCTCCGTAAGCCATGCATGTCGTAAGCAGTGACTAACCTGCTGGAAGCAATGGGCTAGTAACCCCTTCTCCTGTATTCATTACTCAAGTTAATAAGAGAAACTTTCGTTTTTCTTTTTGGTCCACCCTGCTTTGGTCGGATATGGCCTGTGCATTGAAAGAAGTGTGCTTTCTGTAAACTTTCCAGAAACTGCTGTCCTTGCAACTGTTATTTTTTGGTACTGATAATAGGTTGGTAGAACAGCAACTACCCAGAGAAGTACTACTGTCCTGCCAAATGTTTATTTGTTTTACATGATGGTAGGAGTGCTGGTGTCTTCTCTCTCTCATTAACACACAGGATAACAGGTATATCTTGCTACTTTTACTTATAATTAGGTCACACTACACATGCATGTGCACATTTATGTGTACACACTTATCTGAGTTTTCTTGATAGTTCTTGTTCTTGTTACTTTCCTTTCATATCCATGGGGAACTGGAATAAGAATCTTTCATCTAAGTCATGCGTGTTGTAAAAGTCAACTAAAATGCTGGGAGCAATAGGCTAGTAACCCCTTCTCCCATACAGCTTACCAACAATAAGAAAAAACCTTTAAGTTGGGATGTTGTACAGATGGTAAGAGATGATTGTGGATGTTATGAATGAAAAAAAGCTAATGTCCTGGATCTAAGTGAAACAAAGCTGAAGGGGGTAGGAGAGTTTGTGGGGAGAAATAAATGGGATTAGGTCAGGGGTTTCTAATAGAGCTAAGGAAGGAGTAGCAATAATGTTGAATCAGTTATGGCAGGAAAGAGGAAATATAAATGTATAAATTCAAGGATTATGTGGAGTAAAATAAGGGATGTGAAAAGTGGGTTATAGTAAGTGTTTATGCACCTGGAGAAGAGACACATGTAGAGGAGAGAGAGATTTTGGGAGATGTTGAGTGTGTACATGGGGAGTTCTGAACCAAGTGAGAGAGTACTTGTGATAGGAGACCTAAATGCTAAAGTGGATAAAACTGTTGTGGTGGGAATAGTAGGTAAGTCTGGGGTGCCAGGGGTAAATGAAAATGTGGGTGGCCTTTAATTGAACTATGTATAGAAAGAGGTTTGGTAACAATTCATATTTTAAGAGGAGGATGTGTATACTAGATATGATATACAGTGGACCCTGGGTTATCAGCTGTTCCGGATATCGGCCAATTCGGTTTCTGCCCGCTTTTCTTTTGGCCGAAATTCTATCCTGGTTATCGGCCATTATTTCGGAGATCGGCCGTATTGGATGCATAATAAATCGCTCTTTAACACATTAAATGTTTTATTTTAGAATATAGATATTTTCATTAATCCATCTGATATTTTCTTCAAAATTATATAAGAAACACATTACATAGTATTTAAAAACATGTAATGTTTATATGTGATGTATGTTTAATAATAATCACTCGTGAGCACATTGTCATATTTTAGGTTAGTATAGACATTCTCATTAATCCATCTATGATATTTTATTTAAAATTATATAAGACACATGTTACACAGCATATAGCACATAAACACGCAATGTGTATATGCTATCAAGTGGAGAGTAAACATTACGTTTTCTCCGAGTCAGCATTAGAGGAAACTGTGAATCTGGTGTCTCGCCCAGTAACCGCCCTTCATGTGTGTTTGTTTACAATTCTCAGCATGAATTATTCATTACATCTTCCTTTGTTTATGATGACATCTGAAGGTAGTAGTTAAAATCGATTAAACTCCTGCCTTCTTCAATATGCCAAGAAGTCTTCAGTAATGTTCATTTATCATTAAAAATTTGTGCTTTATATTTCTCATTTTTTCTGTATGTAAAACTATAGTTAATATTTAACAAATGTATTTTTTGTTAATATTTTTGGGTGTCTGAAACGGATTAATTGGACTTACATTAATTCTTATGGGAAATATTATTTCAGTCGACCGTGTTTCCAATTGGGCCACCAAGCATGGGTTTAAATTTTCCAGTACCAAAACTCACCAAATTACTTTCACTAGACGCTATGTCATCTCCGATCATCCTTTGTACCTCTATGGCTCCCGTATCCCTGAATGTGATAGTCAGATTTCTAGGCCTTCTCTTTGACCGTCGGTTATCCTGGAAACCTCAGATTACCTCTCTGAAGGCAACTTGTCACAGCTGGCTGAACCTTCTTAAAACCCTTGCTCATCTTTCATGGGGAGCTGATCGTTGAACTCTCCTTCGCCTACATTCAGCCCTCATTTTATCGAAACTAGATTATGGTGACCAGATCTATTCAGCGGCCTCTCCTGCTACTCTATCTAGCCTTAACCCCATCCATCACCAAGGATTACATTTATGCCTTGGTGCTTTTCGCTCTTTCCCTGTTGAGAGCCTCTATGCAGAAGCGAATGTTCCATCCTTGTCTGATCACCGTGATGCCCATTGCCTTCGCTACTATGTACGCTCTCACGATCTCTGCAATCCTTCCATTTATAGAATAGTCACCGATACTAGTAGACATTATTTGTTCGCCGCCCCTGTTTGCTCCGTCCCTTCTCTCTTCGCCTACATTCGCTCTTGTCTTCCCTTCAGTTACCACCTTTAAATGTTCATGTAGCATCTCACTTTTCCCTACCCCCCTCGGAAGTTACAGCTGTTTGAGTCTGTTCTTTCTCACTCCTTTGCTTGAAAGCCCAACTGCCTACGGTGGCTTCCCGCTCTTTTTCTTGACCACTTCCATTCTCATTCTCATGCCATGGCAGTGTACACAGATGGCTCTAAGTCTTCTGACGGCGTCGGATTCGCAGAAGTGTTTCCGGACAGCGTCGTGCGAGGGCATCTCCTATCTTCGGCTAGCAGTTTTACTGCTGAATTGTATGCCATTCTTGCAGCACTTATTCGTATCGCATCTATGCTTGTATCATCATTTGCGGTTGTCTCAGACTCCCTTAGTGCTCTACAGGCTATACGGAAATTTGATACACCTCGCCCCCTAGTTCTCCGTATCCAACTTTGGCTACGCCGTATCTCTACCAAGCATAAAGATATTGTTTTTTGTTGGGTCCCTGGTCATGTTGACGTACAGGGCAATGAATAGGCCGACACTGCTGCGCGGTCAGCAGTACATGACCTACCAATTTCATATAGAGGTTTTCCATTTACAGACTATTTTGCTATAATAGCTACCCACCTTCACACCTGTTGGTAACAGCGTTGGTCAACTCTACTCGGTAACAAACTTCATTCTATTAAACCGAGCATAGGTTACTGGCCGTCATCTTGTCATCAGTGCCGAGGTTGGGAGGCTACTCTCTCCCACCTTCGCGTTGGCCACACTCGTCTTACTCGTGGGTATCTCATGGAGAGGCACCCTGTTCCTCTCTTGTGAGCAGTGTCAAGTTCCAGTATTGATTAGCCACATTCTGTTAGACTGCCCTCTCTATCAACGAGCACGTAGAATTTACCTCCAACGTCGTCTCCGCTCTACTATTCTCTCTCTACCTTCCCTTCTTGCTGATGGACCCTCCTTTAATCCTGACTCTCTCATTGACTTCTTGACAACGATCGATTTACTCCACAAACTCTGATGATGATACCTTTTACACTCCCCACAACCCTTTCTACCTCAATCTCTTGCTGCCCTCTACCCTTTCACCATCCACTACCCCGCTGTTCTCCGTAACCTGTTACTCGTCCATCTCCCTTTTGCCACCTGATACCCTCGCTTCCTGCCCTGCAGCACTGTATAGCCCTTGTGGTTTAGCGCTTCTTTTTTATTATAATAATTTCGGATTTAGGCTGACCTTCTGGAACAGATTACGGCCGATAACAGAGGGTCCACTGTACCATGTAATGAAAGTAGTTTGTTAGATTATGTATTGGTGCATAAAAGGTTGATGGGTAGACTTCAGGATGTACATGTTTATAGACTGGCAACAGATGCAGTAGACCGTCAATTACCATAGGTTACTTTACCACGTTTTCTCCATTACACCATTGCAAAATTGCGGCACATTTTTGACTAACAATTTGTAAAGTTCAACTAACACGGTGCCACTTCTTTATGTCTAGTGGACTCTTTGGGCGCCCTCCCTGTGTCTCAGTACATTGTCTTTGCTCCCTTCCCGTCCGTCTGAAACATATGCAACACAGATGCCCTAAGTGTTGCACAAGATTAGATTTTATGTTTTGTTAGTATCAACAAATATTCTACATTTTTTTTACTGTATTATGCACCTGAAAAATTGTATGGTGATACCAACAAGATGTGGAAAAAGACACTTATGTACAACTACCTCTAATGTCCTGAACTGTTCATAGGGGTCTTTTTTCCACACACTTATATGAACCTACACAATCTAAACTTATAGGATGTCATCCTTCTCATGAAATGCATCAGCATTATACTACTACTAATGATTTTTATTTCTATAAGTACATGATACAACTTGTACAGACAGCCAACATCGGTGACATACTGTATAGAAAGCCCCTTGTTATGCAGGCATTTCATGCAAATTAGGTTAGTTTTGTCCCAAGAATGTGACCCACACCAGCTGGCTAACCCCCAGGTACCTACTTGCTGTTAGGTAAACAGGGACAGCAGGTGTCTTAAGGAAAAACCACAATGTTTTCACCCGTACTGGGGATCGAAACATTTGGGCGTGTTTTCTTAAGACACCTGCTGTCCCTATTCATCTAGCAGTAAGTAGGTACCTGGGTGTTGGCCCATTAAAAGTTTCAAGTTGATCAGAAGAGGCTTTCCAGTTATTGACTGAAAAAACCATATACACAGTTTGCTTAATGAAATTACCAGATTAGGACTTAGGCAACCCAATCTTCCATTGAGCAAAACATTCCAGCACTAAAAGTTTGAAGCTTATAAAAAATAACATTCTCCAGTTTCTAGACATGCGTCCATCTCATAAGATGCATCACCCATGAATGAAGTGGGTCAAATGAGACGTAGTGAGGGTATTTCACGATGTAATTTAAAAATTAATGCAAATGAGAATCTATGATCCTTATAATTAATATCCATTTTTCAAGGCTAAGAAAATCAGCTGCATGAAGATGTATAGGATCTGACAAACTAACATACAAGCTTAAACAGCTTACTATCACATTTTTTAAAAGTGAAACCGACACACTAAAAAACACACTACCATTGTTGAAAATTTGTGAGTTTGAAAACACACAAAATATAAAATTGACCAGAAGGCATCTACATATACAAATATTTGAATGACCCTTGCCTTAGTTATGTCACACCAGACTTTAATATTTGAAACTGATTGAATGTGGCATTAGTAATAAAAAGCAGAATCACTGACAATATGTTGGGTAACAGCTTGACTAAGCTCCTGGAGAGCAAAACATTGCCACAATAAAATGTCACATTAGTTGCCAAGTCTCAACCTTTTACGTGACATGGCATTCTCATGTTATATTATTATTATAATCAAAAAGAAGCGCTAAGCCACAAGGACTATACAGCGTTCTCATGTTATAGACGATATAACCTTGGATTAAGGGAAAAGTAATACGACTGGAATAGGGTGTTCCTTTAGGGATATGTAATAAGGTCTCCAGGTATCCATGTGGGGATACCTAATTATGTAGGAATGTTTAACTCAAAACCATATTTAAGATGCCTTATTAAATTGTCTCAAATTAATCACTTGGACACATTTCAACATCTCGGATGGTAAGTAATGTCGACACATGGAGGACAAACACTTGGCGCTAATAAAACCTTTGTCACAGTTTCGCTCTGGGTAGAGCTTTATCATGACTTGTGTATGATAAAGCTCTATCCAGCACAAAATGTTAACTATAATAATGGCCCACTGGGCACCGTGTGATTCTCTACGTTGCTCATCAAGTCACTGAGCAGCTCTTAGCCTTCTTGTTTTTGCCATGATTTACTAATAAAGTGTAACCTATGGTATTCAACTTGGTTAAATACCAGCTATGGAATCACACTTGAATATTTGCTTGTACAGCAAATGAAAGCTTTTTAATAACAAAAAAAGGCACAATACCGTGACTGGAACAATACACAAATCAGACCAAAACGTCGTCGTAAGCTCCTCTCTTCTATGTGCGGGTTATTTGTGTAAAGCTTTTTAATCACTGATGCTTGTGAAGGACTTTAATAATAAAATACAGTATTATTATTATTGAATATTAAAATGGTATACAATACCAACAGGCTGGTAAGGCACTTGTAACAGTCCAGTATCTTTATTCTGAAAAGGTTCGCCTACACAGTAGGCTTCTTCAGTCGAGTACAGAAGGGTGAAGGACTGATGACATTGTCTTTACATCTCTACTGCTTCTGCTGACTCTTCTGTACTCTATGTACTCTTCACGTGAGCAGAAGTTAAAGAGCCTGGCTAGAATTTTTTGGCAGTATGTCATTAAGGATGAAATTCTTGAGAAAGTGTACTGTTTTTCCATGGGTTTCAAGAATACTGGCAGCTTTTCACTTTAGAGTCTAGTTCCAAGGTCTTTTGTGTAGCCATATGCTCTTGTTCTATCCTCCACAGCTTGGAATTATTGTTCACAGCAAACTACCCTCTTTGGCAGTATGATTTAAAATTCTTAAGTGAAGAAGAATTGATGAAATGTAACTGACAGGATGCCATGAAATATGATGAATAAGACATGTGCAACACTTGAGTATCTTTACATTAACCTGATGTTAAATAAAGGTACCCAGGTGTTGCACATGTCTCATTCATCATCCTCGATGAATGAACTGACAAAATTGTGTATTTCGTACCACTTTCATCGGCAGGTGGAAGATATCCACCGTGTCTCAGAAATGGAATAAACACAGGAATATCCAAGCGACCAGATCAGTCACCCAACACAGAATTGAAATGCCAAGTCTCAATCTGGAAATTTTTGAAGTGGGTGGAGGAGGGTAGGATCCACTAGGAGTCCTTCCAGAACCCTTCCTGGAAACTAATGGGTTGCACCAGTGGCAGTAAGTTGACGAAGTGTTAAGATAATTCTGAGTGAGGGCACAGGAGTTAGGGAGGGAGAGTGAGAGAGGGGAGTGAAGCAGGGGAGTGAGGGAGCAGAAGGGCGGGGAAGTGATTATATTATGATCAAAACCAATCGCTAAACCCACTAGGGTCATACAGTGCTGCAGGTGGGGGAGTGAGGGCACGGGAGTGTGGGTGCAGGAGGGCAACTAGTGAGGATACAAGAGGGTACGAGTGTGAGGGCGCTGGAGGTAGGGTGCCCTCGCCCTGGTCAGAGAAATAGCAAATATTGAACTTAAGCTTAAGGAATGAAACAGGAGACAAGAAACCCAGGAAGAACGTAAAGCATGAATGAAATTAAAAAAAAAAACTTTTCTTATGCCAAATCTAAGGCAAAAACAACATCCAGTATTGGACCCCTGCTTAGATGTGATGGGACTTGCGTGACAGCAAAGAAATGAGTGAGATAGATACTAAAGTCCCAATATGAGCTGTTAATTAACTGGGCCAAGAGTCGAAAATCTAAATTAATTTTTTGACACAAAATTTGGTCAATTAAAACATCTCCGATATTATCATAACGCCACAAGACTTTGATAAAGCAATAAGTGACATGCCCATGCACTCGGCCCCAGGCCCAGACTCTTGGGACTCCGTGTTCATCAAGAACTGCAAGAAGCCCAGCTGTATAGTCCTTGTGGCTTAGCGCTTCTTTTTGATTATAATAATAATAATAATGCAAGAAGCCCTTTTTGCGTGCCTTCAGCATTCAATGGAGAGGAAGCATGGAGACAGGGGTCATCCCACAGTCACTAAAAACAACAGACATAGGCCCCCTCCACAAAGGCGGCAATAAAGCAATTGCAAAGAATCACAGACCAAAAGAACTAACGTCCCATATAAAATCTTTGAAAGGGTTCTAAGAAGCAAGATCGCCACCCACCTACATACCTACCCATCATTTACACGACCCAGGACATGAGTTTAGAGCAGACCGCTCCTGCCTGTCCCAGCTATTGGACCACTATGACAAGGTCTTAGATGCACTGGAGAGCAAGCAAAATGCCGATGTATTATACACACACTGCAAAAGCCTTCGACAAGTGCAACCATGGTGTAATAGCGCACAAAATGCGTGATAAAGGAATAACTGGAAAAGTTAGTATATGGATCTATAACTTCCTAACAAATAGAACACAAAGAGTAATAGTAAACAGTAAAATATGAGGCTGCTACAGTGAAAAGCTCTGTTCTACAAAGCACAGTACTCGCCCCCAGCCTGTTTCTTATCCTCACATCTGACATAGAGACATAAGCCACAGCACTGTGTCTTCCTTTGTGGATGACGCCTGAATCTGCATGAGGGTGTCATCCATCGATGACACTGTAAGACTCCAGCGAATATCAACCAAGTCTTTAAATGGGCCGCGGAAAACAATATGAAGTTCAATGAAGAGAAATTTCAATTACTCCGATGTGGAAAACTCGAGGAAATTAAAACTGTATCAGAGTATAAAACAAATTCCAGTAACACAATAGAGTGAAAAACTAAAGCGAAAGACCTGGGCGTGATAACGTCAGAGGATCTCACTTTCGAGGATCACAACAATGTATCTAAAACATCTAGGAAAATGGTAGGATGGATATTGAGAGCCTTCAAAACTAGGGATGCCAAACTTGTGATTCTCTTCAAATTGCTTGTTCTCTCTAGGCTGGAATATTGCTGTACACTAATGGCCCCCTTCAAGGCAAGCGAAATTGCAGATCTGGAGAATGTACAGAGAACTTTCACAGCAGGCATAAGTATGATAAAGCACCTAAATTACTGGGAACGGCTGAAGTCCTTTGATTTGCATTCCCTGGAATGCAGGCAAGAAAGATACTACATGATAATATACACTTGGAAAATCCTACAGGAGGTAGTCCCAAATTTGCACACGAAAATCACTTCCTACAGAAGCAAAAGACTGGGAAAGATATGCAATATACCCCCTGGTCACAGACCGGACCGCAAGGGCGTTGACTCCCAGAACTCTCTCCAGGTAAACTCCAGGTAATGAAAAGCAGGGGTGCCATGAGTACGCTAAGAGACAACACACTAAGTGTGACAGGCCCAAGACTGTTCAACTGTCTCCCAGCATACATAAGGGGGATTTACAAACAGACCCCTGGCTGTCTTCATGAAGGTGCTGAACAAGCACCTAAAGTCAGTACCTGATCAGCTGGGCTATGGTTTGTATGTCGGTTTGCGTGCAGCCAACAGTAATAGCCTGGTTCATGCCCTGATCAACCGAGAGGCCTGGTCACAGATCTCAGTAGTGTCAGTAGTAATGACTCATACACCGGCCATTACTGATCCTCTGCTCCTGCGTAAATCACTGTTATTCACTGTTACAGCTGACCTAGCATGATTTGAAGACTGCTTACCCTCTGAGGCACTGGGGAATCAGTTCAAGTAGAGACGTTAGACAGGCTAAGTGCTCCCCATATATTCCAACATACATACTTAACAGCCTACGTGAGTGTTTCTTACCCAATCCACGTTTCGAACCCCCACATGACATTTGGTGGCAGCAGTGGGATAATACCATCTCTTGTTGATGTCACATGCCGTCTGCGGAAAGACGTTTCTGTCGCGGCTAGTGCCCTCACTAGAGTGTCTGTTGTTGTTCCTAGTGTTCCAGATGGTGATAACATCCTAGTTGACAGTGATTCCTGCAAAGTAAAGGGTTTATTTGTTGAGCCATCCTTACATGTTGTCAGAGATAGTAAGATCCATTTCTTCCTTGCAAACACTTCTGGTCACAGTGTTCGTCTCAGAGCAAATACCAATCTTCTGGACCTTGTTCACTATCCTTACCCTGTTCAGGTAGAGGACGAGTTGTCACCTGACCAGTGGGTCGGTGCTATTTCTACCGGGGAGACCTCATCCGCTTCAATGGATCAATCCGTTCCACCAGTTGAGGAGAAAGACTTAGCTCCCACTGACTTCCCAGACGAGGTCAAGCATTTGACTCTGTTGAACAAACATCGTTGCCTTACCAGGTGAGAAGATGGGTATAACAAACTTATTGTCCAATTGTATCCCACTTAAACCCGGTACCAGACCTATTTATGTGCCTGCATACAAAATGCCTCATTCACAAGTTGCTGTCGCAGAAGAATTGATCAATCAGATGCTTGATGATGGAGTTATTGCACCTAGCAATTCACCCTGGAATGCGCCCTTCATCTTAGTACCTAAAAAGGATGGTACTTGGCGTCCAGTGATTTTTAGGAAGTTAAATGCGAAAACTATTCCAGATCGCTTCCCACTTCCTGTCCTTGGTGATCTTTTATATGACATCAGAGATAACAAAATCTTTTCGACCCTGGACTTGTTACAAGGGTTTTGGCAAGTCCCTCTTCATGAGGACAGCCAAGAGCTAACTGCATTCTCCACTCCTACAGGTCATTATCACTTCCTCCATATGGCCTTTGGGTTACAATCCTCCTCTATCATGTTCTCAAAGCTCATGACTAATATCTTTAGAGGTCTCATAGGTAATGCACTTATGGTGTACTTAGATGACGTAATCATCATGTCTGAAGACGTGGATACACACTTGAAAAAATTTGATGTAGTACTTGGTAAGCTTGAAGCCAATTTAAAGATCAAACTGTCTAAATGTCAATTTTTCAGATCAGAAATAAAGTTTCTTGGTCACGTAGTCACTCCTAGAGGGGTTACGACTGACCAAAGTAACTGCAGTACTAAATTTTCCATTTCCCAAAGCTGTTGATGCCGTAAGATCCTTTGTGGGCTTATCAGGTTTTTATAGATCTTTCATTGCCAATTTTTCTTCCATAGCATCTCCTCTGAGTTGCTTAAGAAAGATGCTCCTTTCGTTTGGACCTTCCATCAAGAAATAGCATTCCAAACTCTCAAAGAAAAGCTAACATCTGCTCCAATTTTGAAATTTCCAGATTTTTCTAAGCCCTTCTATCTGACAACTGATGCTAGTTCAATATCATAGGTGCCGTACTAGCTCAGAAGACTGATGGCAAGTACAACGCAGTTGCATTTGCTAGCCGAGTCCTTATGAAGGCTGAACGTAATTATACAGCAACTGAGCAAGAAGCTTTAGCAATAGTATGGTCTTTAAACCACTTCTGAGACATTATTTATCAGTACCCTGTTCATGTCTTGACAGACCATGCTCCACTGATACCTTTATTCCAGAACAAACAACCTACTGGAAGGTTAGCCAGATGGACCTTAACTATCCAAGAGTTCGATCCTACCTTTAAACAATTACCTGGCAAGTCAAATGTAGTCGCAGATGCTTTATCACGACTACATAATATAGTAACTGCAGACCCTCCATTTACTGCAGAGGACGTAAAGAATGCTCAAAGAACAGATTCCATGTGGTCTGGTGTGATTCGATTCCTGCTCCAGGAAGATCTTATTCTGACTGTGAAGCCACCAGCACCCATCAGTGACTTTGTCATGAACCAAGAATTACTGTATCGAACAGCCAAGTTGGGTACTCCTAGCAGAAGAGTATACCAGTTAGTAATTCCACAGTCACTAGTGAATGTTGCCTTACAGCTAGTTCATGATGTACCAGGTGTTGCACACCCTGGTATGTGTGAAAATTTGTGTGGACTGCCTCCAAGTGAGTCACCTACCCTGGCAAACTCTGTTGACACCGAGCTCTGAGGTGGGTACCTCAGCCTCACAAGTGGCTTATAGGACAGATTTTCACAAATGATTGATGTTGCAAGAAAACTCACCTGCATGCACGTATAAAGGACTAACTTACTTGGTGTTGCAGCATATATCCTGATCTTCAACTTCCCTAAGCTTAGCCTTAGCCCCTTTGGACTTCCCCTCAGAAACCACGTGCAACCGGGAGCCTTAATTCCTGCAATATTCAATCGTTATTAGTGTCCTGCCTGCACCTCAGAAATTCCTATATCCAAGAGGGTATGTATCCCCTAGTATAACTATGCAGACATGGACACTAGCTTCCAGACTGCCTTGAGACACTGGTACTTACTGGGCATGCACTGCCTGTTGCACACCGGGCCCACAGATCAACTCACTCACAATCTCCCCAGACACTGGCCAGAAATCTACGAGATAAAGTGGAGGTCTTGTCTTACTGTATGGGCCTGACGGAGGAGGTCATCTACGGTACATCGAGGTGCCTCTACCAGATTTCCCCAGGTCTCAAATGTGAAGACACGTGGGGGGGGCGCCGTCTGCTGATCATGGCACGTCTTGTCCAGTTGGTGTCTTAAGAAGAACGAGCTGGTCTCTCTTCCAGACCCTCGTCTCTTCGTTCAAACTAGGGCTGCCAGTTCTCCCTAGCTAACTTATCCTAGTGTTTGCCTACATTATCGGCCTATTACTACCTATGTTAAGGTCTTAGGTCTACATTATTATTATCTACAGTTGCCTTAGTAAACCTAATATTAATATACTAACAGTAAAACCACCTACTCCTTCCCTGAAGGGTAAATCTATAAATTAAATAAGCTTACCAACAATACCCCGCCAACTCGAGAGAATGCTTTTATGTTTGGGTGGGGTATAAGGGCCATCCAGCTCAGCCGTTCCATCACGGCCATGCCGGATCTGTCCTGTGGAACTTTAGGGACCAAGTAAATTTCCACATCCTCCCACCGGTGAAGGTAGGCGCTAAGTCTAGATCAAGTCTGCCTCCCGCAGGCCTTCCCAGTGGGCCCTGGACTTGAGCACCATTCGACGGGTCATCCGGCCGCTCAGCTCGGTCAGCCTCTGTTCTAATTTCTCATGTCCCGGTCCCACCGTGTGGACCTCAAGAGGTAAAAGCCTGTTGATGGGTCTTATAGTCTCGACACCATTCATTCTCACCTTCACCATTCTCAACCGCCCAGCCTTGTCTGGGTGGGTCGACACTACCAGGCTAAGAGGCCAGTATGCCCTGGGCGCCTCGGATTCTACTAGCACCAGGTCCCCTTCACTTAGCATCATCTTATTTGCCTTGGGGTCGGCACCATAGAAATGTTCCCGCAAGGTTGTCAAGTAATCCCTGCACCACACCTGGTTCCATTTGTCCAGGATGTTCACCAGTCTGTTGTGACTCCTGTGCAGTTCTTCATTGATGGGGGGACCATCTGGCCCATAATAATCCAGCTCCTTGGAAGACTGACTCAGAATTGCGGGGAAGGGCTCAATCCTCCTTCCAAACAGCACGTGATTGGGGGTGAGAGCTTCCTGCTCGTCAATCCCATTTTGTACGTAGGTCAGAGGCCTGTTATTGACTCTTGCCTCTATCTCAACTAACACTGTCCTCAGTTCATCAAAGCTCACTCTCCTGCCGTGCAAGACCTTCCGAATGCACCCTTTGACTGTGCCCACCATACGTTCATAGAATCCCCCTTGCCAAGGCGCCCTGGGAGCTATGAACCTCCACTCGCACTCTAATCTCTTCAGGTGTTCTCGTACTTCTCCGTTGTCCCTAAGATTCCTGAAAACTTTATCGGCCGCCCTAAAGCTTGTGCCATTGTCCGAGATAATCAATCGCGGGCACAAGAATCTGGCTGTAAACCTCCTGAACAACTTCACGAAAGTCTCTGTTGACATATTTTCTGCCAACTCCAAATGCACAGCTCGAGTAGTGGCACAAGTAAACAGGCAGACATATACTTTCTGAGGGCCCACCCTATCATCTCCTGGGTTCTTCAATGTGATAGCCCCAGTATAGTCTATTCCCACAGTCTCAAAGGGCCTGTCACTATGTACCCGCTCCTGAGGCAGCAGTGGTGGACCTGGGTATGGTAGGGTCCTCCCATCGTACCGCCGGCAGACCATGCAACTCTTCAGCACCCTTTTGACGGCAGCTCGACCCTTCAGTACCCAGTAATTCTGACGTAGGCAGGTGAGGGTATCTCCAAACCCCCCATGTAAGGTCCTCTGATGGGCATCTTGTATCAATAGCTCTGACTCCCATCCCTCCTTTCCCAGTAGCACAGGATGTTTGGCCCCATAGCTGAGCTCAGAGTTTTGTATTCGTCCCCTGCATCTTATTAGCCCCCCATGATCTAGGAACAATCCCAAAGAGTGAACCAATTTACTGTTCCCTGAGTCGTCGTTGGACACGCGTCCCGATGCCATAACCTGCTGTCTGGTCGCCAGTACTTCCAGCACTCCTGGAAACCTCTCCCTTTGGTACTGCCTTATCCACGAGAGATAACTGTCGACCTTGGCATACTTTGTCATGCAGCTTCCTCACAAATCGAAATACCATTTCTGTGACTCCTATAAGTTTCCTCCAAGAGGAGTAGCGCCTGGGGTCAAATAGTTCAGTGTCGGGTTCCCCCGCAAAGTGTACTATGCTGCTGGTTGTCTCTCCGAATTTCTGCTCCGGCCAGCAATCCCTTGTCGGTAACCAGTCTGGGCCTTTGAACCAAATCTCGCTTTTACTCAGCTTTTTGTGTGTCACCCCTCAGCTTATCAGGTCGGCTGGGTTTTGATCTGTAGGCACGTACTGAATTGTTGATGTTGACTGTAGTTCCCGTATCTCCTTTACCCGATTCCTGACATAGGGGAGCTTAGACCTGTCGTTCTGGACCCACTGTAAGGCCACCTCCGAGTCTGTCCATACATAGGTGTGTGTCACCCTCAGATTACTCAACACCTCCTCTATGTACTTCCCCAGTCTTGCTCCCAGCAACATCGCCATGAGCTCTAGCTTTGGGACTGAGCAATCCTTCAGGGGTGTCACCCGCGCATGACTGGTGACCAGATTGACTTGGTCCCCGGCCACCAAATATGCTACTGCCCCATAGGCCCGGGAGGAGGCATCACAGAAGACGTGCAAGTCATAATCCCGCCCGGTGCACCCGATGGACCTGGGGAATATGAACTCATGCAATTTCGCTAGATCTTTGCTAACCAGATCCCACTCCTGGCAGACTGTTTCTGGCAGTGGGTCATCCCAACCTAGGTTCAGCTCCCAGGTCTGTTGCACTAGCATCCTTCCTCGAATGGTGATGGGTGTCAACAAACCCAAAGGATCAAAGGCAGTCTGCACTTTGCTCAGCAAAGACCTCCTGGTCAGCTTCCCTTCCCCATCAGGTTTCCTCTTTAGCCTAAGTCTGTCTTCCTTGATTTCCCACTCCAATCCCAACACCGATGTTACCTCAGGTACTGAGTAGCCAGCATAATCACGTTCCACCGTGCCCTGCAACGTTGGATTGTTTGTCACCCATTCTCTCAATGGCATGTTAGCCGAGAGCATCTCCTGATTAGACTCTCGGTAAATGTCCATCAACAGCCTTTCACCTGAGGTGGTACCTTGCATGTTGTCTACATAAAATAGGGTCTTCAGTAATTCTTTAAGCGGGCTGTTACAATTCACAAGGTGGTAGTCTATGGTGGCCTGTAATAGGAATGGTGAACTAGTGGCACCAAACAACACTGCCCTGAATCTGTAGGTATCATACCCTTGCTTGGGCACCTCCCTGTTAGCCAACCACAAGAACCTTGTGTAGTCCCTGTCTTGTGGCTGCAACCCAATACGTAGGAAGGCTTTGCTAATGTCTGCCGCATAGGCGTACTGTTCTGTCCTGAATCTCAACAACACATCTGCTAATTTCTGCGTCAGGGAGGGCCCTGTGAGCAGACAATCGTTCAACGATGGCTCTCGGGGACTCGCCTGTGAGCTGCAGTTGAAGACTACTCTGATGGGAGTGGTTACTGACTCCTTGGTGACTGCCATGTGTGGAAGATAATGGGTGTTTTCCCCAGGGATGGCATTGGGCACTTTCTCAATGAACCCAAGGGCCAGCTGTTCCTTAATAATATCATCATATTTCCCCACCAGACCCTTCTTGGTCAGGCTGTTCACCAATGAATTCAACTGACCCCGTGCCTTCTTGAAATTAGTGGGCAGCGTTGGGTGTCCCGGTTTCCATGGGAGTTGCACCCAGTACTGTCCGTCCCTGAACTGCACATGGTTCAAGTAATCTCGATACGTCTCTTCGTGTTCAAGGGGCGGCTGGTCACCTTTAATCCCTACTACATCCAGGTCCCATAGTTTATGGACCGGCTCACTGTCGGATATGCCAACTTGTGTCTCTGACAGACCTTCGTGCACACCAATCCGCATCACCAGTACAGCCTCAGTCACTGTAATCCCAGAGCCCTCCTTTCCCGGGGTCGCAGGGAAGTGAGCTGGTACTCTGCCTCCTACGATGTACCCCGCTGGAGTCCTGTACAGGCCAACACCCTCCTTGATAACCCTTCTCGTAGACACGAACTCGTCTATGTAATTCCCTCCTACCAAGATTCCTACATTACTAACGTTGTCGGTAGCAATGTCTGGTTCCGCTAGCTTCACACACAACTCCCTCAAACATTTGACTGCTGCAGCCAGTCCCTTAGTGGTAATGATATTAGGCAGCCTCTTCACTATCAAGGCTGAAATTTCCCGTCGATGCCCGGCTAACCTGACCGTCACATTGACTACTGGATAAGACCTGCATGGGACTTCCCCACCAAACCCTTCCACCTTCATGTCAACTTTACGAACTGTCTCCAGCTTCAACCTAGTTGCCAGACTCTCCGCTATGAAGGATCTCTGTGCCCCACTGTCGAAGAACAAATGGGTCGTTTCAGACTTCTTCCCGTTCGCAACCACCGCCATTATGGTGGGCAAGGCCACCGAACTTTGAAACTGCTCACCAGAACAAATTCTCGGTGCTGTACTCGCCACACTCATCACTACTTCAGACTTGTTCTTGCTCTCCGCCCTTTCTCGCGGTTTGCTCTCCTTAACTTGTGCTAATCTGGCGTCATTAGGACACAGTGCACTGTGGTGCTTACCCTTCCAGCAGCCCCGACACTCCCTGAGTTGGGCGTTACAGTCCCTGGCAAAATGTTCTCCACAACACTTGAAACAAAGTCTCAACTCCCTTAGTCGTTGAACCCTTTGGTTATAGGTGGTGAAGCTTGAACACCCTGAACTAGCATGTTCTTCTTCACAAAACACGCACCGTCTCATACTGGCCGCTTGAGTGACTTCTCCCTTGGCTCTGGGGGTGGAGGATTTGTCCTGGGCATAATATGAGCCAACCCTAGTAGGAGGTGGTTTAGCTTTATCTCTCGAGTATCTGGAGGGGTTGATTGATTCCACCTTGGTCGGCAATTTCTCCCCCCGACCTATGCTCAGGTGAGACACGAGATCTCCCAACCCCTCAATGATCTGTTGTATTGTGAACCAGTTCGTCCAATATTTTAAGTGCAACTCGTGCACTGTAGTGCCAGCCAGTTTCCTCTGAATCACCTGACTGATGAACCATTCCGACTTACTCCAATCATGTAAATCTTTAAGACTACTCGTCAAACTCATAACTTCGATTCGGAACTTCTCTAGGCTCTGACGGTCATGGCGACAAGCCTCTAGATCCAACAACCGATAAAGTATAGCTACCTTTATTTCCTCAGTGTTGCCAAACGTGTCCTTTAATTGGTCTTTGGCATGTTGGTAATTGGTGTTGGTGGTCTGGTAATGCCGGACCAAGTCCAAGGCTTTACCCTTGAGCTGTGAACGTAAATATTGTAATTTGACGGCATCTGACAAATCGTTTCTGTCATCTATCTGGGCTTTAAACTGATCCCAGAAAGCAATGTACTCTGTTAAGGTTCCGTCGAACGTTGGTAAATTCAACTGGGGCAATCTGGGCAACACATTAACAGGCGTGCTGTTGTTCATGTTCCTTGAAACATTTGCTCCCCCTGCTGTACCGGCCTTCAAAGTCTTTATTAACTGCCTGCAGTCTCATCTCTGCTTTACACTCTGCCCTTCGTTCGTCATAGTCCGTCCGTGCTACTTCGACTGTATATTCAGACTCACCTGTAGTATAGGCCTCTGTCTCATAAAGGATAAATGATCTCTCAAAGGCCTCCAGTCTTTGCTCCAAAGGTTTCAGGCAACTCTCTAGTTCCTCCCAGTCTACGTCTTGATCTTGCTTGACCATACGACACTCCTCACGTGCTTTGCTCAGGCGCCCCTTATAGGCTTCCATAGACCGCTTTAATTGACTTAGAGCTGGGACAGCTGGTACTACATCTTCACCTACCATAGTTGCGGTTTAGTTAAGATCACGGTACTAATTTGTACTTCAGTTAGCCCACCCCACAGCACGAACGGTATTAGGTGAGAATGAACGAGTCTCAAGACTTCTCAACAAGCTTGACAACTCCCCTTAATATATTGACTCTACTCTGAATCAAAAATGTACACTGTTAGCTCTCAAATCCCAATCGAAATGTGTATCGGTGTGAAAGCTTAACCTAGCAATTTCCAGTACAGTGCCAGCAAATAATTACAGGACTTAACCTAGTCTCAGGTACAATTCACAAATCCCACATTAAAATGAATCAAAGGAAATCACACAATAAAAAGTGCAGTATACAAATTAAAATCACTTGGTTAACACAAATAAATTCAACAAATCAACTTGTGAAACAGTAAATGAATAATGTATGTAAACAGCTTGGCCTAACTGCCCAGTTTACTCTGTCTAGCGTGGATGGTTGGATAAGGTAAATCCTAACCTAACCAGTGTGCTAGCTTAATTTAACCTAGCTTTAGAAATCCCTGTAAATAATAACTAGGTTAAATCTGTCCTAGCTACTATAACTGTTGTAAATATTGTACAAGACTAGCCTAACTGTGGCTACCTCGCAAATCCACTGTAAGTAATTAACACACAAGTCTCCTACTCTGGATTACTTGTAATCACTGTAAATAATTAAATTCACAAGCTTCTCTAGCCTACCTGGCCTGCCTGTAAATTACTGCAAATAATAACTTCTGTTTATAGTCAGCTTGGCCTAGCCTCTGTGTAACTCTGGGCCTAGGTGTGCTAACTTAACCTAACTCTGTAAAACTGGTTCCTAACTGTGGCCTAGCTATGACAGCTTAAACTAGCTATTCCACATCACGGTTTTTGAAGGACCACTTTTGTGAAAATTTGTGTGGACTGCCTCCAAGTGAGTCGCCTACCCTGGCAAACTCTGTTGACACCGAGCTCTGAGGTGGGTACCTCAGCCTCACAAGTGGCTTATAGGACAGATTTTCACAAATGATTGATGTTGCAAGAAAACTCGCCTGCATGCACGTATAAAGGACTAACTTACTTGGTGTTGCAGCATATATCCTGATCTTCAACTTCCCTAAGCTTAGCCTTAGCCCCTTTGGACTTCCCCTCAGAAACCACGTGCAACCGGGAGCCTTTATTCCTGCAATATTCAATCATTATTAGTGTCCTGCCTGCACCTCAGAAATTCCTATATCCAAGAGGGTATGTATCCCCTAGTATAACTATGCAGACATGGACACTAGCTTCCAGACTGCCTTGAGACACTGGTACTTACTGGGCATGCACTGCCTGTTGCACACCGGGCCCACAGATCAACTCACTCACAATCTCCCCAGACACTGGCCAGAAATCTACGAGATAAAGTGGAGGTCTTGTCTTACTGTATGGGCCTGACGGAGGAGGTCATCTACGGTACATCGAGGTGCCTCTACCAGATTTCCCCAGGTCTCAAATGTGAAGACACGTGGGGGGCGCCGTCTGCTGATCACGGCATGTCTTGTCCAGTTGGTGTCTGTCTTAAGAAGAACGAGCTGATCTCTTTTCCAGACCCTCATCTCTTCGTTCAAACTAGGGCTGCCAGTTCTCCCTAGCTAACTTGTCCTAGTGTTTGCCTACATTATCGGCCTATTACTACCTATGTTAAGGTCTTAGGTCTACATTATTATTATCTACAGTTGCCTTAGTAAACCTAATATTAATATACTAACAGTAAAACCACCTACTCCTTCCCTGAAGGGTAAATCTATAAATTAAATAAGCTTACCAACAATACCCCGCCAACTCGAGAGAATGCTTTTATGTTTGGGTGGGGTATAAGGGCCATCCAGCTCAGCTGTTCCATCACGGCCATGCCGGATCTGTCCTGTGGAACTTTAGGGACCAAATAAATTTCCACAGTATGGATCGTTCTGTAAAGCAAGCCAGAATGAAATACTTTTGGCCTCGTATGGCAACTGATATTTCAGAGTATGTTAAGAAATGTAGTGTCTGCAAGCAACACAAAGGCAATGTAAATGGGCCTAATCCAATCCAGGCGTATCCAACTACTAGTGAACCATGGGAAAGAGTTGCACTAGACCTGTTAACTAATTTCCAATGTTCCCTCCAGGGCAACAAATGTGTGTGTTATGGTAGATCATTTCACCAGATATTGTGAGTTAGTTCCTATTGCAGATAAGACTGATGAGACAGTAGCTAAAGCGTTTAAAGAACACATTATCTGCAGGCATACCCTAAGTCCCTAGTAACAGATAATGGAGGTGAATTCTGTAACGAGATTCTTGAAAATTTGTGTACCTTGTACAAGATCTCTAAATCCACCATTGTTCCTCATCATCCTGCCAGCAATGGGTTAGCAGAACGAACCAATAAGTACTTGATGTCTTGAGAGCCACTATCAATCTCAACAGTAAAACTTGGGATGAAGTTATACCTGATATGCAGTGTGCTATAAATTCTGCTTACAATGTTTCCATAGGTGACACTCCACATCGTGCATTGAATGGTGTAGATAAACGTTTGGCTTATGAGTTGTTATATTCTAACCTGAAACCAAATTACAACTCTGATGATTTCATAGCAACTCGTACCAGCTTAGCTCAAAGTGTTTTTAGAAGAATCAGTGAAACACTTTATAAATCAACAGCAGAATTTACAAGAGTCGCTAATATTCGAGCAAAGCCGTCCAAAATCAAAGTAGATTCGAAAGTCATGCTGATTAATTTTAACAAAACGTCTGCAATGCCTAAACTTGATCAAAAGTTTGTTGGTCCTTATCGAGTAGTTGGACATATCAGTGGCAATAAGTATAAGGTTAGAGAAATTAGTACTGGTCAGTATAATCACATTTGGATCATATGAAGTTAGTATGTGATGATAATGATGTTCCAACTCAGACAAATGAGACAGATTCTGACAATTCTCTTGATCCTGTACCCTCTACCTCTAATACTCAGACGATCAACCTGAATGTCATTATTCCCTACGTACACAACAGGTATTGAGAAATCCCCAAGTATCATTTGTAACTACCAATTCAGATCTGCCTCAAACACAGCATGAGTTAGCCAGTGCAACAGAGTTTGATTCTCACAGAGATGATGCCCATTCTGCATATGTCAATCTCACCCTAGCAGAGTTGGCGTTAAATGTAAATAACCTGTATAGATGAACAATATAGTCTCAAATGTATTTCTATTGTCTACTACAATATCAACTTATTAATATTCAAAAATTTTTTTTTGCATTCACGTTCTCTCCAAATTCTGAGATTTAACAGTCTAGATTTGAGTGCACCAAGTCTGCCTTTTCTGTTAAACACTTCTTTCTTTGTATATATTTCTTCCTCAGAATCTGTAGATCACATGAATACAGATCGATTGATCAAAATTTTTTTTATTACTTCTATTGTGTTATCCCAATGTTGAGTTCATTCTATGAGCTGTGCTATATCATACCTTGTAATGCATCACAGTAAGTTATGTTAGCTTCCATTCCAATATTCTCCTTATGTGTGTTCTAATGTTCAATTGTTGTGTACTTTGACATTGCACAGAATCAGCCCAAGCCGTACGCCTGCCGTCTCTAGTTTGTATTAGCTGTATGTCGGGACGACATACGTTAGCATTGCTGAGCTCTCAGTAGTACCAGTTACCAGTAACCAGTTACCAGTAGTGTCAGTAGTAATGACTCATACACTGACCGTTACTGATCCTCTACGCCTGAGCGAATCACTGTTATTCACTGTTACAGCTGACCTAGCATGATTTGAAG
>NC_091357.1:10770860-10818360 GCF_038502225.1 Cherax quadricarinatus
TTACGCCATGGTCACACTTGTCGAAGGCTTTTGCAAAGTCTGTATATATTACATCTGCATTCTTTTTGTCTTCTAGTGCATTTAGGACCTTGTCGTAGTGGTCCAATAGTTGAGACAGACAGGAGCGACCTGTTCTAAACCCATGTTGCCCTGGGTTGTGTAACTGATGGGTTTCTAGATGCGTGGTGATCTTGCTTCTTAGGACCCTTTCAAAGATTTTTATGATATGGGATGTTAGTGCTATTGGTCTGTAGTTCTTTGCTGTTGCTTTACTGCCCCCTTTGTGGAGTGGGGCTATGTCTGTTGTTTTTAGTAACTGTGGGACGACCCCCGTGTCCATGCTCCCTCTCCATAGGATGGAAAAGGCTCGTGATAGGGGCTTCTTGCAGTTCTTGATGAACACAGAGTTCCATGAGTCTGGCCCTGGGGCAGAGTGCATGGGCATGTCATTTATCGCCTGTTCGAAGTCATTTGGCGTCAGGATAACATCGGATAGGCTTGTGTTAATCAAATTTTGTGGCTCTCTCATAAAAAATTCATTTTGATCTTCGACTCTCAGTCTGGTTAGCGGCTTGCTAAAAACTGAGTCATATTGGGACTTGAGTAGCTCACTCATTTCCTTGTTGTCATCTGTGTAGGACCCATCTTGTTTAAGTAGGGGCCCAATACTGGACGTTGTTCTCGATTTTGATTTGGCATAGGAGAAGAAATACTTTGGGTTTCTTTCGATTTCATTTATGGCTTTTAGTTCTTCCCGCGATTCCTGACTCCTAAAGGATTCTTTTAGCTTAAGTTCGATGCTTGCTAGTTCTCTGACCAGTGTCTCCCTACGCATTTCAGATATATTGACCTCTTTTAGCCGCTCTGTTATTCTTTTCCGTCGCCTGTATATATATATGTATATATATATATATATATATATATATATATATATATATATATATATATATATATATATATATATATATATATATATATATATATATATATATATATATATATATATATATATATATATATATATATATATATATATATATATATATATATATATATATATATATATATATATATATATATATATATATAATATATATATAGCAAGAACTCATTTAAAATCAGCTATTTTACGAAACCCATGGCATGCTTTTCCCATGGGTCAAGGGTTTCAGATATTAGAGGAACGAAGTGGAACTGGTGGGTCAAGTCCCTATAGAGTATATATTAGACTAATATGTACAATGCAGCGCTATGACCCTGGTAGGTTTAGCGCTTCCTTTTGATCATAATATGTACTCTTGGGTTATCCTAGGTTCTCTACACATATGCTGCTATGTATGATAATCTATGTAACTGTATTTGTGTATACCTGAATAAACTTACATATTATACTAGCAGTTGTGTGATTTTAAACGTTTTTTTTTATTTTGATTTTTTTATTTATTGAACATTAAGAGGACATACTAGCCTTGATAATATAGAAAGGGAGCTCAATAGAAATAAACCATTTTATTTGGCTGAGGTGGGTTACCCTATCTTAAATCTTCTTACCTTACCACCACTTCTTTCTTTACCACGAGATATATCATAATCTACACTTAGAAAATCTTGGAAGGAATGGTCCCAAATCTGCACACAGAAATCACCCCCTACGAAAGTAAAAGACTGGGCAGGCGATGCAAAATGCCGCCAATAAAAAGTAGGGGCGCCATTGGTACACTAAGAGAAAACACCATAAGTGTCCGGGGCCCAAAACTGTTCAACAGCCTCCCATCAAGCATTAGGGGAATTGCCAATAAACCCCTGGCTGCCTTCAAGAGAGAGCTGGACAGATACCTAAAGTCAGTGCCGGATCAGCCGGGCTGTGGCTCGTACGTCGGACTGCGTGCGGCCAGCAGTAACAGCCTAGTCGATCAGGCCCTGATCCATCGGGAGGCCTGGTCATGGACCGGGCCGCGGGGGCGTTGATCCCCGGAATAACCTCCAGGTAACCTCCAGGTAACCACATCTTTCTTACCATATCCTTGTATAGGTCACTCTACCACGAAGGTACAGTGACCTATACAAGGAAACACTTGTCATTTATTCAATAACTGCCTTGCCAGACGTGAACGGACAATACATTTCAAATGACCCTCCGAATGGCAGCCACTCCACCCCACTTTCAGGTATTTTATACTCCCCACTTCCAGTACTTATGTCCGACTGACCGGTTTCCCTTACTCCCATCATGCTCGTCAATGTTACCTTGCTCGCACTCCAACAGCACGTCAAATCACAGAAGCATGCAAAAACTTTCTAATTACAATCTTCGTAGAAATTTTTAAGTATCAAATATTTAAAAATCCTGTAAACTGACACCCAGAACAAAACGGACACATCAGCGGCCAGCAGATGGGTGACCTGACTGGTCTAATAACCGGGTGTTAAAGGTTATCCTATATAAACAGCTCAACACATCTGGTAGCAATAGACAAGGTAAACATACAAAATGTAACTATTGTGAGTATTAAATGTTAAATTCGTTTATGCATTTTATCCCCAACTCGTCTCATTCCCACCGACTCTACCCTCCTCCTCCCATTCTACGCTAACCCCCACCCATTCAACGCTAACCCCCACCCATTCAACGCTAACCCCCACCCATTCTATGCTAACCCCACCCATTCTACGTTAACCCCCTCCCATTCTGTGCTAACTCCCACTCATTCAACGCTAACCCCCACTCATTCAACGCTAACCCCCACCCATTCTACGCTAACCACCTGTCAATCCTACGCTAACCCCCCCTCCGCCCATTCTACGCTTCACCCTTCGACCATTCTACCCTGTACTTTCACCCACTCTACCCTACACCCCCACCTTTCAGGTCCCGCTACATTATTAAAAATAAGCACAAATTAACGGCAAATATTCCAACATACCCACAAACGACACAACACAAACAACCCAACACTTAAAACACACCCAAACACAAAGTACACACCAACACAACCCGCAATACATCCACATACCGCCCACCCAGAGGCAAACACAATCACATCCACATACAAACATATCCAGCGGATGACCTTGGTTTGTGTGTTAGTTTTGTTACTGTTACTATGTGTCACTGTTACTGTGGTGTCAATGTTACTACAGTGTTATTGTTCAACGTTCTATAATGTTAATATATGGGTGAACATTTTTAAGTTGGTACAAGATTGCACATACGTTTAACTGAAATTTTAATTGTTAAAAAAGCATGGTGAAATATTCGTTAAATTCATCGTTTTACTTCCTTGTTGTGTGCGTGTGTGTGTGTGTGTGTGTGTGTGTGTGTGTGTGTGTGTGTGTGTGTGTGTGTGTGTGTGTGTGTGTGTGTGTGTGTGTGTGTGTGTGTGTGTGTACTCGCCTAACTGTGGTTGCAGGGGTCGATTCATAGCTCCTGGCCCCACCTCTTCACTGATCGCTATTAGGTCCACTCTTCCCCTGCTCCATGAGCTTTATCATACCTCTTCTTAAAGCTATGTATGGATCCTGCCTCCACTGCATCACTCTCCAGACTATTCCACTTCCTGACAACCCTATGACTGGTGTGTGTGTGTGTGTGTGTGTGTGTGTGTGTGTGTGTGTGTGTGTGACTACGTTTATTCTTAAAAAAAAGAGATAGAGAGATATCCCGTCATCAGCATTAAATATTTTTTTTCATAGTTTACCATTCTGGTTCTTTACTTCTTTATATAAGAATTTTTTTTCAGTGTCATTTCTGTAACTTTTTTTTTCCTTATAACTTGAAATTTTGGCTTCTCGTTTTCCTAGTTAAAGTTCCAAGAAAGGTGTATATGACTATAACCATCACATCAAAATAAATCTAGAGAGAGAGAGAGAGAGAGAGAGATGGAGGGAAGTCCCTGGTTCATTAACGTAAGTGTCACTCCGGAAAATCCACATGTGGCATTGTTTCACTCACTGTAAATCTTTCTCACGAGAGGAAACTGGGCATGGGAACTTATGGTTGGTGTTAAAACACCGTAGGTTGTATCATATGCATTATCATGCCATCATACTTAGGCGGTTGATATGACTCGCCTTAATATTCGGGAAGCTTTCGAAAAGTTCCTCATCGAAGATTTTTTTTCAGACCTTAAGGTACATAAGATAAACGGATGTGTACTAAGGTGGCTTACAAACTTATGTGGACGCAAACATCGAGTAGATCTCAGAGGAAATGAATCATAGAATGCCTAGATGTAAGAAACAGCGTAGCACAAGGACTACTCCTACCACTAGCTCTATTCTTGGTAGATACAAGACACCGAATACCGTTTCGATTTCCTGCTGATGGGTCCTGTGGTCACTGCTCAGGTGTGGGATCATGGCTGGTCTGAACCTTGGTCCCAGACCAGGCCTCCCTGTAGACAGCCTTAGCAGTCATGTTGGTGCTTGTTGCACGCAGTTCGACCATAGTCTGATTGAATAGGACGCTGTTTCAGAAATTTGTCACGTTCCCTCTTCAAGACGAGGATATCTGGATATCTTACAAATTTCCTTCATGTATGAGAGGAAGTGGTTGAGAAGTCTTTGTGTCCCTCGTACTTACCAAATTATCACTCAGTATACTTGGTGCACCACTACTTTTCTTTGCGCATATTTTGCAGTCTTACCCTGCGTATAAAGAACAAAAAGGCGCAATACCGTGACTGGAACAATACGCATGCACAGTGGCACGTTCATTCACTACTTTTCTTATCAGGCTCCCTCTGTCAAGAAAAGTGTTCTTATTTCTCTCTCTCCGTGCTCTCCGCATTTGCGACCCTCAATTCGTTGAATCGGAAATTTCCACTCTTCGCAATTCGTTCTCTCGTCTTGGCTACCCTTCAAATTTTATAAACTCTACCTTTTCACACTCTCTGCTCCAATGAAATCTGATGTTCTCTGCCTTCTCTATATTTCCAGTCTTTCTAATCTCAACAACTCCCTCCGTTGAACATCAAAATGGTATACAATACCGACAGGTTGGTAGGTAAGACACATAGGCAATAGTTAGGCAACTTTATTCCGAAACGTTTCGCCTACACAGTAGGCTTCTTCAGTCGAATACAGAAAGTAGGCAGGAACAGTAGAGATGTGAAGACGATGTAATCAGTCAATCACCCTTGAAGTCGTAGAATTTGAGGTTGTCAGTCCCTCAGCCTGGAGAAGTTCAGTTCCATAGTTAGGAACTATCTGAAGATCAAGCGACAGTGCAGAGACTTAAATACTGTCGGAAGGAGAGGTGCAGAGGAGTAGTAGTAGTGAGAATGTAGCCACTGAGAGGTCAGGTCCCTCTCAGATCCAACAGTTCTCACTTGAAAGGGTTGTCCAAGGTGTTTTCTGTACCATGAGGCCATGTATTTAAGTCTCTGCACTGTATTTAAGTATTTAAGTCTCTGCACTGTCTCTTGATCTTCAGATAGTTCCTAACTATGGAACTGAACTTCTCCAGGCTGAGGGACTGACAACCTCAAATTCTACGACTTCAAGAGTGATGGACTGATTACATCGTCTTCACATCTCTACTGCCCACTGGAAAACTTTCTTTATATCTTCTTGGAGGTTAACCGTGTCCTCAATAGATGACAGCCTCATGCAGATCCTAGTATTGTCTGCAAAGGATGATACGGTGCTGTGGGTTACATCTCTATGTCTGATATGAGGATGAGGAACAGGATAGGAGAGAATACTGTGCCTTGTGGAACAGAGCTCTTCACTATGGCAGCCTCCGATTTAACTCTGTTGACCACTACTCTTTGTGGTTTAACTAGTTAGGAAGTTGAAGATCCATCTCCCCCATTTTGCCAGTTATTCCTTTAGCACGTATTTTGTGCGCTATTACGCCATGATCGCACTTGTCAAACGCTTTTGCAAAGTCTGTGTATATTACATCTGCATTCTGATTTTCTTCCAGTGCACCCAAGGTCATATCATAGTGATCCAGTAGTTGTGAGAGGCAGGAGCGACCTGCCCTGAACCCATGTTGCCCTGGATTGTGCAGTTTTTGGGAATCCAGGTGGTTTGCAATCCTGCTTCTTAGCACTCTTTCAAAGATTTTTATGATTATTCTTCTGATAAAACTGTCTACCCTATTTCTAACTTTCACAGCAGCCGTCTTGTTGATTCCTCCCTTAATACACAACTTTCCTTGTAAGAATCTTAGTCGTGGCTTTGTCTCTGTACATGCCTTCCTTTCCCATTACATTGTCAAATGCTCCAAACTTCAGAACACACTTGACTTAACCTGAATCTTTTTTCCCCTCCTCTTTCTACCTCTTCTTTCCTATTTTTCATTTTCTTGTTTCGGTTTCCTTTCTTCTGACTTGGGTGTTTTGTCCTTCACTTCCCCACACCCTCCCTGTGTATTTGGTCTTACCCCCCCCCCCTCCCTGTGGGCCCTTAGCTCTCCTGCAGTGCTCCACTTTCTTGGCTTTTGACTCACCCCACTACTATTACTATTACCACCTCCTTTCCTACTACCTTTGCCTCCTGCCTTCACTTTTGTCTCCTTCACTTCCCCTTTCTATTCTTGTGCCACCAGCCACTCTCCCTACTTTACACTACCACTACTACTTCTACTACTACTCCTCCCACCTCTCCTGTCCCGTCCCTGCCAGCCTGCCTATATATACTGGCTCCTCTTTTTTCTGTTAGTGTAATTCTGTAAACGGTCCAGGTCGGACCGAAACGTCGTTGTAAGCTCCTCTCGTACGTGTGGTTATTTGTGTATCACCCTGCATATATTTGAAACCAGCCCCTCTAGAATCTTCCACGTATAAATTATAATACAACTTTCTCGCCTGTGCTCCATTTTAGACATTTTCAGAAATTTGTCTTTGACTGAATTCATATAAACATTGTAATTTGTCTGTAAATAAGCCAGATCCGCAGTTCCGCTTGCTTTACATATAGCTGTTAGCGTACGGCAAAATTTTAGTCTAGAGAGTGTACAAATACTTTAAATATTGCCATGGCATCTTTTGCTTTACAGGTTTTAGTTATCCAGCCTAATACTAATGTTCCGTGCAGATGTGATATCATTATTGTTGGTTAAGTAATTGGGGTTATAGGTTGATCAACACACGAGGGTCAGCAAGTAGCCTGCATTATCAGTCAAGAATACTATAATCCCAAATATGGGCCTTTTGGGATTAAAGTAAATATATATTTCGTGCCGAATAGGTAAAACTTGCGATTGTGGCTTAAATAGCAGCGCTCTTCTTGCCGAATAAGGCAAGCGAAAATTTGTGTATGCAATATTTCGCAAAAATCATTCTGAACCTAACGATAAAATATTTATTTCATTATGTTTGTTTATTATTAAATTATTGCAAACTTATCTAATATACATTTAGTTGGATTAGGCTAAATTAAACTGCGCTTGTTATAATAAAGTTAGGTAAGTTTTCTAAGGTTCTTTTGGTACAAAATTATTAATTTTTACATTACCATAAATGAAAAAATATATCTTTAAACGTATAGATATGATATCTGAGATATCTGAGCAGATATCTGAGCAACCAGTCGTGTAACTTGACGAATACGAAGACTGGACTCTCCAATTCCTCGGTGAAGGGATGAAGGTTTTACTGCCCCAGCTTTCTTTGTAGTTTCCAGGTGTTTGGTGGATTTCTTATCTCCAGTTTTGCTTAACCTTGTGAAGACATCAGCACTGCGCCCACATTGTTCTGGTGGTAAATTTTCTCTTCCTGTGGGGGCTGTACTTAGTGTTTGATCTTGTGTGTCTTGTTGATAACTTGAAGGAGGAGGTGCAGGATTTTCCTGCCCCAGCCTGGCTTCCAGTAACTTGTATTTGGCTTTCAGCTGAGCTTTCAAGACTTCTTCAGGTTTAGAAAAGATTTAATATTAAATGAGTTCTTGCTAATTGACCAATTTTACATATTCGACCCGACATTGTGTGCGCGCGCTGTGCCAAATAGGTTAGGTTAGACTGTCGTCTATAAGCAAATTGTAACCAAATACTATACACCTCAACGCGATAGAAACTTCTGAAGCGTGAACACACGGGAGACCCACCCAGCAGACTGTGCAATAAACAGTCACGTTTTTAATCCACTGTCACAGTCACACATCTGACGTTGCGAGGTATAGTGATGCATTTTCTTTAATCAGAAGGATGGACTGCTGTGTAAGTGGTTGGTGCGCCCAACTCTGCAGCCCTACTCTAACTCCTAAATGTAGCGTCCTACTTTAACGCCCCACTCCACTGCTCTACTGTAGCCCCCAACTCTAATACATTGTTTACACTTTTGGTCACCATATACGAGGAAGGACAGTGACACTTGAAAGCAAGATGATCATACCCATTGTATGAAGCAAATTTAATGAAACTTTAGAAGAGCTCAATTTATTCAGTTTTGCGAGGACAAAACTGAGCCGAGACTTCAACATAAAATTTGCATAACACGCAACAAGATATCTAAAATCTCGGGGAAAAAAAGAATTCAGTCCGATGCAGCAAAGCATTTTCTCTTTAGTCGAGGATAACTGTATGGAGATAGTGCCATAAAAGGACACTGAGCAATGCAGATAACACATATATCCTGGATAATATATATATATATATATATATATATATATATATATATATATATATATATATAGTATATATATATATATATATACATTCAAACATTCTCTGCACAGACATTAATTATTGTTATTATTATTATTAAGGGGAAGCGCTAAGCCCAGAGGGAATTATATGAAGTCTGGGTAAGGTAGCAATAGGTAATAATTTGGCAATAATTAGGTTCGATATAAGAAAACGGAGGGCAGCTTCAATTCCCTGACTGAAGAACCCTTTACAGGCGTCAGGCACCTACCTGACTGAAGAACCCTTTACAGGCGTCAGGCACCTACCTGACTGAAGAACCCTTTACAGGCGTCAGGCACCTACCTGACTGAAGAACCCTTTACAGGCGTCAGGCACCTACCTGACTGAAGAACCCTTTACAGGCGTCAGGCACCTACCTGACTGAAGAACCCTTTACAGGCGTCAGGCGCCTACCTGACTGAAGAACCCTTTACAGGCGTCAGACACCTACCTGACTGAAGAACCCTTTACAGGCGTCAGGCACCTACCTGACTGAAGAACCCTTTACAGGCGTCAGGCACCTACCTGACTGAAGAACCCTTTACAGGCGTCAGGCACCTACCTGACTGAAGAACCCTTTACAGGCGTCAGGCACCTACCTGACTGAAGAATCCTTTACAGGCGTCGAGACACCTACCTGACTGAAGAACCCTTTACAGGCGTCAGGCACCTACCTGACTGAAGAACCCTTTACAGGCGTCAGGCACCTACCTGACTGAAGAACCCTTTACAGGCGTCAGGCACCTACCTGACTGAAGAACCCTTTACAGGCGTCAGACACCTACCTGACTGAAGAACCCTTTACAGGCGTCGAGACACCTACCTGACTGAAGAACCCTTTACAGGCGTCAGGCACCTACCTGACTGAAGAACCCTTTACAGGCGTCGAGACACCTACCTGACTGAAGAACCCTTTACAGGCGTCAGGCACCTACCTGACTGAAGAACCCTTTACAGGCGTCAGGCACCTACCTGACTGAAGAACCCTTTACAGGCGTCAGGCACCTACCTGACTGAAGAACCCTTTACAGGCGTCAGACACCTACCTGACTGAAGAACCCTTTACAGGCGTCGAGACACCTACCTGACTGAAGAACCCTTTACAGGCGTCAGACACCTACCTGACTGAAGAACCCTTTACAGGCGTCAGGCACCTACCTGACTGAAGAACCCTTTACAGGCGTCAGGCACCTACCTGACTGAAGAACCCTTTACAGGCGTCAGGCACCTACCTGACTGAAGAACCCTTTACAGGCGTCAGGCACCTACCTGACTGAAGAACCCTTTACAGGCGTCAGGCACCTACCTGACTGAAGAACCCTTTACAGGCGTCAGGCACCTACCTGACTGAAGAACCCTTTACAGGCGTCAGACACCTACCTGACTGAAGAACCCTTTACAGGCGTCAGGCACCTACCTGACTGAAGAACCCTTTACAGGCGTCAGGCACCTACCTGACTGAAGAACCCTTTACAGGCGTCAGACACCTACCTGACTGAAGAACCCTTTACAGGCGTCAGGCACCTACCTGACTGAAGAACCCTTTACAGGCGTCAGGCACCTACCTGACTGAAGAACCCTTTACAGGCGTCAGGCACCTACCTGACTGAAGAACCCTTTACAGGCGTCAGACACCTACCTGACTGAAGAACCCTTTACAGGCGTCAGACACCTACCTGACTGAAGAACCCTTTACAGGCGTCAGGCACCTACCTGACTGAAGAACCCTTTACAGGCGTCAGGCACCTACCTGACTGAAGAACCCTTTACAGGCGTCAGGCACCTACCTGACTGAAGAACCCTTTACAGGCGTCAGGCACCTACCTGACTGAAGAACCCTTTACAGGCGTCAGGCACCTACCTGACTGAAGAACCCTTTACAGGCGTCAGGCACCTACCTGACTGAAGAACCCTTTACAGGCGTCAGGCACCTACCTGACTGAAGAACCCTTTACAGGCGTCAGACACCTACCTGACTGAAGAACCCTTTACAGGCGTCAGGCACCTACCTGACTGAAGAACCCTTTACAGGCGTCAGGCACCTACCTGACTGAAGAACCCTTTACAGGCGTCAGGCACCTACCTGACTGAAGAACCCTTTACAGGCGTCAGGCACCTACCTGACTGAAGAACCCTTTACAGGCGTCGAGACACCTACCTGACTGAAGAACCCTTTACAGGCGTCAGGCACCTACCTGACTGAAGAACCCTTTACAGGCGTCAGGCACCTACCTGACTGAAGAACCCTTTACAGGCGTCAGGCACCTACCTGACTGAAGAACCCTTTACAGGCGTCAGACACCTACCTGACTGAAGAACCCTTTACAGGCGTCGAGACACCTACCTGACTGAAGAACCCTTTACAGGCGTCAGGCACCTACCTGACTGAAGAACCCTTTACAGGCGTCAGACACCTACCTGACTGAAGAACCCTTTACAGGCGTCAGGCACCTACCTGACTGAAGAACCCTTTACAGGCGTCAGGCACCTACCTGACTGAAGAACCCTTTACAGGCGTCAGGCACCTACCTGACTGAAGAACCCTTTACAGGCGTCAGACACCTACCTGACTGAAGAACCCTTTACAGGCGTCGAGACACCTACCTGACTGAAGAACCCTTTACAGGCGTCAGACACCTACCTGACTGAAGAACCCTTTACAGGCGTCAGGCACCTACCTGACTGAAGAACCCTTTACAGGCGTCAGGCACCTACCTGACTGAAGAACCCTTTACAGGCGTCAGGCACCTACCTGACTGAAGAACCCTTTACAGGCGTCAGGCACCTACCTGACTGAAGAACCCTTTACAGGCGTCAGGCACCTACCTGACTGAAGAACCCTTTACAGGCGTCAGGCACCTACCTGACTGAAGAACCCTTTACAGGCGTCAGACACCTACCTGACTGAAGAACCCTTTACAGGCGTCAGGCACCTACCTGACTGAAGAACCCTTTACAGGCGTCAGGCACCTACCTGACTGAAGAACCCTTTACAGGCGTCAGACACCTACCTGACTGAAGAACCCTTTACAGGCGTCAGGCACCTACCTGACTGAAGAACCCTTTACAGGCGTCAGGCACCTACCTGACTGAAGAACCCTTTACAGGCGTCAGGCACCTACCTGACTGAAGAACCCTTTACAGGCGTCAGACACCTACCTGACTGAAGAACCCTTTACAGGCGTCAGACACCTACCTGACTGAAGAACCCTTTACAGGCGTCAGGCACCTACCTGACTGAAGAACCCTTTACAGGCGTCAGGCACCTACCTGACTGAAGAACCCTTTACAGGCGTCAGGCACCTACCTGACTGAAGAACCCTTTACAGGCGTCAGGCACCTACCTGACTGAAGAACCCTTTACAGGCGTCAGGCACCTACCTGACTGAAGAACCCTTTACAGGCGTCAGGCACCTACCTGACTGAAGAACCCTTTACAGGCGTCAGGCACCTACCTGACTGAAGAACCCTTTACAGGCGTCAGGCACCTACCTGACTGAAGAACCCTTTACAGGCGTCAGGCACCTACCTGACTGAAGAACCCTTTACAGGCGTCAGACACCTACCTGACTGAAGAACCCTTTACAGGCGTCAGGCACCTACCTGACTGAAGAACCCTTTACAGGCGTCAGGCACCTACCTGACTGAAGAACCCTTTACAGGCGTCAGACACCTACCTGACTGAAGAACCCTTTACAGGCGTCAGGCACCTACCTGACTGAAGAACCCTTTACAGGCGTCAGGCACCTACCTGACTGAAGAACCCTTTACAGGCGTCAGGCGCCTACCTGACTGAAGAACCCTTTACAGGCGTCAGACACCTACCTGACTGAAGAACCCTTTACAGGCGTCAGGCACCTACCTGACTGAAGAACCCTTTACAGGCGTCAGGCACCTACCTGACTGAAGAACCCTTTACAGGCGTCAGACACCTACCTGACTGAAGAACCCTTTACAGGCGTCAGGCACCTACCTGACTGAAGAACCCTTTACAGGCGTCAGGCACCTACCTGACTGAAGAACCCTTTACAGGCGTCAGGCACCTACCTGACTGAAGAACCCTTTACAGGCGTCAGGCGCCTACCTGACTGAAGAACCCTTTACAGGCGTCAGGCACCTACCTGACTGAAGAACCCTTTACAGGCGTCAGGCACCTACCTGACTGAAGAACCCTTTACAGGCGTCAGGCACCTACCTGACTGAAGAACCCTTTACAGGCGTCAGGCACCTACCTGACTGAAGAACCCTTTACAGGCGTCAGGCACCTACCTGACTGAAGAACCCTTTACAGGCGTCAGGCACCTACCTGACTGAAGAACCCTTTACAGGCGTCAGGCACCTACCTGACTGAAGAACCCTTTACAGGCGTCAGGCACCTACCTGACTGAAGAACCCTTTACAGGCGTCAGGCACCTACCTGACTGAAGAACCCTTTACAGGCGTCAGTCAGGCACCTACCTGACTGAAGAACCCTTTACAGGCGTCAGACACCTACCTGACTGAAGAACCCTTTACAGGCGTCAGGCACCTACCTGACTGAAGAACCCTTTACAGGCGTCAGGCACCTACCTGACTGAAGAACCCTTTACAGGCGTCAGACACCTACCTGACTGAAGAACCCTTTACAGGCGTCAGGCACCTACCTGACTGAAGAACCCTTTACAGGCGTCAGGCACCTACCTGACTGAAGAACCCTTTACAGGCGTCAGGCACCTACCTGACTGAAGAACCCTTTACAGGCGTCAGACACCTACCTGACTGAAGAACCCTTTACAGGCGTCAGGCACCTACCTGACTGAAGAACCCTTTACAGGCGTCAGGCACCTACCTGACTGAAGAACCCTTTACAGGCGTCAGACACCTACCTGACTGAAGAACCCTTTACAGGCGTCAGGCACCTACCTGACTGAAGAACCCTTTACAGGCGTCAGGCACCTACCTGACTGAAGAACCCTTTACAGGCGTCAGGCACCTACCTGACTGAAGAACCCTTTACAGGCGTCAGGCACCTACCTGACTGAAGAACCCTTTACAGGCGTCAGGCACCTACCTGACTGAAGAACCCTTTACAGGCGTCAGGCACCTACCTGACTGAAGAACCCTTTACAGGCGTCAGGCACCTACCTGACTGAAGAACCCTTTACAGGCGTCAGGCACCTACCTGACTGAAGAACCCTTTACAGGCGTCAGGCACCTACCTGACTGAAGAACCCTTTACAGGCGTCAGACACCTACCTGACTGAAGAACCCTTTACAGGCGTCAGGCACCTACCTGACTGAAGAACCCTTTACAGGCGTCAGGACACCTACCTGACTGAAGAACCCTTTACAGGCGTCAGGCACCTACCTGACTGAAGAACCCTTTACAGGCGTCAGGCACCTACCTGACTGAAGAACCCTTTACAGGCGTCAGACACCTACCTGACTGAAGAACCCTTTACAGGCGTCACACCTACCTGACTGAAGAACCCTTTACAGGCGTCAGGCACCTACCTGACTGAAGAACCCTTTACAGCACCTACCTGACGTCAGGCGTCAGGCACCTACCTGACTGAAGAACCCTTTACAGGCGTCAGTCAGGCACCTACCTGACTGAAGAACCCTTTACAGGCGTCAGGCACCTACCTGACTGAAGAACCCTTTACAGGCGTCAGGCACCTACCTGACTGAAGAACCCTTTACAGGCGTCAGACACCTACCTGACTGAAGAACCCTTTACAGGCGTCAGGCACCTACCTGACTGAAGAACCCTTTACAGGCGTCAGGCACCTACCTGACTGAAGAACCCTTTACAGGCGTCAGGCACCTACCTGACTGAAGAACCCTTTACAGGCGTCAGGCGAACCCTTTCAGTCAGACACCTACCTGACTGAAGAACCCTTTACAGGCGTCAGGCACCTACCTGACTGAAGAACCCTTTCAGGCACCTACCTGACTGAAGAACCCTTTACAGGCGTCACACCTACCTGACTGAAGAACCCTTTACAGGCGTCAGGCACCTACCTGACTGAAGAACCCTTTACAGGCGTCAGGCACCTACCTGACTGAAGAACCCTTTACAGGCGTCAGGCACCTACCTGACTGAAGAACCCTTTACAGGCGTCAGACACCTACCTGACTGAAGAACCCTTTACAGGCGTCAGGCACCTACCTGACTGAAGAACCCTTTACAGGCGTCAGGCACCTACCTGACTGAAGAACCCTTTACAGGCGTCAGACACCTACCTGACTGAAGAACCCTTTACAGGCGTCAGGCACCTACCTGACTGAAGAACCCTTTACAGGCGTCAGGCACCTACCTGACTGAAGAACCCTTTACAGGCGTCAGGCACCTACCTGACTGAAGAACCCTTTACACAGCACCTACCTGACTGAAGAACCCTTTACAGGCGTCAGACACCTACCTGACTGAAGAACCCTTTACAGAACCCTTTACAGGCGCACCTACCTGACTGAAGAACCCTTTACAGGCGTCAGGCACCTACCTGACTGAAGAACCCTTTACAGGCGTCAGGCACCTACCTGACTGAAGAACCCTTTACAGGCGTCAGGCACCTACCTGACTGAAGAACCCTTTACAGGCGTCAGGCACCTACCTGACTGAAGAACCCTTTACAGGCGTCAGAGACACCGACCTGACTGAAGAACCCTTTACAGGCGTCAGGCACCTACCTGACTGAAGAACCCTTTACAGGCGTCAGGCACCTACCTGACTGAAGAACCCTTTACAGGCGTCAGGCACCTACCTGACTGAAGAACCCTTTACAGGCGTCAGGCACCTACCTGACTGAAGAACCCTTTACAGGCGTCAGGCACCTACCTGACTGAAGAACCCTTTACAGGCGTCAGGCACCTACCTGACTGAAGAACCCTTTACAGGCGTCAGCCACCTACCTGACTGAAGAAACCATTACAGGCGTCAGCACCTACCTGCGAACCCTTTACAGGCGTCAGGCACCTACCTGACTGAAGAACCCTTTACAGGCGTCAGGCACCTACCTGACTGAAGAACCCTTTACAGGCGTCAGGCACCTACCTGACTGAAGAACCCTTTACAGGCGTCAGGCACCTACCTGACTGAAGAACCCTTTACAGGCGTCAGGCACCTACCTGACTGAAGAACCCTTTACAGGCGTCAGGCACCTACCTGACTGAAGAACCCTTTACAGGCGTCAGGCACCTACCTGACTGAAGAACCCTTTACAGGCGTCAGGCACCTACCTGACTGAAGAACCCTTTACAGGCGTCAGGCACCTACCTGACTGAAGAACCCTTTACAGGCGTCAGACACCTACCTGACTGAAGAACCCTTTACAGGCGTCAGACACCTACCTGACTGAAGAACCCTTTACAGGCGCACCTACCTGACTGAAGAACCCTTTACAGGCGTCAGGCACCTACCTGACTGAAGAACCCTTTACACAGGCGTCAGGCACCTACCTGACTGAAGAACCCTTTACAGGCGTCAGGCACCTACCTGACTGAAGAACCCTTTACAGGCGTCAGGCACCTACCTGACTGAAGAACCCTTTACAGGCGTCAGGCACCTACCTGACTGAAGAACCCTTTACAGGCGTCAGGCACCTACCTGACTGAAGAACCCTTTACAGGCGTCAGGCACCTGCCTGACTGAAGAACCCTTTACAGGCGGCACCTACCTGACTGAAGAACCCTTTACCGGCGTCAGGCACCTTCCTGACTGAAGAACCCTTTACAGGCGTCAGGCACCTACCTGACTGAAGAACCCTTTACAGGCGTCAGACACCTACCTGACTGAAGAACCCTTTACAGGCGTCAGGCACCTACCTGACTGAAGAACCCTTTACAGGCGTCAGGCACCTACCTGACTGAAGAACCCTTTACAGGCGTCAGACACCTACCTGACTGAAGAACCCTTTACAGGCGTCAGGCACCTACCTGACTGAAGAACCCTTTACAGGCGTCAGGCACCTACCTGACTGAAGAACCCTTTACAGGCGTCAGGCACCTACCTGACTGAAGAACCCTTTACAGGCGTCAGACACCTACCTGACTGAAGAACCCTTTACAGGCGTCAGGCACCTACCTGACTGAAGAACCCTTTACAGGCGTCAGGCACCTACCTGACTGAAGAACCCTTTACAGGCGTCAGGCACCTACCTGACTGAAGAACCCTTTACAGCGTCAGGTGACAGAACCCTTTACACACCTACCTGACTGAAGAACCCTTTACAGGCGTCAGGCACCTACCTGACTGAAGAACCCTTTACAGGCGTCAGGCACCTACCTGACTGAAGAACCCTTTACAGGCGTCAGGCACCTACCTGACTGAAGAACCCTTTACAGGCGTCAGGCACCTACCTGACTGAAGAACCCTTTACAGGCGTCAGGCACCTACCTGACTGAAGAACCCTTTACAGGCGTCAGGCACCTACCTGACTGAAGAACCCTTTACAGGCGTCAGACACCTACCTGACTGAAGAACCCTTTACAGGCGTCAGGCACCTACCTGACTGAAGAACCCTTTACAGGCGTCAGAAGCACCTACCTGACTGAAGAACCCTTTACAGGCGTCAGACACCTACCTGACTGAAGAACCCTTTACAGGCGTCAGGCACCTACCTGACTGAAGAACCCTTTACAGGCGTCAGGCACCTACCTGACTGAAGAACCCTTTACAGGCGTCAGGCACCTACCTGACTGAAGAACCCTTTACAGGCGTCAGGCACCTACCTGACTGAAGAACCCTTTACAGGCGTCAGGCACCTACCTGACTGAAGAACCCTTTACAGGCGTCAGACACCTACCTGACTGAAGAACCCTTTACAGGCGTCAGGCACCTACCTGACTGAAGAACCCTTTACAGGCGTCAGGCACCTACCTGACTGAAGAACCCTTTACAGGCGTCAGACACCTACCTGACTGAAGAACCCTTTACAGGCGTCAGACACCTACCTGACTGAAGAACCCTTTACAGGCGTCAGGCACCTACCTGACTGAAGAACCCTTTACAGGCGTCAGGCACCTACCTGACTGAAGAACCCTTTACAGGCGTCAGACACCTACCTGACTGAAGAACCCTTTACAGGCGTCAGGCACCTACCTGACTGAAGAACCCTTTACAGGCGTCAGGCACCTACCTGACTGAAGAACCCTTTACAGGCGTCAGACACCTACCTGACTGAAGAACCCTTTACAGGCGTCAGACACCTACCTGACTGAAGAACCCTTTACAGGCGTCAGGCACCTACCTGACTGAAGAACCCTTTACAGGCGTCAGGCACCTACCTGACTGAAGAACCCTTTACAGGCGTCAGGCACCTACCTGACTGAAGAACCCTTTACAGGCGTCAGACACCTACCTGACTGAAGAACCCTTTACAGGCGTCAGGCACCTACCTGACTGAAGAACCCTTTACAGGCGTCAGGCACCTACCTGACTGAAGAACCCTTTACAGGCGTCAGGCACCTACCTGACTGAAGAACCCTTTACAGGCGTCAGACACCTACCTGACTGAAGAACCCTTTACAGGCGTCAGGCACCTACCTGACTGAAGAACCCTTTACAGGCGTCAGGCACCTACCTGACTGAAGAACCCTTTACAGGCGTCAGACACCTACCTGACTGAAGAACCCTTTACAGGCGTCAGGCACCTACCTGACTGAAGAACCCTTTACAGGCGTCAGGCACCTACCTGACTGAAGAACCCTTTACAGGCGTCAGGCACCTACCTGACTGAAGAACCCTTTACAGGCGTCAGACACCTACCTGACTGAAGAACCCTTTACAGGCGTCAGGCACCTACCTGACTGAAGAACCCTTTACAGGCGTCAGGCACCTACCTGACTGAAGAACCCTTTACAGGCGTCAGGCACCTACCTGACTGAAGAACCCTTTACAGGCGTCAGGCACCTACCTGACTGAAGAACCCTTTACAGGCGTCAGGCACCTACCTGACTGAAGAACCCTTTACAGGCGTCAGGCACCTACCTGACTGAAGAACCCTTTACAGGCGTCAGGCACCTACCTGACTGAAGAACCCTTTACAGGCGTCAGGCACCTACCTGACTGAAGAACCCTTTACAGGCGTCAGGCACCTACCTGACTGAAGAACCCTTTACAGGCGTCAGGCACCTACCTGACTGAAGAACCCTTTACAGGCGTCAGGCACCTACCTGACTGAAGAACCCTTTACAGGCGTCAGGCACCTACCTGACTGAAGAACCCTTTCAGACACCTACCTGACTGAAGAACCCTTTACAGGCGTCAGCACCTACCTGACTGAAGAACCCTTTACAGGCGTCAGGCACCTACCTGACTGAAGAACCCTTTACAGGCGTCAGGCACCTACCTGACTGAAGAACCCTTTACAGGCGTCAGGCACCTACCTGACTGAAGAACCCTTTACAGGCGTCAGGCACCTACCTGACTGAAGAACCCTTTACAGGCGTCAGGCACCTACCTGACTGAAGAACCCTTTACAGGCGTCAGGCACCTACCTGACTGAAGAACCCTTTACAGGCGTCAGGCACCTACCTGACTGAAGAACCCTTTACAGGCGTCAGGCACCTACCTGACTGAAGAACCCTTTACAGGCGTCAGACACCTACCTGACTGAAGAACCCTTTACAGGCGTCAGGCACCTACCTGACTGAAGAACCCTTTACAGGCGTCAGGCACCTACCTGACTGAAGAACCCTTTACAGGCGTCAGGCACCTACCTGACTGAAGAACCCTTTACAGGCGTCAGACACCTACCTGACTGAAGAACCCTTTACAGGCGTCAGGCACCTACCTGACTGAAGAACCCTTTACAGGCGTCAGGCACCTACCTGACTGAAGAACCCTTTACAGGCGTCAGACACCTACCTGACTGAAGAACCCTTTACAGGCGTCAGGCACCTACCTGACTGAAGAACCCTTTACAGGCGTCAGGCACCTACCTGACTGAAGAACCCTTTACAGGCGTCAGGCACCTACCTGACTGAAGAACCCTTTACAGGCGTCAGACACCTACCTGACTGAAGAACCCTTTACAGGCGTCAGGCACCTACCTGACTGAAGAACCCTTTACAGGCGTCAGGCACCTACCTGACTGAAGAACCCTTTACAGGCGTCAGGCACCTACCTGACTGAAGAACCCTTTACAGGCGTCAGGCACCTACCTGACTGAAGAACCCTTTACAGGCGTCAGGCACCTACCTGACTGAAGAACCCTTTACAGGCGTCAGGCACCTACCTGACTGAAGAACCCTTTACAGGCGTCAGACACCTACCTGACTGAAGAACCCTTTACAGGCGTCAGGCACCTACCTGACTGAAGAACCCTTTACAGGCGTCAGGCACCTACCTGACTGAAGAACCCTTTACAGGCGTCAGGCACCTACCTGACTGAAGAACCCTTTACAGGCGTCAGGCGCCTACCTGACTGAAGAACCCTTTACAGGCGTCAGGCACCTACCTGACTGAAGAACCCTTTACAGGCGTCAGGCACCTACCTGACTGAAGAACCCTTTACAGGCGTCAGGCACCTACCTGACTGAAGAACCCTTTACAGGCGTCAGGCACCTACCTGACTGAAGAACCCTTTACAGGCGTCAGGCACCTACCTGACTGAAGAACCCTTTACAGGCGTCAGGCACCTACCTGACTGAAGAACCCTTTACAGGCGTCAGGCACCTACCTGACTGAAGAACCCTTTACAGGCGTCAGGCACCTACCTGACTGAAGAACCCTTTACAGGCGTCAGGCACCTACCTGACTGAAGAACCCTTTACAGGCGTCAGGCACCTACCTGACTGAAGAACCCTTTACAGGCGTCAGACACCTACCTGACTGAAGAACCCTTTACAGGCGTCAGGCACCTACCTGACTGAAGAACCCTTTACAGGCGTCAGGCACCTACCTGACTGAAGAACCCTTTACAGGCGTCAGGCACCTACCTGACTGAAGAACCCTTTACAGGCGTCAGGCGCCTACCTGACTGAAGAACCCTTTACAGGCGTCAGGCACCTACCTGACTGAAGAACCCTTTACAGGCGTCAGGCACCTACCTGACTGAAGAACCCTTTACAGGCGTCAGGCACCTACCTGACTGAAGAACCCTTTACAGGCGTCAGGCACCTACCTGACTGAAGAACCCTTTACAGGCGTCAGGCACCTACCTGACTGAAGAACCTTTTACAGGCGTCGAGGCACCTACCTGACCGAAGAACCATTTACAGGCGTCGAGGCAGCTACCTTCCTTGACGGGTGCAACCTTGAAGTCTCCTGTAAACAAAGAGGTTGGTTCATGCCCAAGGTTCTCTTCACGTTGGATTTCATATTTAATTTTTTTTACTAAAAGATGCTGGAGTGTGTTCTCGGGAGGCCACGAGTGTTTCCTAGAGAGGCCATGAGTGTGTTCAGGAGAGGCCATGGGAGTATCCTGGGAAAACCATGTGTCCTGGGGAGGCCATAAGTGTCCTGGGGAAGCCATAATAGTATCTTGGGGAGACCAGTGTGTGCTCTGGGGAGGCCATGAGTGTGTCCAGGGGAGGCCATGATAGTATCTTGGGGGAGACCATGAGTGTATCCTGGAAAGGCCATGAGTGTGTCCTCAAAAGGGCATGAGAGTATCTTGGGGGAGGCCATGAGAGTATCCTGGGGTAGACCATGAGTATGTTCTGGGGGAGGCCACGTGTGTCCTGGGGGAGGCCACGTGTGTCCTGGGGGAGGCCACGTGTGTCCTGGGGGAGGCCACGTGTGTCCTGGGGGAGGCCACGTGTGTCCTGGGGAGGCCACGTGTGTCCTGGGGGAGGCCACGTGTGTCCTGGGGGAGGCCACGTGTGTCCTGGGAAGGTCACCTGTGTGTCCTGGGGGAAGCCACTTTACGCGCCTACATCTCTCGTTTACCACACACATCCTGAAGCATCAAATCGTTTATCTTTCGTGATTAAATTGGGCTTTCCCTCTGACCAGGAAATACTAGTTGTCCACTCAGTGTGGCTACCTAACATCTCTTCCACTCACCTATTTTCCTCTTTACAAAAAAACTCCTTTCCTCCCCACACATCCCTAACCCCCAGACATACACGCCTTACCTGGAGTCTACCTGGAGAGTGTTCCGAGGGTCAAGGACCCCTGGTGGATCAAGGCCTGATCATCCAAGCTGTTACTGCTGGCCTATGCAGTACAACAAACTTTTAGTGTTGCTTCTGTGAAGGATTTTGTATATATACTTGAGTGACTGTTAGTATCAGGCCTAGAGTCCGCCAGCTTCTCCACTCTCTCTGTCCAGTAAATGGTTCACACCACAAGTGGCTGTCAAAATTACACCTAGGAATATACCTACAAGTCTGATGTCCTTGATGACACATGGTTCCTGGTTCATTACCAGGCTGAATGTTCCACTGTAACTGGTTACTGTATAACATTTGGGCTAGCACGAGGGTTAGTTTTAATATCTGTATTACGTACCCATCCTGTGGATGGTAGTCAGAAGATTACAGAGGCGCATAATGGGTTCAGGGATTGGGCCGCAAAATTGACATTTCATGTTATGCAATACTTGTATACCTTTCTCGGACCGTGCACCTACCGAAATACATCTACCTGAACTCTGAATTGCTGCCCCTGCACCTTCCTTCCCTTCCCTGCCTTACCACATATAGTACCAGCATACCTCCATCCACCATACAAAAGACTGTTCGACTGCCTCCCAGCATACATAAGGGGGATTACCAATAGACCCCTGGCTGACTTCAAGAAGGCTCTGGACAGGCACCGTAAGTCAGTACGTGACAAGCCGGACTGGTTCTTACGTCGGTTTGCATGCAGCCAGCAATAACAGCCTGGTTGATCAGACCCTGATCCACCACGAGGCCTGGTCTCAGACCGGGCCGCGGAGGCGTTGACCCCTGAAACCCTCTCAAGGTATACCCATAATAAAAAATACAGTGACCAATAAGGTACATCAAAACATATATGGGATTTCTAGGAATTGAGTGAAAGTACAAAAGGAGAAATTCGTAACCTCATCGTCTTTCTAGAAAGCAAGCTAACCGGTTTTTTTTGTTCCCCTTACCCAGCAAGCACTCTACTTACACTTTCCCCTCTTAGCATATCTATCTCTTCGCTCACTGCGGTTTTTTTTTTTTTTTTTTTTTTTTTTTTTTACACAGGGTTTGACAAGGTTAAGGATCCCTAGCTTTATTGACAAGCTATTTACAGGTTAAGGATTCCTAACTTTATTGGCAAGCTAGAGCTGTTACCTACATCAGCTCATTTGAAAGCATTTTTATTGTTAAGAGACATACAAGTAGGGAACAGGATGAAGTTGGAGCCATCTGTGGGCCAGCATTTTCATTTGATCAACTGACTTTATCTCGTTGACATCATTATGCTGTACGAATGTGTTCCATACTCGAGTCATCCTGGGTATGTATGATCTCAGATGGAGTGATGTTCTGGAGAAGGGTACAGCCAGAATGAAGTTGCTGCTTTCTGCCCGTCTTGTGGCATAAAAGCTTGTTTCACGCTGTCCTCGAAGTGGATCCAAGTGTGGTATTTTGACAATATTGGCCTTGTACATAACAGTAAGGCTACCCACATCCCTCCTATGTTGAAGGCTCTGCTGAAATGACAGATCTATCCAGGATGGGTCCAAGCGAGAGATGAGACGTCTTGCTCTGTTCTCTACTCTGTCAAGCAGTCGCAGATGAGAGGGGGGGGGGAGGCAAACCAAGAAAGTGGAGCATACTCAAGGTGTGAGCGTACTTGCGCCTCGTACAGGATCTTGCAACCCCTACTGTCAAGCAGATGCGAGATACCTGGAGTTTACCTGGAGAGAGTTCCGGGGGTCAACGCCCCCGCGGCCCGGTCTGAGACCAGGCCTCCTGGTGGATCAGAGCCTGATCAACCAGGCTGTTGCTGCTGGCTGCACGCAAACCAACATACGAGCCACAGCCCGGCTGATCCGGAACTGACTTTAGGTGCTTGTCCAGTGCCAGCTTGAAGACTGCCAGGGGTCTGTTGGTAATCCCCCTTATGTGTGCTGGGAGGCAGTTGAACAGTCTCGGGCCCCTGACACTTATTGTATGGTCTCTTAACGTGCTAGTGACACCCCTGCTTTTCATTGGGGGGATGGTGCATCGTCTGCCAAGTCTTTTGCTTTCGTAATGAGTGATTTTCGTGTGCAAGTTCGGTACTAGTCCCTCTAGGATTTTCCAGGTGTATATAATCATGTATCTCTCCCTCCTGCGTTCCAGGGAATACAGGTTTAGGAACCTCAAGCGCTCCCAATAATTGAGGTGTTTTATCTCCGTTATGCGCGCCGTGAAAGTTCTCTGTACATTTTCTAGGTCGGCAATTTCACCTGCCTTGAAAGGTGCTGTTAGTGTGCAGCAATATTCCAGCCTAGATAGAACAAGTGACCTGAAGAGTGTCATCATGGGCTTGGCCTCCCTAGTTTTGAAGGTTCTCATTATCCATCCTGTCATTTTTCTAGCAGATGCGATTGATACAATGTTATGGTCCTTGAAGGTGAGATCCTCCGACATGATCACTCCCAGGTCTTTGACGTTGGTGTTTCGCTCTATTTTTGTGGCTGTAAGCTTCCTGGCTGCCTTGTTTGCAAGATTTATAACATGGTTCTTCATGGTTAGTTTGGAGTCAAATTTCACCCCAAGGATATCAACTTCTTCTCCAGGTGCCAACACCCTCCCATTCATCCTTACTACTGCACCAGCATTACCATCATGGTGCCTAGAGACGATCATCATTTGCGTTTTCTCAGGTGCAAATGTTACTTGCCATCTATTTCCCCAAGCTGATATAGCTCTCAGCTGGTGATTGATGTAGCTTAGAGCAGCTGGCATTTCTTCTCTTGGATAAGTGAATGTCAGTGTACAGTCGTCTGCATATGCATGTGATTCTGGGATGAGATGAAGAAGGTCGTTGAAGTAGACATTCCATAACAATGGACCCAGCACGCTTCCTTGTGGAACACTTGCCCCAATAGGATGTCTTGCTGATTCCGTTTCATTGAGAACTACACTTAGAGATCTACCATGAAGGTAATCACTGAGGAGACATAGCGTAGAGCCTGCAATTCCCAGTGCTTGAAGTTTTGCTAAGAGGCCCTGGTGCCACACCCGGTCGAAAGCGCCAGCAATGTCAAGTGCTACCACACAGCTGACTTTGGATTCATCCAGTGACTGGTGCCACTTAGTAGAGAGGTTTAACAACAGATCAGCAGCAGAGTAACCTTTCCTGAAGCCATATTGACGATCACAAAGTAGTGAGTGGTAGTCAAAAAACTCTGTCATTTGTCTTGAGATTATTGTCTCAAGGATCTTACCAGTGATTGACAGGAGTGACACTGGTCTGTAGTTGCTGATTTCTGCTCTGCTCTTCTTTTTGTGAACAGGGACTACATTTGCCTCTTTCCATAAAGAGGGCCATTTACACTGTACTAGGCAGTGCTGAAAGATGCGAGTTAGAGGTGCTGCTAGCTGGTCTGCACATCTCAACAATCTTGGGCTCAACTTGTCTGGGCCCACAGCCTTTTCTTGGTCAAGCGATTTAAGAAGGAAATGCACCTCCTCCTGCCTTGTCACCACTGACAGTTTTGACACAGTTCTTGCAGCTAGCCAAGGAGGGTCCCTTGCTGGATCAGGAACTTGCATTTTGGTAGCAAAGTGTTCAGCAAAGAGGTCCGCCTTCTCTTGACTACTAGTAGAGGTGGTCCCATCCTGTCGATTTAGAGGTGGAATGAGCTCATCAGGCAGATAACCTTGTCTGTCTTTGACCAGGGACCACCAGGTTTTGGAGCCTACCCTACCTGATGCTAACTTTCTTTTAGTGTCCACCTCCCATTTAGCAATGGCCCACTTTTGAACATCACCCATATGCCTACAGGCTTGCATGTGCAAGTTCCTGTTATAGGTGGTAGGATGTCGCCATGCTTTGTACTTAGCAGTAGCAGCCTCTCTACAACGAAAGCCAAACCAAGGCTGATCTGTAGGCTTCGTCACATATTGCCGGTGAGGAATGTGTTCTTGTTGTAGATTAAGGATGTGTCCAGTGAAGGCTTTCACTTGGTTGTCAACATCCCCTTGGAGAAGAGCATTCCAGTCGGTGGTGGCGAGCTCAGAGCAAAGGGCTGGCCAATTACCTCTTTCCCATAGCCAGGTTGTGCGTGTGGACTCCTCACCTCGTTCTGTTGGGATCTTAAGTGTCGTAAAAACAGCCTTGTGGTCAGACGATCCAACATAGCCGAGGGGTTGACAAGTGACTATGCCTTCTGCCAGATCACTCACTACTGGGTCAAGGGAGGAGCCAGAGATATGAGTAGGGAAATCAACAAAGTTTCTCATATGCCTATATGCCTCTTAACGAATTATTATATTGTTCTCCTCTACCTAATTATTCTACTTTGTAAGTCTTCAGTTAAGAGATTTACTGGCTTTCATGTGTCCTCCTACATCGTATCACCTTTTAACATTAATTTCATGACGTGGCATTGTTCTTGCATGTTCGCTCTTTATTACCCTCATTCATCTCTCTCTTGATTCTTTCCCATATTTACCATTTTCCTTTCTTTCTCATTTATTAGTCTCACTACTTTAAGATCCCCTTTACCAGCAGTGTGCTTGCAGGCAATGCCTCAACTGATCTTAAATAAACATATATCTTATCTCACAACACACAGTGAGAGTCGATCTGGGTGTTGCTGTATCAGACCCACTGTTGGAGTCTCCGCTCTAGTGGGTTGATGGCACACTTCAGAACGGATAGTCCCAGTACTAGGTGGGCGAACCTCAGAAAAGACTGGTGGACCGAGGTGGGTAGCATCGTGGGAAATTGTTGTTGGTCTGAACGCACGGTGGTTAGAGTCCAAGTAAGGCTGATGGACTGAAGACACTGAGTGGCTCCTCGGATTGGCTAACGTTTCCAGCACACAGTGGTTGGCACCTCGGGAAGGCTAGCAGACGCAACACAGTGGTTGGCACCTCGGGAAGGCTAGCAGACGCAACACAGTGGTTGGCACCTCAGGAAGGCTAGCAGACGCAACACAGTGGTTGGCACCTCGGGAAGGTTAGCAGGCGCATCACAATGGGTGGCACCTCGGGAAGCCTGCAGACGCAACATAATGGGTGGCACCTTCCCCAGACGCAACACAATGGGTGGCACCTCGAGAAAGCTAGCAGACACAACACACAGTGGGTGGCACCTCGGGAAATCTAGCAGTTCCAACACAGTGGGTGGCACCTCGTGAAGAAAAGTAGACGCAATACAGTGGATGGCACCTCAGAAGGTTGACAGCCTAATGATTATAGCAATGGGTGGCACCTCAGAAGTTTATTGAGTGACACATGAGTAAGGTTGGTGTCCCAATACACAGTGTGTGGCACTTTAGGTTGATGAGTGTCGTCTAAAGAAGATTGGTGGGCGTGAGGAGATGCATGCATGCATGTGGGCGTGAAGAGATGCATACATGCATGTGGGCGTGAGGAGATGCATGCATGCATGTGGGCGTGAGGAGATGCATGCATGCATGTGGGCGTGAGGAGATGCATGCATGCATGTGGGCGTGAGGAGATGCATGCATGCATGTGGGCATGAGGAGATGCATGCATGCATGTGGGCGTGAGGAGATGCATGCGTGTGGGCGTACCAGGCAGCGTGAGCAGGCACTAACGTGTAAATATTTATAGTGAAAGTCAGTCTAATGCAACACTGCAACACTTTCTTCCACACAGTGTATCCAGACACCACTACCTTCCACACAGTGTATCCAGACACCACTACCTTCCACACAGTGTATCCAGACACCACTACCTTCCACACAGTGTATCCAGACACCACTACCTTCCACACAGTGTATCCAGACACCACTACCTTCCACACAGTGTATCCAGACACCACTACCTTCCACACAGTGTATCCAGACACCACTACCTTCCACAGTGTATCCAGACACCACTACCTTCCACACAGTGTATCCAGACATCACTACCTTCCACACAGTGTATCCAGACACCACTACCTTCCACACAGTGTATCCAGACATCACTACCTTCCACACAGTGTATCCAGACACCACTACCTTCCACACAGTGTATCCAGACACCACTACCTTCCACAAGGAGTATCCAGACACCACTACCTTCCACACAAGTGTATCCAGACACCACTACCTTCCACACAGTGTATCCAGACACCACTACCTTCCACACAGTGTATCCAGACACCACTACCTTCCACAAGGAGTATCCAGACACCACTACCTTCCACACAGTGTATCCAGACACCACTACCTTCCACACAGTGTATCCAGACACCACTACCTTCCACACAGTGTATCCAGACACCACTACCTTCCACACAGTGTATCCAGACACCACTACCTTCCACACAGTGTATCCAGACACCACTACCTTCCACACAGTGTATCCAGACACCACTACCTTCCACACAGTGTATCCAGACACCACTACCTTCCACACAGTGTATCCAGACACCACTACCTTCCACACAGTGTATCCAGACACCACTACCTTCCACACAGTGTATCCAGACACCACTACCTTCCACACAGTGTATCCAGACACCACTACCTTCCACACAGTGTATCCAGACACCACTACCTTCCACACAGTGTATCCAGACACCACTACCTTCCACACAGTGTATCCAGACACCACTACCTTCCACACAGTGTATCCAGACACCACTACCTTCCACACAGTGTATCCAGACACCACTACCTTCCACACAGTGTATCCAGACACCACTACCTTCCACACAGTGTATCCAGACACCACTACCTTCCACAGTGTATCCAGACACCACTACCTTCCACACAGTGTAGCAAGACACCAATACCTTCCACACAGTGTACCAAGACACCACTACCTTCCACACAGTGTATCCAGACACCACTAACTTCCACACAGTGTAGCAAGACACCACTACCTTCCACACAATGTAGCAAGACACCACTACCTTCCACACAGTGTATCCAGATACTACTACCTTCCACACAGTGTATCCAGACACCACTACCTTCCACACAGTGTATCCAGACACCACTAACTTCCTCACAGTGCAGCAAGACACCACTACCTGCCACAAGGAGTATCCAGACACCACTACCTTCCACACAGTGTATCCAGACACCACTACCTTCCACACAGTGTATCCAGACACCACTAACCTCCACACAGTGTAGCAAGACACCACTACCTTCCGCACAGAGTATCCAGACACCACTACCTTCCACACAGTGTAGCAAGACACCACTACCCTCCACACAGTGTATCCGGATACCACTACCTTCCACAGAGTGTATCCAGACACCACTACCTTCCACACAGTGTATCCAGACACTACTACTTTCCACACAGTGTATCCAGACACCACTACCTTCCACACAGTGTATCCAGACACTACTACCTTCCACACAGTGTATCCAGACACTACCTTCCACACAGTGTATCCAGATACTACTACCTTCCACACAGTGTATCCAGACACCACTACCTTCCACACAGTGTATCCAGACACTACTACCTTTCCCACAGTGTATCCAGACACCACTACCTTCCACACAGTGTATCCAGATACTACTGCCTTCCACACAGTGTACCAAGACACCACTACCTTCCACACAGTGTATCCAGACACCACAAACTTCCACACAGTGTAGCAAGACACCACTACCTTCCACACAATGTAGCAAGACACCACTACCTTCCACACAGTGTATCCAGATACTACTACCTTCCACACAGTGTATCCAGACACCACTACCTTCCACACAGTGTATCCAGACACCACTACCTTCCACACAGTGTATCCAGACACCACTACCTTCCACACAGTGTATCCAGACACCACTAACCTCCACACAGTGTAGCAAGACACCACTACCTTCCGCACAGAGTATCCAGACACCACTACCTTCCACACAGTGTAGCAAGACACCACTACCCTCCACACAGTGTATCCGGATACCACTACCTTCCAAACAGTGTATCCAGACACCACTACCTTCCACATAGTGTATCCAGACACTACTACTTTCCACACAGTGTAACCAGACACCACTACCTTCCACACAGTGTATCCAGACACTACTACCTTCCACACAGTGTATCCAGACACCACTACCTTCCACACAGTGTATCCAGATACTACTACCTTCCACACAGTGTATCCAGACACCACTACCTTCCACACAGTGTATCCAGATACTACTACATTCCACACAGTGTATCCAGACACCACTACCTTCCACACAGTGTATCCAGACACCACTACCTTCCACACAGTGTATCCAGACACCACTACCTTCCACACAGTGTATCCAGACACTACTACCTTCCACACAGTGTATCCAGATACTACTACCTTCCACACAGTGTATCCAGACACCACTACTTTCCACACTGTGTATCCAGACACCACTACCTTCCACATAGTGTATCCAGACACCACTAACCTCCACACAGTGTAGCAAGACACCACTACCTTCCGCACAGAGTATCCAGACACCACTACCTTCCACACAGTGTATCCAGATACTACTACCTTCCACACAGTGTATCCAGACACCACTACCTTCCACACAGTGTATCCAGATACTACTACCTTCCACACAGTGTATCCAGACACCACTACCTTCCACACAGTGTATCCAGACACTACTACCTTCCCCACAGTGTATCCAGACACCACTACCTTCCACACAGTGTATCCAGATACTACTGCCTTCCACACAGTGTACCAAGACACCACTACCTTCCACACAGTGTATCCAGACACCACTAACTTCCACACAGTGTAGCAAGACACCACTACCTTCCACACAATGTAGCAAGACACCACTACCTTCCACACAGTGTATCCAGATACTACTACCTTCCACACAGTGTATCCAGACACCACTACCTTCCACACAGTGTATCCAGACACCACTAACTTCCTCACAGTGCAGCAAGACACCACTACCTTCCCTTCCACAAGGAGTATCCAGGAACCACTACCTTCCACACAGTGTATCCAGACACCACTACCTTCCACACAGTGTATCCAGACACCACTAACCTCCACACAGTGTAGCAAGACACCACTACCTTCCGCACAGAGTATCCAGACACCACTACCTTCCACACAGTGTAGCAAGACACCACTTCCCTCCACACAGTGTATCCGGATACCACTACCTTCCAAACAGTGTATCCAGACACCACTACCTTCCACATAGTGTATCCAGACACTACTACTTTCCACACAGTGTATCCAGACACCACTACCTTCCACACAGTGTATCCAGACACTACTACCTTCCACACAGTGTATCCAGACACCACTACCTTCCACACAGTGTATCCAGATACTACTACCTTCCACACAGTGTATCCAGACACCACTACCTTCCACACAGTGTATCCAGACACCACTACCTTCCACACAGTGTATCCAGACACTACTACCTTCCACACAGTGTATCCAGATACTACTACCTTCCACACAGTGTATCCAGACACCACTACCTTCCACACAGTGTATCCAGACACCACTAACTTCCACAGTGTATCCAGACACCACTACCTTCCACAAAGTGTATCCAAACACCACTACCTTCCACACAGTGTATCCAGACACTACTACCTTCCACACAGTGTATCCAGACACCACTACCTTCCACACAGTGTATCCAGACACCACTACCTTCCACACAGTGTAGCAAGACACCACTACCTTCCACACAGTGTATCCAGACACCACTACCTTCCACACAGTGTAGCAAGACACCACTACCTTCCACACAGTGTACCAAGACACAACTACCTTCCACACACTGTATCCAGACACAACTAACTTCCACACAGTGTAGCAAGACACCACTACCTTCCGCACAGAGTATCCAGACACCACTACCTTCCACACAGTGTAGCAAGACACCACTACCCTCCACACAGTGTATCCGGATACCACTACCTTCCACACAGTGTATCCAGACACCACTACCTTCCACATAGTGTATCCAGACACTACTACTTTCCACACAGTGTATCCAGACACCACTACCTTCCACATAGTGTATCCAAACACTACTACCTTCCACACAGTGTATCCAGACACCACTACCTTCCACACAGTGTATCCAGACACTACTACTTTCCACACAGTGTATACAGACACCACTACCTTCCACACAGTGTATCCAGACACTACTACCTTCCACACAGTGTATCCAGATACTACTACCTTCCACACAGTGTATCCAGACACCACTACCTTCCAGTGTATCCAGACACCACTACATTCCACACAGTGTATCCAGATACTACTACCTTCCACACAGTGTATCCAGACACCACTACCTTCCACACAGTGTATCCAGACAACACTACCTTCCACACAGTGTATCCAGACACTACTACCACAGTGTATCCAGACACCACTACCTTCCCCACAGTGTATCCAGACACTACTACCTTCCACAAAGTGTATCCAGACACCACTAACTTCCACAGTGTAGCAAGACACCACTACCTTCCACACAGTGTATCCAGACACCACTACCTTCCACACAGTGTATCCAGACACCACTACCTTCCACACAGTGTATCCAGACACCACTACCTTCCACACAGAGTATCCAGACACCACTAATTTCCACACAGTGTAGCAAGACACCACTACCTTCCACACAGTGTAGCAAGACACCACTACCTTCCACACAGTGTAGCCAGACACCACTACCTTCCACACAGTGTAGTCAGACGCCACTACCTTCCACACAGTGTAGCCAGACACAACTACCTTCCACACAGTGTACCAAGACACCACTACCTTCCACACAGTGTAGCCAGACACCACTACCTTCCACACAGTGTACCAAGACACCATTACCTTCCACACAGTGTACCAAGACACCACTATCTTCCACACAGTGTAGCCAGACACCACTACCTTCCAGTGTACCAAGACACCACTACCTTCCACACAGTGTAGCCAGACACCACTACCTTCCACACAGTGTACCAAGACACCACTACCTTCCACACAGTGTAGCCAGACACCACTACCTTCCACACAGTGTACCAAGACACCACTACCTTCCACACAGTGTACCAAGACACCACTATCTTCCACACAGTGTAGCCAGACACCACTACCTTCCACACAGTGTACCAAGACACCACTACCTTCCACAGAGTGTAGCCAGACACCACTACCTTCCACACAGTGTACCAAGACACCACTACCTTCCACACAGTATAGCCAGACACCACTACCTTCCACACAGTGTACCAAGACACCACTACCTTCCACACAGTGTACCAAGACACCACTATCTTCCACACAGTGTAGCCAGACACCACTACCTTCCACACAGTGTACCAAGACACCACTACCTTCCACAGAGTGTAGCCAGACACCACTACCTTCCACACAGTGTACCAAGACACCACTACCTTCCACACAGTGTAGCCAGACACCACTACCTTCCACACAGTGTACCAAGACACCACTACCTTCCACACAGTGTACCAAGACACCACTATCTTCCACACAGTGTAGCCAGACACCACTACCTTCCACACAGTGTACCAAGACACCACTACCTTCCGCACAGTGTAGCCAGACACCACTACCTTCCACACAGTGTACCAAGACACCACTACCTTCCACACAATGTAGCCAGACACCACTACCTTCCACACAGTGTACCAAGACACCACTACCTTCCACACAATGTAGCCAGACACCTTAGAGTCTGAGAAACAAGGCGTGGACCCATGTTAACATTGTTGTAAGTAGCGACAAGTTCTCAGCGTGCTACATGATGTTAAAGTCTGCAACCCTGTGTTGTCGTCACTAGTGTAAACCGAGCACTGTACCGTCACTAGTGTAAACCGAGCACTGTACCGTCACTAGTGTAAACCGAGCACTGTACCGTCACTAGTGTAAACCGAGCATTATACCGTCACTAGTGTAAACCGAGCACTGTACCGTCACTAGTGTAAACCGAGCATTGTACCGTCACTAGTGTAAACCGAGCATTATACCGTCACTAGTGTAAACCGAGCACTGTACCGTCACTAGTGTAAACCGAGCATTGTACCGTCACTAGTGTAAACCGAGCATTGTACCGTCACTAGTGTAAACCGAGCACTGTACCGTCCCTAGTGTAAACAGAGCATTGTAATGTCACTAGTGTAAACCGAGCACTGTACCGTCACTAGTGTAAACAGAGCATTGTACCGTCACTAGTGTAAACCGAGCACTGTACCGTCACTAGTGTAAACCGAGCATTGTACCGTCACTAGTGTAAACCGAGCATTGTACCGTCACTAGTGTAAACCGAGCATTGTACCGTCACTAGTGTAAACCGAGCACTGTACCGTCACTAGTGTAAACCGAGCATTGTACCGTCACTAGTGTAAACCGAGCATTGTACCGTCACTAGTGTAAACCGAGCATTGTACCGTCACTAGTGTAAACCGAGCATTGTACCGTCACTAGTGTAAACCGAGCATTGTACCGTCACTAGTGTAAACCGAGCATTGTACCGTCACTAGTGTAAACAGAGCATTGTACCGTCACTAGTGTAAACCGAGCATTGTACCGTCACTAGTGTAAACCGAGCATTGTACCGTCACTAGTGTAAACCGAGCATTGTACCGTCACTAGTGTAAACCGAGCATTGTACCGTCACTAGTGTAAACCGAGCATTGTACCGTCACTAGTGTAAACCGAGCACTGTACCGTCACTAGTGTAAACCGAGCATTGTACCGTCACTAGTGTAAACCGAGCATTGTACCGTCACTAGTGTAAACCGAGCACTGTACCGTCACTAGTGTAAACCGAGCATTGTACCGTCACTAGTGTAAACCGAGCATTGTACCGTCACTAGTGTAAACCGAGCATTGTACCGTCACTAGTGTAAACCGAGCACTGTACCGTCACTAGTGTAAACCGAGCATTGTACCGTCACTAGTGTAAACCGAGCATTGTAATGTCACTAGTGTAAACCGAGCACTGTACCGTCACTAGTGTAAACCGAGCACTGTACCGTCACTAGTGTAAACCGAGCATTGTACCGTCACTAGTGTAAACCGAGCACTGTACCGTCACTAGTGTAAACCGAGCATTGTACCGTCACTAGTGTAAACCGAGCATTGTACCGTCACTAGTGTAAACCGAGCATTGTACCGTCACTAGTGTAAACCGAGCATTGTACCGTCACTAGTGTAAACTGAGCATTGTACCGTCACTAGTGTAAACCGAGCATTGTACCGTCACTAGTGTAAACCGAGCACTGTACCGTCACTAGTGTAAACCGAGCACTGTACCGTCACTAGTGTAAACCGAGCACTGTACCGTCACTAGTGTAAACCGAGCATTGTACCGTCACTAGTGTAAACCGAGCATTGTACCGTCACTAGTTTAAACCGAGCACTGTACCGTCACTAGTGTAAACCGAGCATTGTACCGTCACTAGTGTAAACCGAGCATTGTACCGTCACTATTGTAAACCGAGCACTGTACCGTCACTAGTGTAAACCGAGCATTGTACCGTCACTAGTGTAAACCGAGTACTGTACCGTCACTAGTGTAAACCGAGCATTGTACCGTCACTAGTGTAAACCGAGCATTGTACCGTCACTAGTGTAAACCGAGCACTGTACCGTCACTAGTGTAAACCGAGCATTGTACCGTCACTAGTGTAAACCGAGCATTGTACCGTCACTAGTGTAAACCGAGCATTGTACCGTCACTAGTGTAAACCGAGCACTGTACCGTCACTAGTGTAAACCGAGCATTGTACCGTCACTAGTGTAAACCGAGCATTGTACCGTCACTAGTGTAAACCGAGCATTGTACCGTCACTAGTGTAAACCGAGCATTGTACCGTCACTAGTGTAAACCGAGCATTGTACCGTCACTAGTGTAAACCGAGCATTGTACCGTCACTAGTGTAAACCGAGCATTGTACCGTCACTAGTGTAAACCGAGCATTGTACCGTCACTAGTTTAAACCGAGCACTGTACCGTCACTAGTGTAAACCGAGCATTGTACCGTCACTAGTGTAAACCGAGCATTGTACCGTCACTATTGTAAACCGAGCACTGTACCGTCACTAGTGTAAACCGAGCATTGTACCGTCACTAGTGTAAACCGAGCACTGTACCGTCACTAGTATAAACCGAGCATTGTACCGTCACTAGTGTAAACCGAGCATTGTACCGTCACTAGTGTAAACCGAGCACTGTACCGTCACTAGTGTAAACCGAGCATTGTACCGTCACTAGTGTAAACCGAGCATTGTACCGTCACTAGTGTAAACCGAGCATTGTACCGTCACTAGTGTAAACCGACCACTGTACCGTCACTAGTGTAAACCGAGCATTGTACCGTCACTAGTGTAAACCGAGCATTGTACCGTCACTAGTGTAAACCGAGCACTGTACCGTCACTAGTGTAAACCGAGCTTTGTACCGTCACTAGTGTAAACCGAGCACTGTACAGTCACTAGTGTAAACCGAGCACTGTACCGTCACTAGTGTAAACCGAGCATTGTACCGTCACTAGTGTAAACCGAGCATTGTACCGTCACTAGTGTAAACCGAGCACTGTACCGTCACTAGTGTAAACAGAGCATTGTACCGTCACTAGTGTAAACCGAGCACTGTACCGTCACTAGTGTAAACATTATTATTATTATTATAATCAAAAAGAAGCGCTAAGCCTCTAGTGTAAACAGAGCATTGTACCGTCACTAGTGTAAACCGAGCACTGTACCGTCACTAGTGTAAACAGAGCATTGTACCGTCACTAGTGTAAACAGAGCATTGTACCGTCACTAGTGTAAACCGAGCATTGTACCGTCACTAGGGTAGAACCAAGCATTGTACCGTCACTAGGGTAGAACCAAGCATTGTACCGTCACTAGTGTAAACCGAGCATTATACCGTCACTAGGGTAGAACCAAGCATTGTACCGTCACTAGTGTAAACCGAGCATTGTACCGTCACTAGGGTAGAACCAAGCATTGTACCGTCACTAGTGTAAACCGAGCATTGTACCGCCACTAGTGTAAACCGAGCATTGTACCGCCACTAGTGTAAACAGAGCATTGTACCGTCACTAGTGTAAACCGAGCATTATACCGTCACTAGTGTAAACCGAGCATTGTACCGTCACTAGTGTAAACCGAGCATTATACCGTCACTAGTGTAAACCGAGCATTGTACCGTCACTAGGGTAGAATCAAGCATTGTACCGTCACTAGTGTAAACCGAGCATTGTACCGCCACTAGTGTAAACAGAGCATTGTACCGTCACTAGTGTAAACCGAGCATTATACCGTCACTAGTGTAAACCGAGCATTGTACCGTCACTAGTGTAAACCGAGCATTATACCGTCACTAGTGTAAACCGAGCATTGCACCGTCACTAGTGTAAACCGAGCATTATACCGTCACTAGTGTAAACCGAGCATTGTACCGTCACTAGTGTAAACCGAGCATTATACCGTCACTAGGGTAGAACCAAGCATTGTACCGTCACTAGTGTAAACCGAGCATTATACCGTCACTAGGGTAGAACCAAGCATTGTACCGTCACTAATGTAAACCGAGCATTGTACCGCCACTAGTGTAAACAGAGCATTGTACCGTCACTAGTGTAAACCGAGCATTATACCGTCACTAGTGTAAACCGAGCATTGTACCGTCACTAGTGTAAACCGAGCATTATACCGTCACTAGTGTAAACCGAGCATTGTACCGTCACTAGGGTAGAACCAAGCATTGTACCGTCACTAGTGTAAACCGAGCATTATACCCTCACTAGGGTAGAACCAAGCATTGTACGGTCACTAGTGTAAACCGAGCATTGTACCGTCACTAGGGTAGAACCAAGCATTGTACCGTCACTAGTGTAAACCGAGCATTGTACCGCCACTAGTGTAAACCGAGCATTGTACCGCCACTAGTGTAAACAGCATTGTACCGTCACTAGTGTAAACCGAGCATTATACCGTCACTAGTGTAAACCGAGCATTGTACCGTCACTAGTGTAAACCGAGCATTGTACCGTCACTAGTGTAAACCGAGCATTGTACCGTCACTAGTGTAAACCGAGCATTGTACCGTCACTAGTGTAAACCGAGCATTGTACCGTCACTAGTGTAAACCGAGCATTGTACCGTCACTAGTGTAAACCGAGCATTGTACCGTCACTAGTGTAAACCGAGCATTGTACCGTCACTAGTGTAAACCGAGCACTGTACCGTCACTAGTGTAAACCGAGCATTGTACCGTCACTAGTGTAAACCGAGCATTGTACCGTCACTAGTGTAAACCGAGCATTGTACCGTCACTAGGGTAGAACCAAGCATTGTACCGTCACTAGTGTAAACCGAGCATTATACCGTCACTAGTGTAAACCGAGCATTGTACCGTCACTAGGGTAGAACCAAGCATTGTACCGTCACTAGTGTAAACCGAGCATTGTACCGTCACTAGGGTAGAACCAAGCATTGTACCGTCACTAGTGTAAACCGAGCATTGTACCGCCACTAGTGTAAACAGAGCATTGTACCGTCACTAGTGTAAACCGAGCATTATACCGTCACTAGGGTAGAACCAAGCATTGTACCGTCAGTAGTGTAAACCGAGCATTGTACCGCCACTAGTGTAAACAGAGCATTATACCGTCACTAGGGTAGAACCAAGCATTGTACCGCCACTAGTGTAAACAGAGCATTGTACCGTCACTAGTGTAAACCGAGCATTATACCGTCACTAGGGAAGAACCAAGTATTGTACCGTCACTAGTGTAAACCGAGCATTGTACCGCCACTAGTGTAAACAGAGCATTATACCGTCACTAGGGTAGAACCAAGCATTGTACCGTCACTAGTGTAAACAGAGCATTGTACCGTCACTAGTATAGACCCGAGCATTATACCGTCACTAGGGTAGAACCAAGCATTGTACCGTCACTAGGGTGGACCAGAACAAGACGTGGTGAAGTATATAATAGATGAGAGAAGGGAAGTAGTGATGAAGAATCTGTGGAAAGTTAGTCAATGGATGCAGGAAGGAAATACACCAAAGTGATAACAACGCTCTTCTATGGGTGTGAGGTATGTTCTCTGAATGTTGCAGCGAGGAGGAGGCTGGAGGCAGCGGAGACGAGTGCCATCATCATCAGGGAACGCCAGTGATGCAACAGCAGGTTCAGCGAAGACAAGTGAAGTAACATGTTCAGAAAACACCAGTGAAGTAGCAGCTTAATCAGGGAACAGCAGTGACGTAACAACATATTCAGGGAACATCACTGAAGTAACAGAACTGTGACTACAGTATTTCGTGGCCCCGGATCCAACTCAGATTTTTTTAAAAATTATTCATCTGGTAATCAGCACCTCCGTCCTCTTCATACCAGGAACCTGACATTTCTCTAAACTTTCCCAGAATGAATAAACAGAAGGATGGACGAGAGGCTCGAACCGTGGTCCCAAAATTGACAGATCCATCTCCGAATGTCCCTCGTGCTGTTATTTAGTAAAACTACCATGTTCTCAAGTGAGTTTAATCCTTTGATACCTCAGAACTGTGATTTTTTTCTGTCATCTGAGAGAACATTTCTGAATATTCCTGTATGTTGATGACCAGTGGTTACAGTGTTCCTGTAGCTTGTTCTTCAGTGATGACCCACGGTATAAAACAATTTTGGCACATCATTGTGAGGCTCTGGTCTACGTAGACTTTCCTCAACAAGGAACGCTACGTGACACCTCAAGGCAAACTGGACGTCAAAGCCAGGGTGAGTGAGGTGAATGTGACTCGCACTGTGTCAGTGGTCGCACCCACTCATTCACCCTCCTAGAATAATTGTGTAATTATTATTATCATTTTGATCGGTTTACATATAGTAAACGCGTGAGGAAAAGAAATAATGATTATTATATCTCCCTAGCATGGTTATTCCCTACCTTACTACAGGTATTATCATCGTACTTGGTATAAGAATACCTCCCTAGCATGGTTATTCCCTACCTTGCTACAGGTATTATCATCGTACTTGGTATAAGAATACCTCCCTAGCATGGTTATTCCCTACCTTACTACAGGTATTATCATCGTACTCGGTATATCTCCCCAGTATGGTTATTCCCTGCCTTACTACAAGTATTATCATGGTAATACTTGTATATAAATATTGTCAGACAGCTGAGATAACCCAGCAAAGCCAGAGTCTGATGTACCTCCAGATGCAGCCCACTAACACCCAGGTACCTATTTGCTGCTAGGTGAGCATGGGTAGCAGGTGTAAGGAGACTTAACCATACGCCTCGTGTCTGACGAAATTGGACCCATTCCTGGGAATATAATAAATAATACGTCTCGTCCCGCCTGGAAATGGAACCCCCTTCCCCCCTTTTTTTTTGTTACGAGTTGAAGGGTTTACCAACAATTCTGGCAGCGAGTCCAACTTCTGCTGTTAGTCAACATTTGCTGGGATGTAGTGAGTAGCGGGTAAATATTTGTGCTCCTTTATGGATGACCTCTTCCCACCCTCCTCAGTAATTTGGTGAGATAACTGGTTTCTCCCCACCCTGCCTTATAATTAGGTGCCTCTGGGTAAGAGAGAGCATGACTTAGCACCAGCATTGGGTTCTGCATTTCAGAATTTCCAGTTCACAGTTTTTAGAGGAAGAATGCGCGTACATCACTCGTGGTTTCAGCTCGCTACAGTTTTCCTCCACACTTTATACGAGACTGCAGGAAACTGACTACAAAATATTCTTCGGAACGAACAACAACACATTTTGTCGTCGTTGCTGTACACAAGGTTGAAAATTTAAAGGCGACTTATTAAGGCATTTTCGAGTTATGAGCGAAGTAGAAAAGTTAGAGAACAAAACAAAAAGAATTCAGGCAACCTATTTTAATGGTTCCCATCGGGGATACATAATAATAATAATAATAATAATAATAATAATAATAATAATAATAATAATAATAATAATAAAAATTTATTTCAAATTATTTTACACAAATGTTAACTAATTTGAAAACCCATAGTAAACATTAGGGATAATGTGAGTTGATGTGTTACCCTCTGAAAAACACATGAAAAACGTTCCTAAAATCATTCATTATGGGAACAGGTAAGACATGTGCATATTGGGTATCTTTATTATCTAAACGTTTCGCCTGCTCGGCAGACTTCTTCAGTCGAATATAGAGGTGACTCTTGGATACAGCAGCAGTTAGCATGAATAAGTTACTGAAGAAGCCTGCAGAGCAGACGAAACGTTTGGACGATAAAGATACAGTGTTATATAGCATTATTATAATGGCATTAATGAAACAAATCACGCCACACACCACACGAGGTGAACCACTACCCATTCTTATGAGAAAGATCTACACCAATACAAATCCCAAGACAACTCTTGAACACACAAACACACACTAGCCATAAAGTTACACACACACACACACACACACACACACACACACACACACACACACACACACACACACTCTGTAAGAAGGCCTTCGACACAGTTCCTCACAAGAGATTAGTACAGAAGCTAGAGGATCAGGCACATATAACAGGAAGAGCACTGCAATGGATCAGAAAATACCTAACAGGGAGGCAACAGCGAGTCATGGTCCGTGATGAGGTATCACAGTGGGCGCCTGTGACAAGCGGGGTCCCACAGGGTTCAGTCCTGGGACCAGTGCTATTCTTGGTCTATGTGAACGACATGGCGGAAGGGATAGACTCAGAAGTGTCCCTGTTTGCAAATGATGTGAAGGTAATGAGGAGAATTAAATCAGATGCGGACCAGACAGGTCTACAAAGAGACCTGGACAGGCTGGAGGCGTGGTCCAGCAACTGGCTCCTAGAATTTAACCCCGCCAAATGCAAAGTCATTTAGATCGGGAAGGGCAAAGAAGACCGCAGACAGAGTATAGGCTAGGCGGCCAAAGACTGCAAACCTCACTCAAGGAGAAAGATCTTGGGGTGAGTATAATACCGAGTACGTCGCCAGAAGCACACATTAACCAGATAACTGCTGCGGCATGGAAATATAAACACATATGCAGTATAATGTGATCCTTTATTGACTACGTTTCGCCCACACAGTGAGCTTTTTCAAGTCACAAACAGATCTACCTGGGGTGGAAGGGACGCGAGTATTTATAGTCAGGTTCAGAATGCTGAGGTCAGGTGGAGAATGCTGCATCTGATGATGTACCGAGTGGGGTTATAGAGTCTAAAATCTTGGGTAGGTTGGAAAGGAGATTGGATAAGTTTGTGAGCAGACCTTCTACAGTGTTCTTCCATTCCTGTGTTCTTATGTGGGATAGCGATGAAGAAGTTTCTTGGCAAGTGGTTCAGCTATGTTATAGAAGCCACTATTCTGGTTGAAGTTGTCGGATATAGAAATAAGTGATGATTCCAGGATTCTTCGGTATTGAGTGTTGTCTTCTGTGGCGATAAGTCTTGAGTTTCTGTAGTTTATCAAGTGGTTGTGTGAATTACGGTGTTGTACACAGGCATTCCTTGTGTCGTCAGACCTGCTTGCGTACTGGTGTTCTGAAATACGTGTTTGGAGGTCCCTTGATGTTTCGCCCACGTATAATTTGTTGCAGTCATTGAAGAATTGTCGGTTTTCATAACCATTCATCACACACACACACGTTGCAGTCATTACAAGGGATTATGTATACCCCTGCAGAGGGTGGAAGCTTGTCCTGTCTATCACTGGTAATGTCCTTGATGGTCGTGGTTGTGGAGGTAGATACTTGGAATGAGGTATTGGAAAAGATGTTGGAAACGTGTTTGGCAATGGAGTTGGTGGGGAGGACTATGTATCTCTTCTCGGTAGTGTCTTCTCTGGGTGTGTTGAAGATGTTTAATGCCCGTCGTCTGCTGCGGCATATGGGCGCCTGGCAAACCTGAGAATAGCGTTCCGGTACCTCAGTAAGGAATCATTCAAGACTTTATACACTGTGTATGTCAGGCCCATACTGGAGTACGCAGCACCAGTTTGGAACCCACACCTGGTCAAACACGTCAAGAAATTAGAGAAAGTGCAAAGGTTTGCAACAAGGCTCGTTCCAGAGCTAAGGGGAATGTCCTATGAAGAAAGGTTAAGGGAAATCGGTCTGACGACACTGGAGGACAAGAGGGTCAGGGGAGACATGATAACGACATACAAAATACTGCGTGGAATAGACAAGGTGGACAGAGACAGGACGTTCCAGAGATGAGACACAGAAACAAGGGGTCACAATTGGAAGCTGAAGACTCAGATGAGTCAAAGGGATGTTAGGAAGTATTTCTTCAGCCACAGTTGTTAGGAAGTGGAATAGTTTGGCAAGCGATGTAGTGAAGGCAGGAACCATACATAGTTTTAAGACGATTTATGATAAAGCTCATGGAACAGGGAGAGGGAGGACCCAGTAGCGGTCAGTGAAAAGGCGGGGTCAGGAGCTGAGTCTTGACCCCTGCAACCACAATTAGGTGAGTACAATTAAATGAGTACACACACACACACACACACACACACACATTTTTAGCAACACGAATAATGCGACAAGCATTACAGGTGTCCGCTTTCGGGGAATATATTTGATAATACGTCTCGTCCTGCCGAGAACGAGAATCAAATCAGAGTCATTTTGGTTATGAAATGAAATCTGAACCACTGGTTCTCGCACCACAATGTCAACCACAGTGCTGTCAACTACGCTACTGTCAAGTCTTACTAATATAAAAAACATTCTCTATAAACTACATGGTAGTTGGGTCTTAATACTGGTTAAGGACTCTTGATCCAAGGAACTCGAGCTACCTTTCACCTTCCTTGGGGAAAACCTGACTACTTCCCCCTTTTCACTTGGAGAGGTAAAGATGATGTGGGTCAGTTGTTCAGACTTGAGGAATAGTTTTGATGTGATCAGTCCATCAGCCTTGAAGTAACAGCTTTGAGATGGTCAGTCCCTCAGCCTTGAAAACCTCTAGGTCCACAGTTTCAAAACCAAGGCACCAAAGTATTTCACATGTGTCTTATTTATCAACTTATCGGTATTGTGTGCCATTACTATTATTATGGGAACTAAATATAGAGGCAATTCAGCGCTTTAGGTATAAAAAAAATAAAAAATGGTATAACAGTAATTTAAATAAAACTAAATAACTCTGCACTCTCAAAAAGTCATTAGAACGTATAGAATCAAGTCACTGATTAACAATATAAATTAATATCAGAGCCTTGTCAAAACTATATATTTAAACTGATGTCTGTAAGGTGTGATGGTGTCAGGTACTAGCATAAGTGGGACCAGTTAACATCTGAAGGACCCGAATTCAATCCCTACACAAGTGGAGGCTGCGCAATGTTCCTTATACATACTGTCCCTGCTAACCCAGCATTCTGGAAAAAGAGGATCAAAGAGCCCCAACGAAAATAGTCACGTTGACTGGCTCTCTTGATTTATCCGAATAAAATCTTCCTACATCGTGTAAAATGCTTGACATTTTCCCGTCAGTGTGTAATTTCATCAGCCAGCATCAGCGTGTTATTTTTTTATGACTTGCTGACTCGAGGGTCCATGATTGTATGACCCTATTAAAACGTGTTTGTGGCCAAGAAGAAGGCAGCTATGGTGGGGAGGCATCTTTTTTTTTTTAACATTATTCTGACCCTGTTCAACAATGCCACCTTCAGACTATTCATATATATGGAGCATACTTGCCAAAGATTCTTGCTATACCGCCACATAAAGTCCATTAGCACTTAGGGTTAGTAACTTAGTGCCTAACCACTGTTGGATTCCCCCTTAATCGATTTTTACCTTTATCCACGACCTTTGTACACAGCACTTGTGCGAGGTCTAACCCCCCAAAAAACTGGACTCCTGGATGATGTTTGCCTTGACTAACGCTTCCAAGAACAAGATGCTGCCATGCGTTTCCTAACACTCGATGCTTCCGTCTTTCCGATCTCAATTTAGGCGTCCGGAGATCTCTCTTTTATCCATCACTTCACTGACCGAGTCACCCTAATCACAGACGCGATCGAGGCGTCCTGTGACGCCACCTCAACCACATCACTAACCTGAGCTCCCAGGCCTATTGTCTATCACAGCAGAACCCCTTACGCCTAGTGAGGGAAGATGGGGGGGGGGATGAGACTTTCCAGTAGCATCATGTCCAACACTTCGTCCAATATAACAGCATTCCATTCAGATCCAACACTCCACTCTCACTGCTATAGACATGTCTGCAACAGGCCACTCTTTTTCAGGGCCACCAACCATCACCGTTCAACACTCCGCCACTATCACCACAGCACGATCCTGTTGGGTGTGATGTATGGCTAACGGCTTCGGAGCTGTGACTTCCTTCGTCACTTCCTTAAATGATGTAGTTTGTTTGAGAGCACCCAGCTGCCCGTTCACCAATGACAATTCATAACCATATGATCGTACGTTGCTGTTCCATACAAGACACCTACATCAGCCACCCAAATGCTGACAGGGTTACGTAAGATGGCACAGGGTATTTCAACATCTTGAGGGAGTATATCCCTTCCGGAAAGGTAGCATATGCGCAGGTTAGCCACTTGCTCCGTAGTGCCACATTGTTAGCACCGAAGCAGGATTACGCCTGGCGAATATCTGTTTCATCAGCTTCAGAATTTCCATTGCGTACCTTGACCAACTTGTGTTTAGAAGCATACACTAGTCACACACTGCCGTACTCGACTACGCTGACGTACGCTGAAAAACTTCACAAAGTGTTTCATCCCACTCATGGATACACCCTCGAGATTCGCGTCACCTATTCCACATGGTATTTGAATTATTAAAGAATAAAAAGGCACAATACCGTGGCTGGAACAATGAGCAAATAACCCGCATATAGAATGAAATTTATGACGACGTTTCAGTCCGACTTGGACTATTCTATGTGCGAGTTTTGCGTGTCTTGATTTATTGTTGTCAGTAACACTTTCAGTACACCAGTCGTGACAGTAACTCTGTCATTTATTCCCGACAGCATTAATACGTTTCCTTTGACCCATGGTCAGAGAACGTAGGAACAGCCACAAAACGCTGGTGGTACAAATTTGCTACCAATGTCGAGGTAGCGTTTCTGTACCACAATTATGTAAAGGAGAGCGAGACCAAACACAAGAGCTGCTTCCTCTGGACCTATAACTGCTGCTACGACTTCTAGCGTTAAATATGTTCTGACGTTAATTCCTAAAGAAATGACGAAACACCGACAGTAAAGAATCTTTATTGGTACAATAGGTGATGAAATGCTGTGCCAATAAAGTCTTCTCTGCGATCGGTGTCTTACCAAGTCAATTCTTAAATTAATGAGAGTTTTTTCAGCAGTCCAAAGAAGGGGAAGGGCTCCCCTCATCCAATTCGGACGTGCAGGGTAAGTGTTGATCTTGCGCTAAGTGGAGCCCCGCAATGATATGATGGTGGCAATGTTATCACAGATAAGATGGCACCCTCTATCACCCCCGCCCTCCCTCACCCTTGCCCTCCTACACCCTTGCTCTCTTTTACCCCCGCCCTCCTGTACCTCATCCTCTTTTACCCCCGCCCTCCTTCACCATAGTCCTCCCTCACCCCTGTCCTCTCTCACCAAGCTCCTCCATTGCCCACGCCCTCCCTCCTATCCCTTGCCAGTTTCTTCAACCTTCATATCCACCCATCTCTCCAGCCTTCACACCCACACAAACACAAACTCCTGTTACCAGTACTGTTGTGTGCAATAAGTGGTGACAATGTCCTCAGCACTGTTGTTGTGTGCAGTAAGTGGTGACGTAGTATTCCCAGCTTCCTTGTGTGTGCAGCTGGCACAGTACCGCCTCCCTGAAGGACGCCACACACCACACTGTACGAAAAATTCTTGCCTCTTGCCAATTATCGTTATCGCTTGATCTTCCTGATAATCGCGTTTTACAGTTTCCCACTAAAACAGACCTAAAAAGGTTGATAGTTTTTTAGTAATTACATAACATAAAACGCGGTAACCAGACCCCAGTTTCGGGCATTTTAGGAATTTAACCCGCTTATGTAAGGGAATTTAAGTGTCAAGAAACACGGAGGAATGTAAAGTGTAATAGTGAATGTAATAGTTGCAAGATAGTGTAATAGTTTAAGATTTATCTGTCATCTTGGAAGTTCACGAGACTTTTTAGATATCTCCCATAATTGGTTGTCAGGTTTATGAGACTTAAGGTATGGCTTTAAAAAACAATACTTACAGTAGTTGTCAGATTTTGTTTCTTCTGCCAAGGTTTTCATGCGATAACGTGAGAAAGCCTCTTTTGTTCGGCTTCAGAAATTCAACACGTGTGTATTTTATTTAGAAGGATAGGGTTTTTATTCGGCTGTATAGGTGCCAATTTGCAAAATGGCGGTTCATGATAGTTGTAAAACTAAGTAGGTGCCGGTTTGCCAGTTTTATAACACAAATAAAATATGGATTATTTGAGCACAATAACTTGAGAATGGCACTTCTGATAGGCTTCAAACTTTCAACACTAGTGTACTTTACTAAAAGGAAAATTTGAATTATTACCAACCTTTACAAGTGCTCGTAGTAAGCTATCTGGGATATTGATTTTCATGCGATAACGTGAGGATACCTCTAAATCTTCTCCAAGCACTCAACACTGATCTCTAACTCTTCAATTAACGAAGAGTTCAAACCCTTAGCAGGTCAGTGCTGGCCTTCCCTCTTCTTTCCTTGCCTCGTAAAATATTGTCCTCCGGCTTTTTCTACCTTTCTCGCCCCAGTTATTCCTTGACAATGGTCCGAAAC